>NW_011967243.1:2466319-2472909 GCF_000949405.1 Vollenhovia emeryi | reverse complement strand
GTGATTCCACAGAATAGCAATACAGATTCTGTTGAGCCATATTCGGCTCCAACATTAAGTGATGCACCAGAATCCTCTCCAATAAGCGATGTATCATCGAATATAAATGAAAAATTGCAAGATGAGCCCACGGGACAATATGGAAACAACGAAGATAGTGTTGCGAGTCCAATAAATTTCAATACAGATTCTGTTGATCCATATTCGGCCCCAGCATTAAGTGATGTACCAGAATCCTCTCCAACAAGCGATGTATCATCGAATATAAATGAAAAATTGCAAGATGAGCCCACGGGACAATATGGAAACAACGAAGATAGTGTTGCGAGTCCAACAAATTTCAATACAGATTCTGTTGATTCGGCCCCAACGTTAAGTGACGTACCAGAATCCTCTCCAATGAGTGATGCATTGCCGAATATAGGTGAAAAAATACAAGATGCCGCTACGGAACAGTATAGAAACAACGAGGACAACGTATCGAATTTTAATTCAGATTCAGTTAATCCGACATTGAGTAACATACCAGAATCTTCTCCAATTGATGACGCATCATCGAAGTTAGACGAGGAAATTTAGAATATACCTACAGAAATGTATGGAAAAGATGACGGAACAATAACATTATCAAATTAAAGCACCGAAGTGATTGATCCGAATCTAACGTCAGCATTAGAAGATATACCAGCAACCGCGGACAGCCCAAGGAATGATGATTTTGATGTGTTTTCCTCCACGTCGACACCGGCGATTTCGCCGCCACAAGCAGCTGTCGATCACTACAGAAGGATCACTCGAGGCTATTCCTTCAATAAACAGTAAACCTGCTGACGCCAGCTTATCTAAACCGGATGAGGTTGGAAGTGTTTCTACGCAGTCGTCACCTGAAAATACTGACTAGTTCTATTTAACGCAGACGACGAGATCCACTTTGAGCTCGACAGAAATAACCGCATCGATGAATATCGCAACTACAATCCCTTCTGTACACGATCCATCTATTTCAGACACCGATCTGGTAACGTAAAATGGTAAAGATAACATGGAAGCATCTGCTCCCTTCATTGAATAAGATCCCGTATAAATATACGTGTACCTTAAATAGATTCATAATACACTTCCGTTGGAGATATGGATACATCGTTGAAAGGTACATGTACATATATACATAAAATATGAATACTGTAAGTAGTTAAAGTAATAATTTATTATATAATTCATAATTTAATTCCCGTTTCTGAGGTAGGCATGAATAATATATACAGTATATAAATTCATTTTCCTATACAAGGTATAAAGAAGAGAAGTATTTTACAAAACGGGAAATAATAGTAACAAATATATACCCTCTTACCGATTTACAGTAATCATGTTTGTGCTAATTTGCATGTTCTAAGTCTTATTGCTATTACACGTTCTCTTTCTCTTGCTCATTAACGAGTGTGTAATACACCCCTTTCCGTTTAATCAATTCCGAGTGTGTGCCCATCTAAGAAGAAAAAAGGTATTATTTATACATTATATTATCTATATGAATCGTAATAGGGAGGTGACGTTAATTGTATTAATTGAAGCGCACCTCCACAATGACACCGCGTTGTAACACGACAATTACGTCAGCTCCTTTAACGGTGCTCAACCTATGAGCGATCACGAGCACCGTTCTACCCTTCGTAACATTTTCGATTGCTTTCTGTACGATTCTCTCGCTTTCGTAGTCCAATGCGCTAAACACAAACAAATACATAAACGTCAAAAGATTTTGTCAGAAAGCTTTCGCAATCTCATCGCTGTTACCTTGTTGCTTCATCCAAAATTAAAACGGACGGTTGTTTCAACAAGGCCCTGGCGATAGCAACCCGTTGCTTCTGTCCACCGGAGAGCTGCGTGCCTCTCTCGCCAACTTCTGTCGCGTAGCTGTCGGGAAACTTTGTTATGAACTCGTGCGCATTTGCTTCTTTAGCCGCCTCGATGACCTACATTGTTTAAACCAGGTAAAATATTGTATAGCGCTCACATTAATTTCAACACCTAATTCCCACCTCTTCATCTGTCGCGCATGGTCTACCGTATCTAATATTCTCCATGACGCTGGTGGCGAATAAAGTAGGCTCTTGATTTATGTAGCCCAAAACACTGCCTCTGAGATAACTCGAGTTAAGAGATCGGATGTCTCGACCGTCAATAGTAATGGAGCCTTCGTCGACGTCGTAAAATCTGCGGCATAAAAGTTTACACAAAAGCGTTTGTAAACTCTTCAAGCACACACCTTGCTGCAGACCGTACCTCTCTAACAACACAGCCACTGTGGATTTGCCGTTGCCGCTAGTGCCGACAATAGCCACGGTTTTCCCAGCGGGAATGTGCAAATTGAAATTCTTCAAAATGACATGATCGCGCCTGGTCGGATAGCTGAAAGTCACATTGTGGAAGACTATACTCCCCGCCAGAGATCTATCCGTGATCGCGTCGCCGCCGGTCATCATTGGCGAAGGCGGCATATCCAGATACTAGAAGAAGATACAGCATCTAACTTGCGAGTCCCCTTTAATTTATATGAATAAAACCGCATCGTCCAAACGAGAGAACCACCTGGAAAACTCTGGCCCCCGCGCTTTGTCCCCTGACAAAGGTCCCGAAGAGCACCGACAACTGGCCCATAGACTTCTGTATGGTTTGCGTAGCCATCAAGAACGCCATGAGATTCCCCGGGGACAGCTGCCCCGTGGAGAGCAACTGGCCGCCGAAGTACAGCGTGGAGAGCAAAATGCCGTTGAGCAGCAGGTTCGTCCCCGCTTGGAAGAAGCTTATACCGACACCTAATCTTTCGTATAAGTCGGACGAGCGTTCGATCTCCGTGTAAAACATCTCCGCCTCCTTCTCCTCCGCGGCGAAGGCTCTCACCTGCGGCGAAAAGAAGCGAGTGCGAGGAGTGCGAAATCCAGACTCCTGTGGGATACCTTCGCGGTCGTTTATCTCAGGTCTCTACCGTTCGGATGTTTTGTATAGCTTCCTCGCACACGGCGGTGGATCTCGCGACCTGATTCTGCGCGTCCATCGACAGCTTGCGCAGGCTCCTACCCAGGAGGGTGCCGACGAAAACGATCGGCGGCAAGCTCAGTACCACAAGGGTGGTCAGCTGCGGCGAGATCACTATTACAGAGACGACGCAACCGGCGATCTGCGTGAGGCTTCTCAATCCTTGGGAAATGCAAGTCTTAAACGAGCTCTTAAAGTCTTGTATATCGCTGGTCAATCGACTTACTATTTCGCCAGAGCGCGTCTTGTCAAAGAACGCTATGTCTTGCGTGATTACCGACTTGAACAAGTCCTGGCGCAAGCTCACCGCGACCCTCTCGCCGACGTGCGAAAGAGCGTAAATGTACACGAAGGTGAGGAACGCCTGGAAAGGTGAGCGTTAGAATTTACAGGCAAGTGGGACAGATCTCTGCCGGCCTTGACTGTGTGTCTCTTAATCACCGGCGACTTACCAATTCCGAATAATCTAGCTTACGTACTTGTGCGACGTACATGCGGCCCAGGGCGAGGGCCGGTTGGGTGAGCCGCGAGATGACCTGCTTCGCAGACTCGTTTTTGTCCCGGCATATCTCCGTCAGCACATTTATGACGCTCCCAACGCACTGCGGTATTTGTATATTCAACAGTGCAACTATCAACGCACTCTACAAGTATGAATTGCCAGTATGTAGTTTGCAACAATGTCGGGGTTTAACGATTACTCTCGCGCGTTTGTGGATACTCACTGACAGCGCCAGCAATAAATACCAGACATGCGGGTACAAGTACTTGAACAATTTCGCCCATTCGAAGGTCAACTCGGTTAATTCGGGCTCGCTCGGATCGGCCGGACTCACGTCGCTTATTCTTTGAGCCGCTCTGCAGAGCACAATTCGATTGCGCGACCTTAAGACAGCAACGGCCGTCACTCCGAGTCCGCTGAGGCCGCATTTCAGGATGCACGAGGCGAGCTTCGGCTCACTCGCGCTCTCGCCGGCGCGTCTCTGAGCGAGCTTGGCGAACTCGCGCTTCGCCGCTCGCCATACGCTTTGGCTCCTTCCTGGCAGAAATGTGTTCTGCCTGCAACACCTAAAATTAATTCAGTTGATTAAGGTCAGGTCAGTTCGATCCGACATCTCGTCTAACGCGCGTCCCTCGACATTTTTACTCGTGTCGTACAATTGACTCTGCGCTCTTCAACCAAGTAGTGCAATCATTTATCGACCAATACTTTATTAACACAACGATATTGGCCTTTAAATAAAAACACTGGCCAGTGCAGGTAGTCTTTGCAAAACTACGTATCGTCGGTCTTACGTCACCGGCGACATTAAATCCACCGAGTTGAGTAAATCAATTAGCTCCACAAACCAACCCATCTATTTTCAATAGTCGTCCGCGCGCTACGAAAATAATTCGCAATTACCTTGAGATCGCAGAGCCGTTGTTGCGGCACGCGAACATCGCGGCGCGTAACACGGACATTCTTCCCGGTGTTCGCGTCAATCTCGCGCCGACACCTGCTAATTACACAGGCGCGTGTCCCGCGCGGGTCCCAGGTTCGTCAAATCCGCGACCGCGCGCATCGCAATTAACAATCGGCGGCGATAATCCTCGCCGGAGCACCGGTTCGCCCCCCGAGAAGGTTAGGCTAATAATAACGCGGCGAGCCAAGGGCGCCGCCATGTTTCCACGCGAGCCTCGCGGGCGTCCCTACAGATGGCGCGCTATGTACCGCCCGCCGGCACTTGCTTCCCGCGCGGGCGACTGAACGTTCGTCGCTCGTCGTCTCGAGGTACCGCGCGTTTCCAAGCGCGTTAACTGGCGTTAACTTGGCGCGGAAGCGAGACACGGTGAGTTTGCCCACGTTTGCGTACGGCGAGAAACCCGCCGCCCCCCGGCCTGAGCGGCTCGGCCGCGAGATCCGCGCGATCGGCGGAAACGGCGTCGCCGCGAATTCCCAATGGCCGCTTCGCGGCTCGCAAGGTGGTATTCGCTTATCTCGCGAAGGAAAAGGACACGCGGGGCGACCAGTGCGTCGCGCGCGACTTCCCCGTGTCTGGTCGCCGGGAAATTGTATCGGAAATTGTATCAGGCTCCCGGACGCTGCCGCGCTACTCCTCGCGTCGCCGCGCGCGGCGCGAAAGAAGACGGGAAGGAGTCGGTTCGCATCCTTCGCGTTCGAGAAGTCGGATATTGTCGCCGTTTAATCAGGGCCTCGCGCGGAATCGCCGCCCAGCGGGAAACGACGTCGAGTCGACGTCAGCTCGACGGCGCCGATGCCGATTCGATCGACGGCGAGAAATCCGCGCAACCGGGTTGATAAAACGCGCAGCGCGTCCGAGCGCGTTGACTTCGGGACGACATCGCGATGGCGACAGGCATAGAAACCGGGTGGACGCGCGGACATTCTCGCGGATGATCTTTCCCGGTCCACCGGTCGAGAAGGAAGGAGCGGGCTCCCCCCCCCCCGGGGGGAGGGGAAGGTTGTAATTTATCCGTCCGTGTAAAACTCGTCGCTGCTTCTCTCGTTTTGTTTCATTTTAATCGCAACTTCTCCCGGAAGTTTGCCACGTGCCCCGAGAACCGTCCCGTGTAACAGGAAAAAAAACGTCTTCCGCGTCGCGAGAGAGCGAAAACTTCGATCGGCGAGTTCGATACTCGTCGGTGGGACGAGGGGTTCGAAAATTGCGCCTTCGCGACGGACGAGAGGGGCGGAGGAGGGAGAGGGCGAGGGTGAATGGCGCGCGCCGCGCGCCGGGGCCTTAGAGGACCTAATCGCCCCGGCAAACTCTTTGAGCGACGAGCTAATGACGCGATTTATGTATTCGCCGCGTTTAATTGCTCGTGCGGCTATTAGCGCCACTCCGCGCCGGGGAGGCGCGGCATTTGAATGCTCGTACGCGGTACTGTTACTCGCGCGCGCGACGCAGACGGGGATGATTGTAAAGAAGTTGCTCCCTCGATTGCTTCCAGTTGCCTCCGCGATCCGACTCGGACAAATTGATCGGAAATTTGATGGGATATTTTTTTCCGGGCTGAAGAAACGTTATTTATTTCGCAAAACTGATATTGATTCTTCTTCGTCGCTTGGAAAGAAAGATCGAAATTTGGTAATTTTCCATCGGGCGAAATGAAGATGACCGTAAAGAAATGCTTCGCGTTTCTCATTGGTTCCGTGTCGTTTAATTTGAATGGATGATCGGAAGTTTTATCTGTGTTGAAGAAAAGCTATTTCGCGAAACTGATATTGATTGTTCTTCTACTTCGCTTGGAAAGATTTGGCAATAATTCTCAATCGGGCAAGACGAAAATGACTTGAAAGCAATCTCTGCTTGTTTTCACGGTTATTTAATTCGAAAGGATTGATCGAAAATTTGATGGAATTTTTCTGGGTTGAAGAAACGTTTCGCAAAATTCATGTTGATTCTTCTTCGCTTGGAAAAACTCAAAATTTAATAATAATTCCCAATCGGGCAAGACAAAAATAATTTGAAAGAAATCTCTCCTCGGTTTCGCGATCGTTTAATTCGAAAGGATTGATCGGAAATTTGATGGAATTTTTCTGGGCT
>NW_011967243.1:2454840-2462447 GCF_000949405.1 Vollenhovia emeryi | reverse complement strand
CGCGGTATTTCGCGTCGCGTATACGGGAGTGTCACGCAAAATTTCGCGCGTACGTTCTCGCAAGTGAATACTGTCGTGAGTGCGACGTTTGGCAATTCGGATTGTAAAATATCGTCTCCACTTCTTTGCCGCGGATGCTTTGATTCCGACACGCCGTATTTTATATCGCAAAGTTAAAAGTGATCTCTTCGTTGCTACTTTCGAGTCGAGGCTGCAAGATAACGCGCGAGTGGCCGGTTTGAGTGACCTGACGATGAGAGACGGAAAGTTATACGACACACGGATAATACTCTGCGAGTTTCGCGGTATTTCGCGTCGCGTACGGGAGTGTCACGCAAAATTTCGCGCGTACGTTCTCGCGAGTGAATACTGTGTTGTGAGTGCGACAAGGAAATCTGAGAGGAGGAGAAGGCGGCTTGGCAGGCATCGGGCAACGGCGGAGCAACCATGAGGTGAGTGTTTTATTTTATATATTGATATTGTTTGCCACTTGCAAAATTCACATCTTCTTTCTGTTTGTCTTATTTATTCAAATGCCCGGGAAGAAAATGGAAATATCTCTCTCGTTACGTATATATGTATCGATCGTGTAATATCTAATTATATGCAATTAAAAAATTCTAGATCTTCAGAGGTCGAACACTTTTATTGAATATTCAATGTTATCGCCTATTGAGATCTGATTGCGTCCTCTTAGGGCATTTACCTGTAGATTTAGTTAGATCTTGATAGATGACGTCGAATGTTCAAGGAAAGCGTGAAATCTCTGAGGATCTGAAGATTTTTCCATTTTTTCTTGGATGATTTGTTAAAATCTTGTGAATTTATATGTAAGAGAAAGAGATTTGCTTTCGAGAACTTTATAATCATTTTATTAAATATCTGTTTAAAAAATAAAATATTTATTGCAATAATTTCGATTTGAAATAATTATTCTATAACATTTTATTAAATATCGGTTTAAAAAATGAAATATTCAATGCAATAATTTCGATTTTAAATAATTATTCAATACTAATCATGCACCGTTTATTTGTGTTTTACAGATCTCAACGTAGTTTACGACAACTCCGCTGTTGCGCATCGTACGGTGAGTCGTAAACCTTTTATTTCAAAAATTTATATAATGGATCTATTGCACATAAAAATTGCAGTAGACATACATTGCGTAGCAATGCGAAATTGCAGTAGACATACATTGCGTAGCAAAGCGAAATATTTGTGTATAACGAGTGCCTTGACGTGAGATAAAAATCGATCGGGCAAAAGTGAAATAGGCTAAAATAAACTATAGGCTTCTTCTTTCTCATAGCTTATCTATTGCACATAAAAATTGCAGTAGACCTACATTGCGTAACAAACGAAATATTTGTGTATATCGAATGCATCGATGTGGAATAGAACTCAATCTCGTGTAAAAATAAAATAGGCTAGAAAAACTTGAAAATATCTTTGATAGTTTATTTTAGCTATACTTGAAAATGTCTTTGATAGTTTAAAGACAATGAGAGAATGAGAGGCGTGTAGCACACTCAATGCAATGCTAGAAAATATACGAGATGCTTTAAAAAAACTTTTAGTATACGCGTTAAAATTTAGGAAGGATCGATGTGCCGTTTGCGACCCTACATTGAACAAATTATTTGCCATACGCATGCTACGAAAATCGCCGTTAGTTTTCTTCTTTCTCATAGCTTATCTATTGCACATAAAAATTGCAGTAGACCTACATTGCGTAGCGAACGAAATATTTGTGTATATCGGATGCCTTGACGCGGAATAAAAATCAATCGGGTAAAAGTGAAATACTCTAGAAAAAATTTGAAAATATCTTTAATAGTTCATAGACAATGAGAGAATTAGAGGCGTGTAGCGCACTCAGTGCAATGCTATAAAATATACGAGACGCTTTAAAAAAAACCTGTAGTACGCGTTAAAATTTAGGAAGGATCGATGTGCCGTTGCGACCCTACATTGAACAAATTATTTGCCATACGCATACTACGGAAATCGCCGTTAGTTTTCTTCTTTCTCATAGCTTATCTATTGCACATAAAAATTGCAGTAGACCTACATTGCGTAGCGAACGAAATATTTGTGTATATCGAATGCCTTGACGCGGAATAAAAATCAATCGGGTAAAAGTGAAATACTCTAGAAAAAATTTGAAAATATTTTTAATAGTTCATAGACAATGAGAGAATTAGAGGCGTGTAGCGCACTCAGTGCAATGCTAGAAAATATACGAGACGCTTTAAAAAAAACTTGTAGTACGCGTTAAAATTTAGGAAGGATCGATGTGCCGTTTGCGACCCTACATTGAACAAATTATTTGCCATACGCATGCTACGGAAATCGCCGTTAGTTTTCTTCTTTCTCATAGCTTATCTATTGCACATAAAAATTGCAGTAGACCTACATTGCATAGCGAACGAAATATTTGTGTATATCGGATGCCTTGACGCGGAATAAAAATCAATCGGGTAAAAGTGAAATACTCTAGAAAAAATTTGAAAATATCTTTAATAGTTCATAGACAATGAGAGAATTAGAGGCGTGTAGCGCACTCAGTGCAATGCTAGAAAATATACGAGACGCTTTAAAAAAAACTTGTAGTACGCGTTAAAATTTAGGAAGGATCGATGTGCCGTTTGCGACCCTACATTGAACAAATTATTTGCCATACGCATGCTACGGAAATCGCCGTTAGTTTTCTTCTTTCTCATAGCTTATCTATTGCACATAAAAATTGCAGTAGACCTACATTGCGTAGCAAACGAAATATTTGTGTATATCGGATGCCTTGACGCGGAATAAAAATCAATCGGGTAAAAGTGAAATACTCTAGAAAAAACTTGAAAATATCTTTAATAGTTCATAGACAATTAGAGAATTAGAGGCGTGTAGCGCACTCAGTGCAATGCTATAAAATATACGAGACGCTTAAAAAAATGTACGCGTTAAAATTTAGGGAGGATCGATGTGCCATTTGCGAGTCTACATTGAACAAATTGTTTGTCATACGCATGCTACGGAAATCCCCGTTAGTTTTCTTCTTTCTCATAACTTGTCTGCGGGGGCTGTGTCGGAGCGCGCGTTTTTCAAGAATGCTCTTTGCGAATACGCTGGAAGAATATCTTGCAAACGAGTTTGCGTCATCCACGGCACTCTACGTGCTCGGGGAACGGCGGGAACTTCACATTAAACCCTTCCCCTCGGATCTACAAAAGCCATCGTGACCAAGTCGCCCTTTTAACCCAGATTTGCGGTATTTGCGATCGCTCGCCTCATAATCGTCGCTTTAATATTTTCTAATATACGATCTCATGCGAGCTTTTCTTTTTACACTCGGCACGGTAATCGTGAAAGCCACGGGTGGGAACATTTTTTTATATTAATGAGAAACTTTCGTCGTATTAAATTAATGTGATATTAATATACATCGCATATTACGACGATGATTATAAAGATTTAGATTCTTATTCGCCTTTCGGGCCTGCGAACTGAATATCGGGGAACGTTTGTTTACATTATAATAATTAGGAATAAAAAAATTTCTAATAAATCAAACAGACACGGAAAGGAAATCTTGATGACAAAGACATGGGTATTGATAAAAAAATATTTGGGTGATAGAATAAGTGTAAAACGATTGAAATATACGCATGTATTTTTTTGTACGAAGAACACGGTAAACGGCCAATTGTAAGCCTGTTGAAGAGGCGAACGTGCGAGCTGAACTCTTGTTCTCGCGCAAGTTAAAGAACGCCGCGTTTCCAAGATTTAACTGGATCGTATCGTACGCAAAGAGAGCACGCGTTACTTTGCGTGCGAAAATATTTCGTAATAAAATATTTGGTAATACGCGTACAAAATCGGAATGTACTTCGCATAAGAATCCAATATCGCGACGCGGGCAGAGATTTTTCGTAGGGAATCCGCTGGCTCGCCGAGAGTCGAGGAAAGGTAGCAAAAGAAAGAAAACGCGACGACGAGGGGGCGGGGGGGGGGAGGGGGAGAAAGCGAGGGAGAGAAAGGGAGAATTCAAGTATAAGCGCCGTAACTGCGACAGTTTGCCGCGCCGCGACGGCCGAAGAATGGACCAAATGAAGCCTTCTAAATTTCAACACCCTCTTCGTCGCGCGAGTCTCCCTATCTTCCCCGCCTGCACCCTTCATCCCCGTTCGACGAGCGGTCCGCGGAGTTGGCGGCGACGGCGGCGGCGGCGGCGGCGGTGGATACGAGAGAGCCTCGTCGTCCGTGAAACGCACGCGGTGCCGGCGTACGACGGGGTGGCGATGACGCAAAGTCAGCGCGGGCCAATGGACTCGGCTCTGGAAACAGCCGGAGCGGTGCACGACTGCCGGCTCGCGATTGGGCGTGGCTCCAAGGGGGGCACCCTCGACTCCTCCGCTGCCGGTGGGGTGGGGGAAATCCCCAAAGTGTGCCCCGGGGTGTAATATCATACCGCTAGGTGGATAAATAGACGTAGCGCCGAGGCTACGTCGGCGCGCCGAGGGGTAGAGACGGAGGAGGGTTGAAGGGAAGGCGGGGGAGGGGGGGGGCGGCGGATAGGAGGGAGATGACGGACGGAGGAAAGTAGGGGGAAGAGACGGAGAGGTTTCGGGGATATGCGAAACGCGTAGGGAGGATACGGCGAAGAAGGAGGAGGATGGGGAGGTCGCGGATGGTTGCTCGAGGCCAACCGGGGAAGAGGTGGGGTCCAGGTCTGGTTAGAAAATGGTCGCGAGGGGCACTGAGGGAGGAGTGCAGGGGACGGCGGGGGCGCGCACGAGGTAAACGAGGAATCGGGCGACTGTGCACCGCGACGACGGCGAACTAGAACAAATAATGGTTGTAGTCAGCCTCAGCTTCCGAGAGGTATTTTCCAGTCGCATAAATCGCGCTCGAGCACGCACGGCGGGGAATGTGGGGCCCCTCGGAGGGCACGCTTGCGGCTCTCCGAGAGGCGCCGCTCGCCGTCGGGAGGGAAGCTGACCTACGACGAGACGACAAGTATTGGCGAATCCAAGGACAGGGCGCGGGGCTGGTATTAGAACCCAGCGCGAAGTTAGAGAATCCGGAGAGAAGTTCCCTCGGCTCTATCCCGAATAAAAATAGCAGTTTTCAGAACAAGAGAGGCCTCTCTCGAGCTCTCTATCCGCTTTACTTTTCCAAGCTAATTATCGGAAGATCGCAGACGCGTCATTTCGCAAAGTTATCCTTGACACGCTTCCACGCGAAAGTGCACATGTAATTTGTTTCGCGTACCTCGGTTCGATGATTGCACCGTAGGAGATACCGCATGGCGAGATACCTTGCGTTAGGGCTGTCGCACACAAAATTGCATAGCTGCAATGCATATGCGTAGCATAAGACCGTCCAGATGAGCGTGTTACGTAAACCAATATGGCGACCTAATGCTCGATGCTAATAGGTTTAGACGATTCTTATGCTATGCCCATGTAGCTATGCAATTTTGTGTGCGACAGGCCTTACTCTCGATAGTCTTCTGCAAATTGACTTGCACGTTACACGGCAATTCCGAAATTTTCATCAATATCGCTCAGCGGTATCTTCCGCGTTCTCGCATCAGCAATCCTCGCACGTACGGACGTGCCGCGAGATCTGAATGCACTCACGACCAGGATGTCCCGGATGTACCTTACGCGCGGTAATCCGAGAATCCCCGGATCGACCGTTGTTCGGGACATACAGATATTTCGCTGAATCGCTGTAACTCTATTACATCGGTGAAATGGACGGGTCTTTTTCTGCAAAGTGTCAGTCGTTCGTGGATCTAGTTACGATGCGTGTTCGCCGGCAGCGAAAGGGGAGAGAATGTACGAAACAATTTAAACCTAAAAAAGGTAACATATTCCCGTTTATATATTTTGCAGCTGCACGAATTTTATCTATTCGTTGTAGTGCAGCGAGCTTTCAGGCTACTTTTGGAAAGTGACCAAACGTTATTCATAACTGTTGCGCTTACTCTCTCTCTCTCTCTCTCTCTCTCTCGTTTAATTAATAATTTCTCTGAATCTTAATTCGCGTGAAAAAGTATGCACGACACGTAGAGCGACAAAGTAAAATTCCCTCCAACTTTAATCGCGATCCGAAAATTTCACGCGCCACATCCGCTGCAAATATATACTCGCGGCACTTTCGGGGCGCTACATTTCGTATTCGCGGAGGTAAATAGCGACGCAAGAATCCGCTGGCGTGTGTGGGAAACGATCGGTAGATCTAGCGCGGGGAAAACGAGCTATCATCGAGAAAAGCTGGCGCGCCTGAAGCACCGAGCTGCTATCATCTCGCATGCGATTTTGTAGAATGCTGAGCGCAGTGTGTAGCGGAACAGGATGTTGTCAGCTGAAATTAAATTTTCCTCCGAGAGCGGCGGGTCGCTCAGCAACCTGATATTGTGGGCGTTTTAAGCTACGTATACACATCTACAGGCAACACGCGCGCGCGCGCGCCGACGCTGCCGTCGCGAAACGTTCGCCAATGTTCACTTTGTCGCAATCCCGAAACTGTCGTACCGAAGAAATAATGGTTTATTCGGTCTTTAATCCTGCACAACATTTTCGCATTAATCGATATAAAAATTGATGGTTTGCGATCGAATTTGGACGGTGTCCTACTATCTCGTATTAGAATCTTATCTCATAATCGAGGACTGTCCTCTACTTATTACAAATTATGATTATTTTAATTTGTAACCACCAGTTCTATATGTCTTGCTTGTTAATTTAACCTGGGAAAGGATATAGATCCTAGAAAAAAGACACACCGCTACGTTGAAGTGTTTTCATATCGAAATGTTTATTGAATTTTATACAAGATTCAGGCGCATATTCTTACGTTCCGTTGCCGTGAAATATACATGCAGACAGCATTAACGCGATACCTCTATTAATTTCTCTTACAAGTTTGCAAAATTCAAATTTTGCAGAGACCTGTTCATTTTATCTCTTTCTCTTTATCAAACTTTGAAATAAAAATTGAGTATCTTGAAAAGTATTTTTCAAGAATTGACCATTTTCATAAATATCCTTCGTCTTCATCGTCGTCGCCGCGATTAAAGTTATATAAGTGACGTGGGATTACAAAAATAATGTGCTCACGGGGCACCGAAATATCTCCCTCCGAGCCTGATGAAAAAAAAGTCGCGACAATGGCGGGACACCCGGTTTTCTTGGACTTTCCCCGCTTGGTTACTCCTGGGGGTAGCGGATAAATGGCTACCTCGTTTCTCGTGCACCCTTGAAGTTGATTGTATCAGGGGGCGGGAGGGAAAAGAACTGTTGAAAGAACGGACAAAGAAACGGGCAAAAGAACGCGGGAAGCAGAGGACGGAGCAGATGACATCGCTTTCCACAACGCGACTATTCAACGTGTTTGCCGTACTCTGCGCGAGTTATTATGAATTGCACTAAATTGATATTTCCCCATTGAGCGCCGCCATTCGAATCTTGCTTTAAACGAATACAGAAATTATCGAATACATTAATCGCTAAGAAAATATTTTTTTCGTGCTATTAAATAAATTTTCGGTCGGTGATTTATTTATCGAAGCAGGCATCTGAAAAATTTTTAATGATAAA
>NW_011967243.1:2410615-2453247 GCF_000949405.1 Vollenhovia emeryi | reverse complement strand
CATTTTCGGTCGGTGATTTATTTATCGAAACAGGCATCGGAAAAATTTTAAATGATAAATGCATTTGGTGCAGCATTCGTTCCATTTGACATTTTATTAATTTGTACAATAATTTTTCTCTTTTATTATATCGAAAAATCTTTTTTTACTTGGTGCGTAACTTTTTTTTATCTTGTTTGTCTTCAAATCATTCAATACTGTATATTAAATGTATAAAAAGCTCGTATTGCGTTTTTTATCTATATTCATAATGCAAACACAGAATTGTCACGCTGCAGTAAGCTTCAAACTATCGCTAACTTTTCCCGTTTCATTGCGCTACAACGTCAAACATACAAATCACTGAAATTATACCAATTTCCATCTCAAAGCTATTTTAATCTGACAACTCTCACACATTTGCACGTCAAGCCAGCAGTGGTACCCAAACAGTAAAGTTATTCATATCCTACATTTAACGCTACGCAAGTCCGAGTTCCAGCCGGAGATGACATTACGCCCAATCTACGAACAAGGCAAATAAAATTCAGCATTAAACGGGCAAATGTGAAATGCGTGCGAAAATGCAGAGACCGTAATTTGCCAAGGCGGCAGATCGGAAATATCCAATGACAAACAGTCTTTCCAGAATATTTATGAATTATTCTCGAAGCGATTGGCGCTCGGCATTGTCATCGCGTGCGGTGGCTTATGAGCTCGGCTGTCTTCCCCGATACCTGGGGATCACTTTTGAAATAAATGATTCTCGGGGCTTTGTGCGCGACCAACGATATCACCATCAACGACCCTCTCGTCCGGCGGAGTACGCGGCGACGGGGGTCGATCGCTATAAATTACGACCGGGCATTAGATCGTAAAACTGTGGGGCGCGACAGTCGATTTGTTTGCGGGATCGTCGTGCATCACCGAGGGATCGGGCCCGATTCGGTCGCCGCATTGCCATTTCCATCGGGATCGCAATTATTGCCTCGGAGAACGGTTATTAGAAGTAAATAGTTCCATGCGGCCGGGTAATAGAAGCGACTGTCTATCGGTTCCTATTGAATCGCCAATCGATAACGCCAATAGCGAACTATTTTCCAAATTCGTGGAGCGATGTAATACCAAATATCTTATTCAGCGGCTCTTGGGGAATGAACAATTATGTCAATTTATATTTATTATCGTTATTATTATTTGACTCTTATATCATTACGTTACTCGTATAATAAATAAACGTGTGACTAAAGATTCGTCAAACTTAAGTCAATTTCAATTATCTGAATCACGCGTGCCGTTCGGCGTATAGCAAAGTTTTAATATCGAAAGTTAAGCCTTACGTAATAAAAATAGTGGAGAGTTCTCTGTTGTGAGATAGGATTCTAATATGAGATAGCAGATTTTCAACGTCCAAATTCCTAAGCCAATTTTAATTATCTGAATCACGCGTGCCGTTCGGCGTGGCAAAGCTTTAATATCGAAAGTTAAGCCTTACGTTATAAATGGTAGAGTTCTCTATTATGAGAGAGAATTCTAACATGAGATAGTAGGTTTTCACCGTGCAAATTCAATCATAGGTAAATCTTTTTGCAACGATTACACGAACAATTAATTTTACCACTAAACAGATTTCACTTCGGGGGCAATAAATTCATGGTGGAACGGGAACTCCCCTATCTCATATTAGGAGCCCAGCCCATAAGGGAACTTTATGTATAACAAATAATTAATATAAAAATTACGTACACACACAGTAATATTTATAAGATGCAAAATAAATTGTCGTGCGGTCAAAGTATTATGCGTGAGTGATAACGTTATATTAATTTAGTTATATTAATTGCTACAAGATTATTTGCTAATTGAAAATATGGAGAAACATGCCACTTGAGAAGAAAGTCGACGCGATTTAGCATATTTTGACGAGGACCGCAAGGGGTAAGCTCGCGCAAGTGCGTGCGCCGGAATACATTATGAAAAGTAATAAAACGATACCGCGTATTGCAGCACATGACAGGTCCCATGCATAACAGGAGAACGTTCTCCCCCTCTTTCTCTCTCTCGCTCTATGAACGAACGATAATCTGTCGCGGTAAACGCATCTGTTGTCGCGAGCAGGTGCGGCGTTTCAATTCGCGCCGAAAGTGGATTAAGGGCCGGCCCGCGTTTTTGTTTGGGTCACGTGCGCCAGTCAAAATAAATCTGTTCTTGTAATCGGATTTACGGGCCGCGGCCGATAAACTACCCGGGCCCAGTTATGAACTTTAAACAGCCGGTCGCGCGCGCGCGCGCGCGCGGGAGGGCGGCCGTCGACGTTCGGCGCATCATAGTTTCGCCGCATAATTTCGTTTGCAACCGTAACCGCGTGTCCGCTTTTCGGTTGGCTTTAACACGTTCGCAGCATTGTGCACCAACCCGGTGTATTTTTCCCGTACTAATACACGACGGCCGCAACTAGGCATATATCATATCCGGCAGCGTTGTGCATTACCAAAATGTATCTAATCTATTTTTGCACAATTTGCACATTGGTACTTTTGTACTCAATGATAACGTACAATTTTGCATATTAAAATGCGCGTATTTACAAAACGGAGCGAGACAAATAATTTAAATGAAGGAAAACACTTAAGCGCTTGTGGTTTGTGTAAACGAATTATCGGATCGCAACTAGGCATGCGTCATATTTAGCGGCGTTGTGCATTATTAAAGTGTATCTAATCTACTTTTGCACAATTTGTGCTTTTATACGCAATGATAACGTACAATTTTGCATATTAAAATGCATACATTTACGAAACGAAACAAGACAAATAATTTAAATCAAAGAATACACTAGCGCCGGGTGTTTTGTGTAAACAAATTATCGGATTAAACGGCCAAATAGCATTAACGAGCAAAAATTAGGGCGTTCGCTAGTGAAACGTAAATTTAATTTTAATATTTAAACCTCATATAAAATTTCATTAAGCGTTAATTTAATCGAGCAGTAAGAATGTGCATTAAAATTAGCCACGTGATTCGTCGCTTTTATATTTGTCATGCAATTAAAATAGGCACGTTCAAAGACTACTCCAGAACAGCGAAATGACTCGTCAACTCTCAAACGTTTAAGATTCGCGCAGTGTATTATTTCTTAATATTACTTCAACATTGTCAGCGGTTCCAATACTCTCTCGGCTATTCAGAGAATGCGTCAGCACTCGATCCGCACACTCGGGACGACAATCCGCCACGTTTCCGCGCGTCAGGCACGGGTAATGCACGGCAAGTTTATAAAAATGTTATGAGGAGTTTAATTGGCCAACGTTTAATTACTTGGGCCATCGCCGCCGTCGCCGCCGAAGACGGCGCGGGGTAGCGAAAGGGGTGGCCGGACTAATTGCCAAGTTTTCTACTTCGATTTTCCGGCAGGCTGCACGCTGCCGCGCCATTTCCCGGCTGCCGGTTGTTCGAATTAAACGCGAATGCAGTTTTAAACTGGGGAAGAGCGCCCCGGGGAACACCAAGTATTTTATACGGGATTAAACGCGACAAGCGCGTACGGTAAAAAGCGGCCAAAGAAATCAATAACCTCGCGTTATACGCGCGTTCCGCGTCGCTATTTTATTTTCCCGTCTGCTCTTCTCGCGCCGACCATAATCGCGATAAAATAATCGCAAAGCGAACATTCCGCCTCGCAGAGGCGGCGAGTCGGCGAACGGAATAATAATGTGGAAAATTATTTATGTGCGACGCTTGCCAAATAAAAAGGAGACTTTACTGCGCGCACATCCTAAATTTATCCATCTGTACATACATATAATATTTATCCCGCGTCTCACGTCAATTGTATATTGGATTACGAGAAACGATGCCTCTTGTCTTTGATCTATATTTATTATGAAATTATAGATCTAGAAAAGTGAATAAAGCGGAAAAGTAAATCAAATATAAAAGTAAATCCCGAACTACGTTTGTACCTCAAGTAGCGACTTAGATTAAAATTGTGTCCCTTAAAAATTAAAGCCATAAAATTCATAAGGCTCTGAAATCACAGTTCGAAGGAACAAAGGATATAAGAGCCAAGACAGGATCTTAGCGTCTAAATGATTTTAATCTTTAAATTTATTGCGAAAAATTTACCTCGGCCAGGGTTCCAGTTAAAAATTAGAATAGCTTTTTAGTCGACATTAACCGGGCAATGTTTTAATACAGAAAATTTATTGTGCAAACTATTACCTCAGCCAGGGTTTGAACCTGGACCTTCCTGCTCTGGGGAAAAAAAAGATAGCAACCTATTTTGGGATCCACAATCAGTAATCGAATTATGTGGATTGTTCGTATCTCTAATGTTTTACGAAGTTTACCCCGCGTAAGTAAAAATCGCAATTAGCTGTTCTATCTATATTTTAGAGAAATACCAATCAATTCTCTCAATTAGTTCTGTCGATATTCAGTAACGCAAAGATAATTTTCACTTAAGTGGCACTAACTGAAATGTTAAGTTGTTTAACTACAAAAAGAACGGTCAAAATTTTTCCCAGAGTATAGAGTTACGAACAATCCAAATAAGTGGATTACTAATTGTGGGCCCCAAAATGGGTCGCTGTCTTTTTTCTCCCAGAGTAGGCGAGCGTCTCACCAATTCGACCACTGAGACGCGTTAAAAATTAGATTCTTTCTTATTATTCTCCGTAATTTCTACATCAATGCTTGAGACATTAAAGCGGATATTTAATCAGTCTTCTCTCGTGGCATATTCATTGTTATCATTTGTCGCCGCGTCGCCGGTATCAAAGATGATAAGTTCGCGACGCTTTCGACTTTCCCCAAGTCGGGAAAACGTCTTCGACGGTGAAACGACGCTGTTTGTAAACGATCGGAGCCCGATTATAATAACGGTCGGCTGGCTCGCGAAACTCGTTTGCCGCTGCGATTGTCGCTCGAATGCGGTGCATCCGGCTCGCATTGACCGGGAACGCGAGTGCACGTCGAGCACATCGCGGCTGATCGCTCGCTCGATAAGCATTCGATGTATGCCCAACGTAGCAGACATCGGCCCACCGGGAATAAGCTCGAACATCGAAATCTGTTCGCCGGCATCCTCTCGTCGCGCCGTCGGCGAGCGCGCCATCGCGGTTTCGCGAATCAATCGACGGGACCTTTTGATCGCGGCACCGCGCATAAACAACTTTATTCTGCGGTGGAAGCTTTGAAAGTCCTCGCGCAAGGTAGACAATTATTACAACTTTACGTTACTTCAGCGGAACATTTTAACGATATTACACGCTAGATACATCCAATCGATCGGTTCTATTAAATAACTCGTGCTAAACGCTCTTACGTAATCTTCCGCAAATGGATGAACGCTCTGTGGGAAAAAGAACCACTGCCAATCACAGATTGATAATTTTTTTAGCATTACATTTTTTATTATCGCATCACTCGTATGAAAATATATTTTTTAGTGTCGCTCCGACTTTGAAAATTATTTCTGCCAAATCTATGTAAAATGGCATGTATAGTTTCACAAGGATTTTTAACATAGATTAAATTAATGTTTGACATATCTGATGTTTTTCCGAAAATTTCTCTCGTGCCGCATTGAAACGCGCGATCGATAATCGTCGAATAATGGTCGCTGAAAAATCCGGTAAGAGGCGAAGCGACGCGATTTCGTCGATGCAAACAGATTGTGTGCAATTTAATAAAAAAAAAACGCGCTCGCGCGAATCTCATGCACATAATATCCGACATGATATATTTGTAATTTAATGATATATATTTTTTAATTTAACGTGGCTGCGCCGAGCGCGGCGCGGCTTTTGTGCGTCCCGCGCGTATTTGCAATGTATATTTGTTAATTTAATGCAAACAATTTATCGCGAAGTTAAGCAATAATTTTTCACAATTTTAGCGCGGATAATCGAGCGTGCTACACACAGATGTATGCGCGCAAATTTTAATCATCTGAAAGCCGTGAGTGAATTTCACGTCGAATTTAATTCGGCCGGCCATATCGCGACAAACCTTTTTTTTCTTCCTCAAAGAAGAATAATACAATAAAATGCTAAGGTTGTAATTAACGTAATTGAAGTATGATGGGATCATATTAGCCTAACAAAAGAATAATAGAAACGAGATAATTTCTGTCGCGGACAAAATGCAAATCCTTTTCCTTTGTATACTATAAAAAAAGGATATATACTCTCTGAAAGTCTATCAGTGGGTTGTCACTGAAAACTACGATTTTCAGTGGTATACTTACAACAGATCGGTGACTGTTTACTGTTTCCGGTGCTAATTCGCTGATTGATTTTTAGAGAGCATTCTTCAAGGTTCAAGTCGCAACGTTACGCTTATCAGATTGAAACTCGTCGCCGTCGTCGATTATCTCGAGGGCCAATTTCGGGAGCCACGTAGGACGTGAAAAACCGCGAGAATAGCGCCTCGGCCCCCGGGATGGGGATGAAAAATATTACGATTAAAGCCGCTCGAATTAGCGCGGAAGGGAGCAGGGGCGCGTGGGGCAATAGAATAATCATGCGAGACGTTAACCTGTTAGGCATTAGTGGCGCATGATAGGCACGCTGCGGGTGGCGTCGCGCCGGGATGAAACGAGAGTGGCTGCGGGGGTACAGACGAAATAGATTGAGAGAGAAAGAGGGAGGAAGGGGTAGACAAGGAGGGATAGGGGGAGATTCATTCTCTTCCTCTCCCTCCCACCCCTCCCCCCTCTCTCTCTCTCTCACTCTCTCTCTTTCTCTCTCGTCAGGGAGTAAAACAATTACGGCTCCGCGTCGACGTACACTCGACCGAGCACCCCTCGTATCGTGTTCAGCAGCCCCGCACGCTGTAGGGGTGTTCTTCGGCCTTTGGCGACGCGTACGAATCACCGCTGCGAGCCCGCTTGACGCGCATTCACCGAAACCTCGTTGAAAATCTCAGCGCGCGCTATTCCGCTACAATTACAGGTATCGAGACCGGTATAAAGCCCACTTTCAACGATCCGCAATTCGAGATAGTACTTACGACAAGAAAAACTGAAGATCTCTCGCGAGCTTGCAAGAGCGTGATTTTTGAGAAATACGAATTTAATATTGTTTTTGAAAAATTTTAACTTTGTACGTCGGATCGTGAACGGCAAAGAGAATCTCGATGGATTTAGGAGTACATGATATTCGTAAAATTGAACGCACGTTTGCGATCGTTAAATGCGTAAAAATTAAATTCCCGGAGTAACGGGTGTAGAAAAATTATTCAAATAATTTGAAGTCTATACGAAATCGAAAGATTCTAAAAATTACGTAGTTTTTGTGCGCAAACGTGAAGTCTCGTCGCAGCAGGTGATTGCCTCCCGCGGATATTTTTGCAGTTTCCTCGACGCCGCGGACTCGTTCGGGATGTGACGCGCCTATTAAAATCCGCCGGAGTTCTAAGTAAGAAGAACGTCGCGTCGTTTCCGACAGCGATGACGGCGAAGAATTAAAGCACCGCGGCCCGCGGGGCTGTGTAACTCGGCCGAATTATTACTCCGAGAAGTTTAAATCGTCCCGACGGTGGCCCGCCTTCACCCGGGGGGCACGCGATCCCACCCCGGCTCGCTCACCGACAAATTTAAATCTCGCTAAGCCCCGGCCATTAGTACGAAGCGCAAACAGCAAACAGTGCATTAAACTGCGCGCGTCTGTATGCACGCGCGTCCTTAAACGCGAAGCCAAGTGTCTGTTCCCACGGGGATTTCGCGACCGACCTTACGCACCGCGTGCGTGGATCCGTTCGTTCGTTCGTTCGTTCGATCGTTCGTTCGTTCGCTGCGCCTCTTCGCCTGTTTACGCGCGCTCATCCAAACGCGCCCAGACGAGCGCGGGAGAGGGCTTGCTCGTTCGAACGTGACATCGGGCGGACCGCACCTCGTGATGGTTATTTCGCCGGTAAAATTAAATTTGTAAATACGCGGTCGCGTATCGATCCCGTGACGGCAATCCGTTAAACTGTGTAAACCGTAACTCGAACTGTTTCTTCAAGCTGGAATTGTATTTAAGTCGGAAAGGTCGAGTGTCCCCCCGTGCGATTTCTAAAATCGGCGATTTTGCGATTGGAAAAAATATTCGTCTATCTCCGAATCAGACTAGCAATTGTCGGTGCGGATTGGATTGGGTCTGGCGACTGGCGATTGTCTTCTGGCCAATGAGAGCAAAGCAGCGATTGAATCGACTCTCATTGGCTAGGACTATCGTCAACCGCCAATCCCGATCCAATCCGAGTCGGCAATTGCTAGTCTGATTCAGCCTTTACGAATGATTCAGGAAATTGGGTTTGAAATGTAGTATTAATAGGAACTTTCTGAGGGATAAAAGAGAGTATCGAACGTCTCTCGTTTCGCCTGTATTCCGACCACGTACGTACGTACGTCGGTATTTGATATATTCGTATACTTTTATTCTACTTGCGGAAACGACTTCGATATCGGCGCAAAAGCGGCCAAAAGTTTTGAGACACATGCCTGAACTTTCCCAAGGGAGCTATACATTATAAATATCGTGCTCCTTTCCCCAGCGCCCCGTTTCGTCTTGTACCGATGAATCTTTTCCAATCTCCTCAGAGAAAATTATTCTTTCCTTTCTCTTTAGCTTTTTCCTGGCAGGATAAATGTGTGCAATTTTCTCATTTATATATTTCTGTGTATTATTTTTATCTATGATTTTAACTACAAAGCCTTCAATTTTTTAAAAATATATTAATAGATATGGAGGAAAGTCCCCCTATTATGAGATAGGCTCCTGATACGAGATAGCCGAGTTTCTGCTAAATTAATAGGCATCGTCTGTTGGTTCCACCATGAATTTATTGCCCTTGGAGTGAAATCTGTTTAGTGGAAAATTGATTAGATCGTGTAATCGTTGCGAAAAAAGATTTAGGATTGAATTTAGACATTAAAAACCTACTAATTTATAATAGAGTCATATCTCATAATAGAGAATTTTCTTCTATTAATACAGATTCGATGAATAATATCCTTTGATATTAAAAATGCATTTCGACAGTTTTATTAAAGAAATTTTTATTAAAGGGAGTTACATTAAAGTGTACTCGAAGAGTTCATCATTAGGCAATAAGTTTATAAAAGGGGATAACGCGGAATATTCTGTGTAAAAATGTTAAAGTTTTTAATTGGAGGAATGTATCGTGCAGCTGAGGACGTTTCTGAAAAATAAATTTTAAACGATTTTGAAATGATAAACTTCTTAATGTGGAAGGGCAACACGTTAAAACATAAGTAAAATAAAGCGGGCCTGAAGGAAAACGCGCGAGAAGATTAAACGGAGCCACGCTCGAGGAAAATTTCTCGGCTCTCTGTCGCCGCAGCAACGGCGGCGAAGAAGCCGGGGAGAAATCAATGCCGAAGGATAACACGCGTCCTTGCTCAGGGACGAGCGGTCCTCTGGCTGCTGCTCTCGAGACCTCGACCAAGCGAAAACTTTGTCCAAGAATCTAATATCATCCCTGGCTCGCACATATTCGCAGAATGCCATAGCATGCCAGGACCGTACGGTACACGATATCCTCCTTATGTCGGGAGCACGCGACAGGATTTCACCCTTAATCGCCTCGAGATCCTTGTAATTTCGCCCCGGACAAACGTTTATACTCAAATAACGGCGCCTTAATTTCCGCTGTACATTTCCTCTGCGTTGCGCTTTGAAGAAGTATTTCGAATCGTGACTCTCGAAGTTTTCGCCAAGTTCGTCTCGAATTATCAGTTCGAACCTCTTTTACGAAAAGTGCAAATTATGAAAATAACAATGACAGAGTACGCTCCGTCTCTTGCAGTAACTTTGTATCTTCCTCCTAAAATTTCCATTTTAATCGTATCAGTACATCTCTCACGTACATTGATAATTTCAAGTTATCAATAATATTCAAAAATTTTCTGCTCCAATCGATTCAAGTCGCGTATTTAAAATATTAACTTCCAACCGGATACTATCTAGATTCCAAAGAATACTTGTTATAACTTTCGATAGCATTATCGCTGGGAAGTCATCTCTCCTTAAACACGAGACTTTCGCCACATACTCCCGCGGAAACTCGTAAAGCGCAAGAACGTAATACGATTCATAGATATATACGCGTGCACGCACGCACGCACTCGTGACATAGGGGCCACCCGTGCCCGCACATTCCAAGGATACATGGAATGGATCCTGCGACTTCCGCGCGGACGGCCAACGCGGTGGATCAGCGCAGGAGGGAAGAGGATCCGCTGGCGGGTCCGGGAAGAGGGAGAGGACAACGATGGTAGGACGAGGGAGAGGAGAGGAGAGAACGGGATGGAGAGGAGAGAGAGAGAGTGAGGCAGGAACGGCGGGGAAGGGCGGGTTGCTATCTTAGCCACCACAAAGCAGTGATAACATTTTCCCTCCCGGACAGAAGCCTAGCCACCCTTCTCGTCGCTCCCAGGTCGATATCCAGATAACGCCGGTTGCCCCGGGCAACCGGAAGGCCACGCCCGCACCTCCGAAACATGGCTGCCACCGCCCTTGCTTCCGGGGGCGCGGGAGGAAGGGCGAGCGCTCACCCGGTTCCTCGCTGCGTGAGGGTGGCGAGAAGGATAGACGGAGGAAGCGGAGGAGGACGCGGACGGATAAAACGCGAGAGGCTCGAATTATCATAATATTGGTCATTGCCTGCCGCTTCTCTCTCTCTCTCTCTCCCTCCCCCCCTCCCCTCTCTCTCTCTCTCTCTCTCTCTCGTTCTCTCTCTCTACTCCAGGAAGACAGAAAGCGGAGTAGCCGGCTATCAGATCTCTCCCTTGTGTGTACACCCCGTCCCGGCGACTTATTACCACTCCACACCACACCACATTGAAGCACCGTGTTGTGCATGTACGCGTGTCCGTAGCTAATGCTCTCTTCGCTTCACGCTTACCCTCGACAACGCAGAAGACTTTCCATCGTTTCTCTTCAGCGCTAAGTTTCCGCGGTAAAACCAAGCACAGCTGATCCTGTGCGTTTCTTCGGTCCCGCTTTGATAGCTCAATGGCGTAGTCGAACTTGTCCGAGTTTCTACCCAGACTACGGCTTCTCGATTAGTCGATGCATATTGTGATTGATAATTTGCACTTTTTCAAATAAGAATAGGAGAAGCGAACATATTTCGGAACACTTTAATACTTTTTCGTCTTAGCCACACTGAAAAGAACATTTTCACTACCGTAAGCTAATCGTGGTTTGCTGAACTTATTTCGCTGCCATGACTATAAATTTCTAAGCCACAGCAAACGGTTTGCTGTCGCACCTGATACAATATAGGCACAGTAGCAAAATATTTAGCTGTCACAACTAAATATTAGCTGTCCATATTTTACAGCTGAAATTTAGTTGCCGCATACAGCTTTTAGCTACGGCAGCTGCACTTTTCTTTCCGTGCATCATTTAATGTCACTTAATCTCAAATTTTGACGTTTTGATGACAAAGAGCATCGCAAACGAATTGAAGTATCCCGAAATTGGTGCCGTTCCAAAATATATTCGCTTACCCTAGTAGCAATCTAATTTGTGATCGTTATATTAGTTTCCAGATAAGGTTTCAACTTACACTGAGAAAAAAGTCTTTGAAAATTTATTGGTTTTATGTCACTAATTATTTCACTGAAATAAATATGCCACCAATAAATTTTCGAAGACTTTTTTCTCAGTGTAAGTTGGAACCTCATCTGGACATTAACGATCACGACGTACAACAATCACAAATTAGATTACTACTAGGGTAAGCGAATATATTTTGGAACAGCACCAATTTCGGAATACTTTAATTCACTGAATTTATTTCACTGAAATAAACATTATATGTCACAAATAAATTTTCAAAGACTTTTTCCCGGTGTACTTGCAGTATTTCGTATTGCACGGCACAACACGGTTCTAAACTCACATAATGCTATCGGCTTCTGCTGAGTCGTCAACATCTCTGTATGCCTAACACGTTTACTATCGATCGTACGGGTTTCATTATTTTGCAATTAGTCAGAGTAAAGCAATGAGAGGTGGCTTCTTCCCTCGTAGCTCGTCGTTAAGAATTCTCTCCGATATTTTCGAACGAGCCAATTTGCAACGGGCTGATACGCGAACAGAGGCTCGAGTGTACCCGATTGATGCTAAGAGACGGTGCGAGGGGGGGGAGGGAGTAAGAATTGGTGCACCCGGGTCGAAAATATTTCCGCGTTTCACGTATGCGCTCGACGGATCAGAGGGATCTTCTCTTTCTCTCTCACTTGCATAATGAACCTCGTTCCCATCGTTTCTAATTGTCAACCACCGGCACGTTATTTACCCCCTGAGCGAGGAGAGTTATGAAAGGGGGACGACGCGAGACTCACCTCCTCCTTCTGCATCCCTCCCCTGTAAGTACGGGCCGGCACACGCCTTTGGCACGGGCGCCGCGCTTGTATCCGTGGTGACAATGCAAACCGAAACAAACACTTAGCGGCACGTGAGCGGCACGTGGCCGACAGGATATATTGCATTCCGAATGCACACACACTTGACGGACGATTAAAGGGGTGTTGCACGCGCGAAGAACCACGATCGTGACAACGATACCGCTTCCCTTCCCCTCCCGTTTCTTCCCGCCGACTGCGCCTACTTACCGCGCTCGTTACGAGACGAGACGGTTGTAACTTGTCCGCCGGTTTACGCTCTTTACTGTCCGCACGACGAGAAGCAGGACGGGACGCCCGTAGAATTTGCATCGGGCACGCTACTGTCAGCTTAGTTAAGTTAAGATAGAGCAAAGTACACACTGAGCTTTGAAATTATGCTGTAATTGCTGATGAACGGAAAGAAATGCGATGAACAAGAGATTGACTTTGGTAACTTACTTGATCCTCGATAAAGATTAAATCTAAAAATGTGCGCGTCTATTCTACGTAATTTACATTCGTAATGATGTCATTTTAACTAGACTAGAATTATATATTCTTATCCATTATCGCACTTATCACAAAATTGATTTAGCATCTACACCAAACACTGACCACAACCGTTACGGTCACTGACCTCAGTGACGGTTTTGAACATTTTGACAAATTCTGTTCGTTCATTTAATTAATACTGCATTATCTATTGACCACTGTGTACTAGTTTTATTTAATTGTTCAATCTAAATTATGCGCTGATGAAAGCACTGTGTGCTGAAACGCGTCCGCTGTCTTATATCATCAAATGTACGCTCGTAAATCTTGGCCTCCTCGTTTACTTGTTGTTTGTTAAATATACAACACGAGCGATTGTTATCTATTTATATATTCTTATTTTAATCGGATTTTTTTTGAGGACGAGGAATTTTTTCGAAAGCCTAATTACAGATAGCGATTTCACTTTAGCTGAGAGCTTGAAAGAGCTTGGCAATGTAAATGAAGTCGCTGAGATCGTAATCGTCTGGAAGACACAACATGCGCGATAACGTTGCAGCGTTATAAATAATCGTCTGAAATCGCTGGTTGATTAATTGCGCTAAGTCGAACTCTTTCAGCACAATTGAATGATTGGTAAATGTTTATTTACGATTTAGTGTCTATCTACCTACCCTCTGGGTCTCCTTTCTCTCCTCGACCCTGGACTCCTCGAGCCTCTTATCGCACGCGCAATTATTTTATCGTCCCGCGATATAGCGTTTACCTACGTGCAACGTGTTTGAGATAATGCAATAATAGTTGCTTTTGTAAACTGTAGCATCATCGTTATTCGGAACACGTGTAAGTCTTATGTACACGCGTCATAAATCATGCTGGTCTAAACGTAAATCTCGTAACACTCGTAAGTCTAACGATTTCATAATGAAAATTGCAACTTGCCGGTTTCACGTTGCACGATTATTGTTTGGTAGATACCGACCTTTTTTTCCTATCTAAAAATAACGCTAGTACAACACTTGCAACCGTGTGACCTGATTTACGAGATGTGTTAATCGACTGTCGGACGTGGGAGAAAAGGCGCGCAACGAGAAAAGAAGTCGCCTATCTGACAGAAAATTTAGCACGTTTGATAGTCTTATCGCGCGACAAATGGCAATCCAAAGTTCTACAGTACTGCGACTTTGACTTTATTCCCGTATTGAAATTGCGATCAAGTATCATACACGCACAGAAAGATACGGGAGATAATTTGTTTTATCGCTTTCCCTTATCAATTAATTGAGCTAATCGCGGAGCGGCGCTTTTCTGCACAATGCTGATTCGCGCACGATTATCCGTAATAGCGCACGAAGCATTGATTACGCCACGCTAAACAGAAGATAAAGAACGGAATTGACTCAGCTGCATTTGCACTTGAAATGCGCGATGCGCGTGGCGATTTTTGCCGCTCTCGATTCGCACACGCAAGCGCGCATACTCGCGAGACGCTAATAGTCTTTCGCAGACCGCGTCGTAAATTTTCCTCTCTCGGCGACGCGCGCGGAGAAATAGGAGAGAAAAGCAAACGTAGGGAAGAGAGACGGTACGACAGGGATGGGAAAACGGAGACGCGGCGTGGAGGAGGAGCCGCGTTTCAAGCGCGATGCTCCGAGTGCTGCGGGATGCGGCGGCGGCGGCCGTTATCTTCGTCACGATCGAGGAATGTAATATCGTCACCCCAAGCGACAAGAGTTGCCTTCGTATCGCCGTTTAGAATACCGTCTTCGTGTGGGGGGGGGGGGACACGGGGACAGGGATTAAACTGCAATGAAAATCCACTCATTCTGCGCTCCTCCACCGTCGCCCGCCCTCTTCTCTCTTCCGCTTCGTATTGCCAGCGCCGGGAGAAGCGGGTAAACAAGATATTGCTTTGTACGTCCCCCCTCTCGTCCCTCGTTTCCGCTTTACCGTTTCACCGTCGACTTCTCTCGCGTCTTTCCCGTTATCGCCTTATCTCGCGCGCGCACGAACGTCCTTTCCTAATCGAGGCAGAGAGTAGAATCGTCCGCTTCCCTCGGCCGGATAACATCCGGTGCGTTTACGCGACCTCTGGCCTCCACCCCTTAATTGTCTACATGTAAATTCGTAATCGCCGTATCGACGAAAAATCAAACGGGGCAGATGAGACGAGGCTCGATGGGGGAAGATGAGGGTGGACAGTGTCGCGCTTATACTTAACGATACTTTATTGTTTTCGTTATTACATATTGTTATAAATCTATCATTTTGACACATACAATACGCACTAAGATCTACTGACGATTCTTTTTAACGATAGGATGCGTGTAGTCTATAACTAAACATATATCTCGATTTCGCTGCTCTTTTTACTCTTAGCGGAGGAACAAAGTGGAGTACCGCGGCGTGCGTCTCGTTGAAAAATATACGAGATTAATAAAATATATCGTTTATCACGGTTGCAATTGGCTAAATATTCGCTCGTCGCAAGATTTTTTTATTTTCACCCGGCCAATGTAAGAATAACAGGCTTGTGTATTTTTACATTTGAAATCATTTGGAACCGGTGGATTCCAATGTTGCTGTCAATCACAAATTATATTAGTACGAATTTCCAAAAGCGTTGCTTTTAAGCGCGTCATGTATTTTTCATTAAATGTCACGCAATGTCACTTCTCACCTGCAAGCATTGAATTAACGCAGACTAATAATCGATCATGCATATTTCGGCAGTACTTGGCCTGAATTTAGATTTCATCAGCAAGATTCTCTCCATAATTTTTATTACAATTTGCCGCAAAATTTTATTGTATCTTACAATTTGGATCTTCCGAAGCGCCGGGAGCAAATGCGCGTTTTAATCGGTATTCTTTTGACAAACTAAACCCTTTTTGCAACGCGTATCGCAACACCTTGTAAATATGTGATTTACGTTTGTTTGCGTTTAGCTTCGCGTAGAAATTTGTATTAAAGATTGCTCCTTCGTCGGATGCGACGCGAAACGCGTCGTTAAAAGCGTCATTAGGGATCGTCATTATCCTCAAAGCTGCGGCCTACTTCATCGCGCGAAACGGAAACGTATCCTAGTCATAAAATGCCATATATGTATTCACAATTACGTGTGGATCGCGCGCTACGGATTCGCTGTATGTACACCAAACGTCTATCTTGACCGCTTACGGCTAAATGGGAAGGGCGGCTTTACATTAAATCCACCGAAGAAAGATTCTCCCCGCTGTAACAGAGTGCTGCGCATATATTTGTCCGGGACTCGTATTTACAATGCCGATATTAATCGACCATACGGAAGCGGCCTAAGTTCGCCTAACCGACAGATCCGGGCAACGAAAGTGAAATCAGGGGGAACGCGGGGCAACTTATCCGCGCAACGAACTTTGTTCGCGAAAGCTCGTTCGACAAGTGGAATTATATTATTGTTCCACTCCTCCGGCCGCTGCGTGCCGACGAGATTCATAACAATTAATGCTATCGGGATAATCAACGAAAGAAAATGTCAAGGAAGTTAACAGTGCTGAAAAGATTTCCAATTGCAATCGAACATACGGCGATGATAACAAAAAGCTCCGTCTCTTAAAAAATAAATTTCCTTTTACGGAAAAGAGTTTGTAAAAAGTTCGTGACTAGAAAAAGATTCACGGTTAAAATATAATCTGAGCGGTGAATTGATATAATTGTAATACGTCTAATATAATTACAAGACGTCTCCGCTTCCACCGTCGTTTTAAAAAGCAGCACTTAGCGGATTGTTAAATAAAAACGCTCTATTGCACTACGCCTTTTTACAGAGATGCGCCGATATGTACGGGACGCGCTATATTATCCTCGATATACATCTTTATTAAGTCAATTCATACGTACTTCTATGATTTCTGCGACGCATCTTGATTCTTATCTACTCGGTAAGAAACGGCCATCAGGAATTTCATGCCAGGAATTTCGCCGGGTTTGATTACATGAAGCATGACCCCCATTTCGCCTTACCGAATAAAACCTAGGATATAACACAGACAACGCCTGAATTTCGATCTCGATGTACGTCCCTCGTGTCGCCCGCAGTCGCTGAATATTTTTATCGCGAAAATATACGGCTAATACATGCACAGCGGGCATCTTGCTAACTTTCAGAAATCCGTGTCGAAGCTTGACAAAACGCATATCGAATATAACTGTTTTATTACAGATAAATTCTGTCCAAATGATTAAAAAAGAAAACATTTGTGACGAATAATGAAAATCGATATTTCTCTGTCGATTTTGAGGCAAATTTTAATTTTTAACCAAACGCTATTTGAGAAAAATTAAAACCTCGCTTTAGCAACATATTCTCTCTTAGATACATACTGCAAATAAATGATGATCTATGGAAAGAAAAAAACGATCTTTGAATTGCGAAACGATATTTCTTTGCGGGATTAGAATGTTCATTTCATTTGGACAGCATTGGTCGAAAAGTATATCTGCTAAACGACATCAATTACCATCGCCTCTGGAACGAGTAGTCCTTTGCAGTGCGATTGTTTCAAACTTTCTCGAATCATTCTTGACCTGCCAAGTCTCTGATCAGTCTTTGATGAGCACGGTTCACCAACGCGATCTCGTTGTGGTCACCATTCGATCGAGTTTAGTGTTCACTTTGCGATCCTATCATTCTTCTTCTCGTGAAACTACGGAACGGCTTCCTTTCCACGTCTTTATTTCGAGGGGCGGAAGCTGAAGCTTCTAGACTCAAAACTCTGATAATGTCGGAACTCTCTTGTTCAATAGTAATTATGAATTCTGTTTATAAGAACACGTTTGTCGCTTAGTCATATCACTTCTGGCCCTCCCAAAATAATTATCAGCTACGCCGAGCTCGCGACGGGGTGTTAAAAAGTTAATACTTTCGAAAAGTCACCATCTGTCTTTGGCGATTGAGAAAGAAAGTTGCCAGGCTCCTAGACGAGCGGCGAGAAGGCGGACGCCTGGCTCCTAATCTCTCTGTGCTCCGACGGACTGAGATCTAGTAACGCGCCGCAGTTCTGCTCGCTGCCTGCCTGCTTGCCGATGAGTGCGTCGATGCTGAAGTTGCGCTTCTTGTCGACGCTCGTCGTGTGGCTGGTCGGCAGCGACGTGATCCTAGTGGAGGTCGGGTCTATCTGTCTGATTGGCGGCGCCGTAATGGGCACCGGTTTGTAGAGCGGCGGCGGCGGTTCCAGGAAACCGCCGAGCTTCAGCGCTTCCAGGGTCGACGGGGAGAAGTCTAGCAACGGTAGGCCGGGCGGTGGTGATAGATAAGCGGCTCCGGGATAGGCCAGAGCACCCGGGTGACCGCCACCGCCACCCGGACAGGGTCCCCGGTCGCCGCAGATGGCGAAAGTGGCCATGATCGCTCGGTCCCGCAGCACGTAGTGCGGCGGCGGCCTCTTGTACCGCTTCCTGCGTCTCAGGAAGCTACCGTTGTCGAACATGTCCTCCGCCAACGGGTCCAGCGTCCAGTAGTTGCCTTTACCCGGGTTCCCGGGTTCGCGCGGAATCTTAATGAAACAATCGTTGAGCGAGAGGTTGTGCCTGATAGAGTTCTGCCAGGCGGGAAACTTGTCGTGGTAGTAGGGAAAGCGGGACATGATGAACTCGCAGATGCCGCTCAACGTCAGCTTCTTCTGCGGCGACTGCAGGATCGCCATGGTGATGAGTGCGATGTAAGAGTACGGGGGTTTTATCAGGGACGACGACATTTTGTCGGAGCCGTAGCCGGAGGGCGATTGGCTGGAACCACTGGATTTCCCCGATTGATTCGACGCCGACATCATCGAGTACGTTTTCTTAGAGCGTCCGCTGCTACCGCCGCCGCCGCCGCCGCCGCCGCCGCCGCCACCGCCGCTTCCGCCACCGCCACCGCCACCGCTTCGACTCCTGCCGGCCGACGGTGGCATCGAGGTCGGCGTTGGTACCGGCGAGCAGCTCGGTATTACCGGGCTCGACGACGTCTGCGACGGCGGCGACAGGTCGTTCTTGTCGAGACTCACCGGGTCGACGATCATGCTGCTACTGTCCGAGTCCCGGTCGCTGTCCGCGCAGCCGTCGCACGACAGGTTCGACATCATCATCGCACGTGGCTCCATCGTGATCGCCGCCTCATGAGCATAAGGGCCTGCCACCGGGGTGCTCGTTTATTTCGCCGTCGGTCCCGCGATCGACTCTTCGAGGCTATTGTTCGCTCTCATCCTCCATCGACGTTTCAAACTCCGCTCGGTACAAAATCTTATCAAAACCCTCCTTTTCTCTCTTCGCACGCCTCTGATATGAAATCCTCAAATTATCGGGTTATTAACGAAGAGAAAAATGGCGTATTACAAGTCCTAGACTAGTCATACCAAGTTGCCGAGTTGTCCGAGCACGAAATATTGCACTTATAAAAACATCGAACGGGCATCAGTTACATCGTTTCCTGTCCAACGTAATCTAGGGAGAAAACTGCATCCGTCGGAGTATAACAAGAGTCCCACATGTTAATTAACCACGAAATCCCTTTGATGGAAATTGTCGTTACATAATACACCTGCGACAATTTCTTTCGCCGAAAGTTTCGGTCACCAAACACGAACTTCGGCCTCCTCTTCTTAAATGAAGAAGCCTACGTTAACGTTACGATGCAGTTACGCGAACATTGAACGATTCTTTTGTACCGCACTTGTTGAAATTTTTCCGCGGATCGTCGGGAAAACACGCGAGTGTTCCGTTGCGATATATTTCAGCGGAGCGACTGTCACATTCAATCCGCCACTCTATCCTCCGCTTGATGAGTGCTATCTTACGCTAATAGTTTGTTTCCACAACGATAACGGGAATTTTTACGCCTCCTCCTGACTCCTTCGTCTCGCTTCCACCCGACTTGCGGGTTCAAGCTGCGATGCACACGTCAGTCGTCCGACGAGACATTGCTATGTCTCCCACGATTTGTGCACGAGGATACGCTTCATCGTGCACCTCCCAGCGAAATATCCAGTCGGACGGGCTCGGTGGATCTTTGTTGTCTTCTCACCAGCTCATAAGATAATCTTGCAGTCACGAGACCGTGCGACCTCCCCTCTTTATTAAAACAAAATCTCGATGACTTTGTCTCGAACTAAATTGTCCCCTGGTAGCCGACTCGTGATTTACATGGAGGTTTCACGCGCGAATCTTTCGCGATGCTTTCGGCGCGCGTCATAAGTTCCTTCTTGGCATTGACACGCTTTCTGTAAAATTAAGACGGGCCGAGATCGGATGTCACAAACTCGCGGACGGCGGAGGGTGCACGATCGCGAGCGGAGAATCGTCTACAGGGTGAGATCGAGACTCGAATTGATTTGAAGCGACCGCTTCGGTCCTACGTGGGCGGACCAATGGGCGGGCGTTTCGACCCCCACCCCGGCTCGCACCCCGTTAGACGAAACCCACCCCAACCGGTCGGACCGACGTGTTTCCACCCTGCCAAGAGTGGAGGAGCGACGTGGAGAACGGGGGAGAAAGCCCCGGAGGGGGTTAGGACGGGAGTTAGGAAAATAGCGGGATAGTTAAAGAGACTTTCGTGGCGGGGGTTGGAGAGGGCGGGAGGGCGAAATTGTAACACTTCGAAGGCTGATTTGCTTTGAGCGGCGCGATGAAGATGGAGCGCGAGCCACTGATCTACGAGCAGTCGCCGGCGACGCGACCTCCTCCGTCGCGCGATTGCTCTCTCGGCACCAATTTCGTGACGTCCTTCCTTTCTTAAAAAAAAAAAAAACCGGCGCTTTAAAAACGTGGGACCAAGAGTTGATTTAATTCACGTCTGCAAGTCGCGAGAGTACATCGATCATCTTTATAATTTTGTAATCTCTTAATCCCCTTTGTAGCTTAGCGGAAATTTCAAACAAATGGCTTAAAAATATACCGATCTTTCCTGTCGCGCATTGTTCTACTGGATCACTTAGATAGACGTTTCGTTTCAAATGGCGCGATATGTAGGGAAATATTTAAAAGTTTACACTTGGAGTTATTTGTCGCATCAAGGTGTACTACAAGGGACTTTGTGAGAAAAAATCCTGGTTTAGATTAATTCAGAAATCCGACGTAGAGTTCAATTCGACCTTCCAAAATTTCTGTTTTGTCCGTTGTTTCAAGGGTCTCGTTACGTTTTTATAGCGACACATTTTTATCTTATTGGTTGTGTAACCCGATGCAGCGCGGTGCAGGGGTTAAGGAAATAACTAAGCGCCATTATCGCGTCGCATTTTCATCGTGCAAGTGCTGCAACCAACCAACCGTCGACTAGATCCGTAGAATCGCCAACAGAGCGAGACGAGCTGCACGCATCACAAGTTAACTTCCCTGAGGCAGCTCAAATAGAATCTGTATTACGCCAGAGCGGTACATAGAGAGAGAGAGAGAGAGAGAGAGAGAGAGAGAGGGGGGGGGGAGAGGGAGGGAGAGAAAAGCTGTTAGGAGTGAGAGGTGTGCGCGAGAAACACGGATATGTACACTAGGTTTGATAAATGCCGTAATATTCGCTAGAGATCCACTAGATATATTAATACATGTAATAATTATTACCAATAAAAAACCCACGATATATCTTATAAGATATAAATTATGTCTACATCTAAGATATAATTTGTACCTTAACAAATTCAATGAAAAAAGGGGGTGTTATATCCTTTATCAGATAAAATAACTTCAATCTTTACTTAACGAGCCGAATTTCATCTTAATTTATTCACTTAATTCATTAAAGCGGACGAAATTTTATCTTGGTAAACTTTAAATCAGCTGGTGATGATAATGCACGGAATATTTCCTAACGCACGAATATTTTCTAATAGTCTTCCAACGACAACGCGAACGGTATCGCGTGTCCCGGGTATCTTTTGAAAAATCTGTCTGGATTTGGGGTGAATGTGTCGAGACATTTATGACGCCTGGTGTACGGGCGCGAGGGAGAGAGAGCCGGGGTGTGCGAGAGAGACGGGTATACGCGGCGGAACCGCGATATAGATGCGGATGCGAGTCTACCTGGGCGCACTATCGGTTCACAGAGCCGAGCCGAGCCGAGAGCGAATATTGTGTTTACCCGTACGCATGGCTTTGCGGTGCAAATAATCTGGTATTATTGCACTTACTCCACGTACGAGCGGGCGAAACTCTTCGCCAACTGCCATTTCCCCCGCCGCTTCCGCTTCTTTGTTGCAGCGCTCTTCGCGCCGGATTTCAATATCCGTTCGCGCTAATGTTAATGCCGCGCATTGTGCCTCCGAAATCTCGCGACGCGCGAGACGCTGTAATTAGTAATAATGATTATTATTCGGCGTCTTGCGTCCTACATTGTCGTGCACGCGTGCCTGTTTCCATATACGGGGTGTTACGCAATACCCACCTTCACCTCTTATTTACGGATAGAGCGAATCGGATTGAGTCGAAAAGTCCTCTACCATTTTGCAATTTTCGCAATAGTTAACGAGTTATTAAGTATTGAAAATCGCTGTCTTAGCCCGGCCTACCGCCCAATTCAAGCTCGCGGTGAGATGCGGCCGTCCCGCGAGCTTGAATTGGGCGGTAGGCCGGGCTAAGACAGCGATTTTCAATACTTAATAACTCGTTAACTATTACGAAAATTGTAAAATGGTACAACCGCACAACAGTACAATCGTTTACTGATATCGTCGGAAGCAAACAATTGCATTCTGCTGCACAAGAAAAAAGCCAAGTCCCCCGTTAACGTAGCGATTCAATAAAAATATTTTCGCGCGTTTCTCCCCTGGTTTTTTCTCGCGTCGGGGAATATCGCGAGAAGAGGTGTTGAAAAGTTCCGTGCCTTTTGGTCTCCCGTGCCGATTCAGCGATTTCCGCACCTTAATCTCAACACCGACGAGAACGACCGGGGCAGAGGAAAGGAAAACGCGCGCGCCCGCGCGCGGGGTGGGACGCACCCCCGCTCCATAGAACTCTTCGGGGGTTCGCCATTCACTCCGCGGCGGATTGCGGATTCCGTGAGTTCCACCATTCGATTCGATTGCTTCTTACCCTGGACTCTCGCCGCTCGTATTTACCTCCTGATTTCTTCCCTCTTGCCTCTCCCCCCTCTCAGCCCCCCCCGTCCCCGTTTCCACCGCCGTTAGTTTCCTCGGACCAAATCTTCTGGAAATTCCAAGGCTAACCGCGATCGGGTTGTCGACTTTATACTCGCGGCTACGGAACTACGTGTAGCAAAGCGAATTCGCGCTGGATTCGGGCTCGAATTTCTATTCGGCCGACTTTCTTTTTATAAAGATCGAACGTTTTACGTAAAATTCGTAATTGACACTCGGACACAGATGTAGTTTTTCAAGCAGATATTTTTTTTATAGACATTTGTAACTTGGCAATGAGTTTGATAAATTACGATGTATGAAGCAGGGATATGAATATACAATAATATATTTATTTAATTAAATTTCTATATACCGAAGTTTTAATCAAACGTATGATTACTACAATCATATTATAAAAAACACTGCTCTGAAACGAATAATAACTTACGTTACACCGTTTTCTAAAAACTAAATAATCCTGAATACGCGTCAGAAAAAAATTGTCGAAAAATTTCGCGACACACGTGCAAAGAGATTCGCGGATTAAGGAACCGCCGACGCATTTCGACGTCTACACAGCACGACCTAAAATCCTCAATCTCGCGGGAGAGCAGTCGACGTTGAAAAATAGAAGCGCAGCCGCTTTTGCGGTGACAAAAGTGCGCGGTGTGCGGCACAAAGCTCACAAAGAGCTCAAAGAGGACGAAGTACGAGGAAGAAGAAGAAGACGAGGACGAAGTTGGTAAGAATCGCGAGAGAAACGCGGCAAGGGAGCGACAGGGTGGGTGAGTGAGTGTTTACTGGCGGAGAAAGACCGCTATGTGGATGACTCGTCCTCGTCGCCGTGGCCCTCCCCGCGAAAAGCCGGCGAGATTATGCCCCGCCATCTTGGATGTTGGTAAATATCCCGTGCCGAAAGAGAGCCTCTAGTCGGGTGAGGGAGCCAGCATTGGGCGGAGAAGTGAGTCGCTGCTACTACTAGCCGATCCTCGTGACGGCGGTGGTAGTTGGATTGGTGGCAGCTGAGTCGAGTAGTAGTAGTAGTAGTAGTAGAAGTAGTAGTAGTAGTAGTAGCAGCAGCAGCAGCAGCAGCAACGACGGGTGAGGAAGGAAGGGGTGGTAGTCGCGGGGATGAAGAAGGCGCTGCGCAAGAAAGCCGAGAGCGTCGCAGGAGCGGAGGGTGGGAAAGGTAAAGAAGTGCGAAGAGGTCTTGGCGGCACAGGGCGGAATATATCCCCGCTACAAAGAATACTGTCGGCTTTGCACCTTTTTCAAGACGCCGTTTTCCCGCTTCGTCGGGAGTCTCACACCCCTTCCGCGCTCGAGAGCCTCCGTCTCGTCCTTTTCTGCGTCCCGTCCCTTGCCGCGTCTGCCATTTTCGCCACCGATACTGAGATGTCCTCCGCCGCCCTCCCCTTCGCGCCCTCTCGCATCGAGCAGGAAGGGCCATTTACCTATGCGGTTCGGGGATGGTAAATTGAAGATTCTTCTTATCGCGATTTTGAGTCCCTCGTTCGTACGATACGTTGTGAATACTTGGTATTTGAGTGAATATCAGCTGTCGAAAAACAGTCAGATAAATCGGTTATTCATCGTAAAGGCTCAATTTGATTTCGAAAATCGATAGATAGAAAAAATGGACGATTGTCGAAAAATATCTATTGGAAATCATTCTACGGGGCATTCCGAAGCGAACTATTCGAGATTACGAAGAGCAATAACGAGAGACAAATATGGATTTGGACTATCGCATCAACGATGGCGAGTAATCGGCGTGGTTAAATTACGTGGTTCACCCTGTATATTGTCTCATTTGATTTCGCGCAGATTGAAGAAAGACACGGCGGGGGGCTCGGAGGGTGGCCCTCGACGGCGGGCCGATTGCGGTGAAGCCGCGCGACCGAATCTGAAATTCAATTCAATGCAAATTTGCCGGCGGGGAGCACACTTACGGCTAACCGGCGAACGAGATCGAGGATTCGCTTAGTTGCTTAGGACGCGGTAAACACTCGCCGCTTTTACTCGAGACTTATGAAATATTGATGGACACACATTGGCGCGTCCGACGCTAACGATGTCGTCGTTAAGTGGGAAATACTTAATGGGTGAATTATCGATGATTCGCTCTTCTGTAGGAACACTTTGTTACTGCAACCAGCGGCATGAACAATCCTAAAGATAAGGCTGTTACAGTATTATGATACACAAAAATAACGAAAATTCATAACAGTCCCATCAAATCCAAGTCTACACTGACGCTTTATTAATCTTTTGCGTTAACAATTATATGTGAAAAGTTATCATATATGATTTATTGCTTCCCCTTAGGGTTACAAGAAGAACCCCTACACACTGAGAAAAATGTCCGATTAAATATAATCGGATAAACCAATTAAATAGTGTCACCGGTGGTTAATTGTCCCGATTAAATTATGGATATATTCGATAAAACGCAGTTACCGATGAAATTTGATTGAAAACCCGATGACATTTTTCATCGGATACACAATTTAATCCGATATATCCGTTTTTTTATTATGCAATAATCTCTTTCTGCCTTCGTACCTTTTTTTCCATTATTCAACTATGACTCAATAATTACTTACAGCTACATGTAATTTTTTTACTGAAAAAAAATTATGTAATATCTTACGTTATGAGCTACCTAATCCGCCGAATGTGCGACGCTCTAACAAAATAAAACGCCAGCGCGTATCGCAAAAGCGCACTCGAGCAAAAAGGGAGCGCACTCTCTTTCTCTCTCAAAACGCGTAGTGCTCAGAGAGCACGACGGGCCAACGATCCCAATTACAAACATTTCTCGTGGCTTTTCAGAGTTGCATTTGACCGAGAAGGGCGCGCACCATCGCAGCCGCTCGGTGCATTTTATAGTTCCCACCTCCGCATGCCCGAAAGTACTTTTCGTTTTCGAGTGCGTGCACGAGCACATGCGGGTTGATTTTCTCTTCTTTACACTCCGTCCTCTTCTGCAGCTTTCCGCTCCCTCGTGCATCACCTTCCACGCAAAGACAGAGTGGTCTGATCCTTGTTTTTTTTACTACCGGCGAATTGTTCTATGCAAATACCCTGCGGCTTTTTTTGTGCTGAATTTAAGCTGGTTTCAAATATATCTTTAATTATATTTTTCCACGTCAGATTATTGAGAAAGCCAGATACTCTATCATGTATTTATAAACCTACGAATTTCAGTATTAAGAGAAAGTATTGTCGGTTCATAAAATTAAACGTGTTAAAAACTTGTTGGCAAACTCAATTTTCTTTTTGCTGTTTCGAAATCGGATCAATCTGTCCAGCATTTGTCTGGTGTGTGTTTTGAAGACGCGATTTTTTTTCTCCCCTCCCCCCACGGCCGTGGAGAGCTCGAAAAATTTTCGCGCCCGCGATTCGCAATTCCGAAACTCGCGATGGAGCACCGAGCGAGGGCGGAAAGAAGGTGGAGAGCGCGAGAAAGACACGGTAGAGCCGGGTGGGAGCGGGGGTGAGCCGCGGGGGTGGCGGAGATGGGGCAGAGGGCGGAGGGAAGGGGCGATAATTTGTTAGCGTGCGCGCACCCCCAAATGCGCGAAATCCCGTCGAAGTGCGGCTCGTGCGGCGCATTGTTTCCTTGTTTGCCAGGTGTTTCGAGCACCGCGGCCGAGTGGAGGCCGCGCCATTGTTACGAGAGAAGTCGTGCAGCCGCTCCTCTCTCTCCCGACAAAGCCGGCGATCCTAATGCTCTTTTATTGTGCATTGTGCGCGGCCGAAATCAAGGAACGGGGTGGCGTGCACACGCGAGGCCGAGGGACGCGGCGTACCGATTATACGGCCTGAGCCACGTCGATGACGACGGCGACGGCGACGCCACCCCCGACGCCGCTCGGCGCCTATTTGTCACTTTGTTTTTGTCAAATGCGAAGAAGAGCCCTTGCTCGAGGATCCCGTAAGGATAGGATGTGTATACTAAAGAATTTCGAAATACGACGAGGGCTCGGAATTGTTGAGACTCCTTTTTTATATATATTTTTTTAACTGGAGATTCGAGAGTGACAAGACAATGACGATAGGACGCGAAAGCACATGATAGTATGCACGTGCAATGCACACATTGAGGCTCGTGGCTCTCTCAGCATGTACTGCTGTTCCGAAATTTACTTCTACTTTGTGATAATTTTTCTTTTTTCGTCAAAGAATTCTTTATATATATGGTATTTTAATTGCTGATGTAATATTCAGTACGACTAGGTTGATTTGTTACAGATTAATTTTAACTAATACACTGAGAAAATTTTCTATCGGATAAACCAATTAAATAGTGTTTCCAATGATTAATTTTTCCGATTACGCTTTCCGATGAAATTTGATTGAAAAACCGATCATATTTTTCATTGGATATATAATTTAATTGGATATATCCGTTTGTTATTATGTAATTGGATTATCCGATTATATTTAATCGGATAGTTTTCTCAGCGTAGTGTTACAAAAAGCATTATTCTTGCCGAGTTTTCTCTAATAAAATAAAAAACAAAATCATAAGATTAAAAGAGAATGCAACTTTATACGTAAAAATTAAAATCCCAATTATATACTTACTTGTTTTGTCTTCTTAGTGTTCATGAGATATTCATGTCAAAATTACACGAAATAGGCATTTTTTGGCAAAAGTTTAATTCGTCTTTGCTGGATATTTAGCGAAAATTAGAAAAAAGCATGCTCTCAACTTGTCTCGCGGAAATAGTCATCGTGCACATCCGATCTTATTCATTTCTTGCTAAAACAGAGTTGCTTTGTAAAACTCAAATCTTTGGATTTTTCTTAAATAAAATTATTTTCATACGTTTTCTAGTTTAACGTAGCGAAACTAATATAATTTAAGCTCGCAAAATAATAATTTTTTTACTACGTAGTCTAAAAGCGGAAAAAGAAATATTTGAAACTGAACTATTGAGGGTACATCATAATTTTTTAAAGATCACAATTTTCGAGAAAAAGTGCCGTACGTTGAAATCTTTAAATTGTATTAATCGCCCAGAGTGCTGAAGATATGCATCACCGATACACATATATATTCTTTTTTAATTTGTACAGTTGCCTGATTTCTTCCTATCGCCGCAATCTTGCGTAAAGTCGTATCTACACAGATCCCTTAAGAAGTCGTATGTAAAACAGTATGTAAAAACAGCGAGATAAATTTGCATGATTATGTATAATTGATCATCAGCCGTATTAACAAATCTTTTAAAGAGGAGGGGGGGATAAGGAATCGAATTGCCATTGAAGCGGTATTGTCGTTATCATTTCTGACGCATACTCGCAATACAGTGTCGAGTAACCATTAAACGAGTGATAAATAATTTACTACTATTATTACATAAGTACATACAGTGTGTAAAATGTCGGCGTGATCGTTGTAATACGGTGGTAGCGTAGGAGTACTCTCCAACATAAATCATGCGAGTATATTAGCAGAGAATTTGCGGTAAATCTTGATAGACTGTGCACCTTGTACGTAAGATCGAATTGGACAGAAAAGAAACGTAGCGGCGCACATTATTTTTAGCTCGAAGTAAAAAATTCTCGTTTATCGTTCCTTTTACAGTTTGCCTCGCCTCCATGAAAATTTTTCCCATAAACAGCTTCGAGAATATTTTAAGCCATTGGGAATAATCTTCTGTGTTAAATAGGAAAGAAATATTACGTGCTGGACGATACTGTCTGCAATTTTTCACAAGTCACCCCCCTAGAAATATTTAACGTTGACTGTTAAGCTTGGATTGTGTAACTTGGAAAATTACATTATTCCCTCTCAATACTATATTTATTTCTTACTTACAACAAAATAATTGATAACGTCGAGAAATTAGAGAGCGAAATGGTCCGGTTTGTATTTTTCAAAGAAACTTTTCGCAATCCGACTTTATACGCATCAAACAATGCGCGAACGTTTCATACTCGAGCCAGTTTCGCACACACTAAAATATTAAAGGTACGACGAACATAAGGCAATAATCTCGTCTGTGTAAATATAATTCTACCACCCTTCGTATTTCTCACACATGAGAGCAATTTATCAGCAGCGTAACCGAATGGCAAATCGGAGGGGAGCTTGCAGAAGGATCGTCGTCGTCGACGATGTACGAACGCCTAATGCAAAGTAATTGATTCGTGCTAGTTAAAAATGTATAAAAACCATTTTGATTACTTCCCAAAACGCGCGCTATCGGTTTCTCCTCTCTCGAAGCTCCCAGATGCAACGGTTACGCACACGTGACTAGAGTCGTTCCTCTTAAAACAAATTGAGTTAAACAGCGTATGCACAAATACTTGCGGTATGGCAAATAAATTGAGTATACAAATAAATACGTAAAACGATGTTCAACAATTATTCGGTACATAAATGTATTAAATTACGCTGATCTTTCTCTTTATCTCTCTCGGCAAATCGATTCTAACACATCAATATTAGGTATATACAAATTCGTTAGGATAGTGACTAGCTTCTTGTGGAATTATTGTGCCTTGAAATTCCTTTATCGAAATTTCCAAATAAAACATAGAGTCGTTAATTTTCGGATAAGCGCATTTCAGCCTCTGTTTCGAAACGAGTCAATCTGTTTGATTGCGACGAACCAAATCTGTCGGAAAGTATGGCACGTTGTAAATTAATGAGTAAGATAAGATACAAGAAAATCTGTTAGTCGCGTAACGAAGAATTGCACTCTGCCAAGTGGACAAGAACAGATTTTGGAAAGAATTTCGTGAAATTCACGAGAGAAGCTCAGCAAAAAAATCGCTATGGACAACAATTTTTTCGGATATGTTCGAGATTCAAGCTCTTTCAAAGCTCTTTCTTCAATTTGGCTACGTTAAAATTTGCTACAGCCGACTAGAGGAGAACCAAGTATCGTTGTATGCGCGGATTCCACCGTTTTTCACGATCCGCCGACGTTTTCCGAGTGTGCAATGAAAACCGTCCCTTTGTTCTCCTTCTCTCTCTTCTCTCTTTCCCTCTTTTTTCTTGTTCAAGTTCCAATTATCTAGTCCACATCAGTGTCACCGAATTTAGCGCGGGGTTCTCGCGACTCTTACTGTCGTCGATCGTTCGACGGATCAATTGAAGAAATCGTCTCCGTCGAACGGGTCGCTCTCCCTCGCGAAGATATTCACCGACTCCGACTTCCGTATGTACTGGTCGCCCCTGGCCGTCTTGTTATTGTTATTGTTGTTCCCCGGCCCGTACTTTCCCTGCCTGGAATTCTTGAGCGGCAACGTAGTGGCGCGATGATCCGGCACATTGTCGTCCAGCTCGGACTTGAAGACGAAGGCGTCGTCGTCGAACCTCAGGTCGCCGTTGAAGAATGAATCGCGGCCGCTATCCTCGGAGACGAAGCCGTCGATGGGCTGCTGCGGATCTTTGGCGTCGCACGGCAGTTCCTCCGGCGTGGCCTTGAGCTCGGACGACAACCTCTGTCGGTCGGACGCGTCGCTGGACGCGCTCGCCGTGGGCGTGAGATCGTCCTCGAAGTAGCTCGACCGTTTGCTGTACTCCCGGATGGGAATGTCCCGCCTGGGATGATCCTTGAGGCCTCTGACACCGGACGAGGGACTCGCGAGCGGCGGTTCTCGCTTCTGATCAGCCGTGTCCGGTCGCACGCGCGCATCCAGCGGCGCGAGCGGTTCTGCCGCGCCGCTCGACCCGGACGCTTCCATATGCTCGACGCTCTGCGCAAAATCATCCTCGAACGGACTCTGCGTCTTTTGCACCTGCCGAGTCTTGTGCCTGGCTATTCGTTTACGATGCATCGTCTCGCTCTTGGAGTCGGGACCCTCGGACCAGTACGGCCGCTCCACCCAGCTGTCGTACTCTTGATCGCTGCCCCAGTAGCTCTCGCGGCTCCTGGACCGCTGGGATGGTCGCAGGTACGGATCGGAATCGTTGTCGCTACACTCGGATCTGGAGGCGCCGAATTTGCGCGGATCCGCGTACACCATATCGTTACGTCCGTCGTTGGCGCTGTTGGGTCTCTTCGGCCAGTGTCTCTTCCTACCCGCCGGATTGTATCTGGGCGAGTCGTCGCCCGGACGCTCCGGGCCGTACTCCTCGTCCCAGGACGGATAGTCGTGAGGTCTGTCCCTGCTGTCGCGATAATAGTAATACGCCTCTCTCATGGAATAATCGGCGTCCGGCGGCCCTCTTCTACCCCAGAATCTGTTATCTTCCTCCCATCGTCTTCTCTCGTACCGTCTTCTGCTCCACCGGTCCTCCTCGTCGTAGCCCATGCTCTCCTGGCTGCTGCCAAAGCGGTCTTCTTCGTTCCACAGCATCAGCTTCCGTTTACGCTCGTCGTCGTAGTACGAACCGTGAACGTCGTGGCTCCAGTTACACCGCTGCGGCGGCGGTGGCTTCGACCGACACTTCCAGTGCGTCTCGTACTGCTCCTCCTCGTCCTTGTAGGGCTGCGCTTTCCGATGCGGGTACCGCCGCGGACCCTCGTCTTCCCACTGGCCCTCCTCGTGCCAGGGCGACGGGTCGCGTGGCCGATGAGCGCCGCCACTCTTGGCCCACGGTACGCCGCGCGACTTCCTGCCCATCCTGTCGCGGAAGCTGCTGCGGTCCCGCTTGTCAGCATCCTCGTAATACGACCTGTCCTCGAAGCCAGGCGCATCGAATCGCGGATGCCGAGTGCCGGACCAGTATCTGCCGTCCCCTCGTATCCTGCCGTTGCTCTCCTCGCTCTCCTCCTCGTCCTTCCATTCGTTGTCGCTGTCGCCCGAGTGTCGATAACCGCCGCTTCCCTTGAACGGAATCTCCCTGTGGAAATCTTTGCCGTCCGGCGACCACGGCGAAGTGCCGCCTATCGATCGCTGCCCCTCGCACGAAGATCTGTCGGACGAGCCGAAGATACCCGTGTCGAACTTGGCCCAATTGCTGTCCTCCTTGCTGTCATCCTTGTCCGATCGCGCCGTCTCCGCGAACGGGCAGAACATATCCTCAAAGCCCGAGGACGAGGCTAGTGGCTTGGTCTCCTTGTCGCGGTGCATGCCGGTGTTCAGCATCTTGATCTCCTCGAAGATGTCCATCGCCACGGCCTTCAGATCCTCCGAGACCTTCTTAGCCGAGATATTCGGGCTCGACGGTGGCGGCAAGTTGTCGGAGAACAGATTCAGCAATTCCACCTCAGCCAGACTTCTCGATTGCTGAATCTGTTGCTGAGATTGCACCACCGGCGACGCACGGGCGGAGCTCACCGTCTCCTCGTCGTCCCTCCTAATCGGCACCGGCTCCGGCTCGCCGATTATCTCCCGCAGAGCAGCGTATCTGTCGCTGGACGTCGAGATCGAAGATTTCACCTCCGTCGAGGATCTGTCGGCCACGGACGAGTCGTTCGTCTCATCGTTGAGAATGTCAGAGCCAACCTTGTCGGACGAGGTGCCATTGGCGTCGCTTCCTCTCTCGGAGTTCTCCGCCCTCTCCTCCGCGTCCATGATAGTCTGCGTCTTCTCCGTGTCGTCCTCGATGTCTATCTCCGTCTGCTGGACCGTGGACGAGTCGGATGTGACATCCGCATCTGCCATCACGTCGCTTTCCCTCTCGACCTCTTTGTCCTCGACTTCCACCGACTTTTTCTTCTCCATCGTTAAATCCGCGAGAGAGCTAGTCATCGTTTCGTCCAGCATCGCGGCGGATTCGTCTGTCAACAAATTTTCATGCTTGACCGGTAGCTTGACGGTCAGATTCACCAACGAAGCTAGAGAATTCGAAGTACCCTCGCTGGTCTGCACTTCCGGCGGAATCGTTGTTTCGTCGGGAGCTTCTCTGTCAAGCGCTTCTTCCTTCTCAATTGCTTCGTCGCTTGTCTCTTGTCTTCGTTCCATCTGTTCCATCTCCAGCAATTCCCGAAAAACTGCATATTTATCGTATGTAGAATCCTGTTTCGTTTCCGATTCGTAACTAGTCTTGAAAGTCTCCGAGCACACAAATGAGGTCGAACTCGACTCGATCGTCGCCTCGAGCGACGTCTCGAGCGGCTTTGACGCCAACGACGCCAACGACGAGATCGTCGATTTGTGCACCGTTTGCTCTTTCATCGTTGCCGATGCTGCTGTTATTGGCGAAACGATAGTCTCCTCTACGTTGCTGACGGCGGTTTCCTTCGTCGACAGACTCGCCAAACATTGCGTGAGCTGCGTCAAAGTCAGACCTGTCAACTGCTGGACGGTTATGCCGAGGCTAGATGCCAAGTCGTCCAAATTGGTCCACGACGACGTCAGTTGACTGAGCGTGATGTCGAGCGACGGCTTCGTCTTTTTGGAGTCCGCGGCCGGGATGGTGGTGCTGCTGGTAAAGGACACGGGTGACAACGACGTCGTGGATGATATCATCGTGCTGAAAGAATCCTCGAAGGCGGAGGCAGTGGTCGTCGTAAAGTCCGATCTGCCGGATATCTGCGGAGGCGGACTGAAATTATCGTCGAACTGATGACCCCTGGTGTCTCTCGGCGGGCTTTTATTTTTATCCCTGACGATCTTGGTAGGTGACGGCGAAGCCTCGCGCTGTGGAAAGTCGTACTGGAAATGGCCCTCCGTGTGCGGCGGTCTGGGCGGTGGTCTCGCGCCCCCTCGAGCCCCCTGCTTCTTCGGCGGTAAGGGCGGCGGGTTGATGAGAATGCTTCCCGCGCCCCTGGGCGGCGGTTCCGGCACTAGATCCAATTCCGCGCTCGAGCTAGAAAGGCGCGAATTAGCGTCCGACGAGCAAGATCGCAGTGGCGATGCCGGCGATTCGTTCGTCACCGAGAAATCCACCGGGAACTGCTTGTTGGCCTCCACAGATTGCGCCTTTCCGGCCGGCAAGTCGATGTCGAAGTCCTTCTTCCGTACTGATTGAAGATACTTCTTCGGGCTCGGTAGTTTCACCAGCCCCTGATTCGACTCCGTCGAGTCTCTGTCCATGCTGCGAAGGATCGAGCTTCCTCCCGACGCGGTACTCGTCCCTTTAACCGTCTCCTCCGGCGGCAAGGACACCGAGAGAGGCTGATGATGGATCGACCGAGAGGCCGTCTCTTTCCTCGGCGGCGAGTCGACTCTTTGCTGAGTGGTTTGGCTCGCCTCGTTCTCGTCGAATCGATCGAAGTTGGCGAAGTTGCTGTCCTCGCTGTCCCTCGACGACAACTCGGTCTGCGTTTTCGTCGACTCCACGCACTCTGAGCTGGTCGTGATGTTGAAGTTCGTCGGGAAGCTATCGCTGGAACTCGTGGACACCAGATCCTTGAGGACTTTTTTCGGTGGGTTTTTCAAGTGCTGGAAGAAATCTTTCTTGTCCACGTAAGGCTTGATCAGACCGGTCCCCAGGGGATCCAGCTCCGTGAACACGTCAATCTGCGGACTCTTTGTCTGAGTATTGCGAGGTGTGGTCTCCGCCGAGCTCTATGGTGCGATACAAAGTGAAATTTCAGAAACGTGCTTGCTAAGAAAGTAGAGCGTAGATGACGTAAATCGATACTCACGTCTTCCTGGTCCTTCTTCGCCGCCGAACTGTTACTCAGACTCGCTATCTCGTCGTTGAAGAGATCCTCGGTCTCCTTGTCAAACCAATGAATCGTACTTTGTGGTGGTGGTGTTTTACTAACTAACGTCGTCGCCGGACTGGAAGTGGTCGATGCGGGCGGTGCTGGTACAGTATGCTGTCGCTCTAAATGTCCCCTCTTTGTCGAGGAGGGTGGCGGTGGCAGAATCGGACGAACTGTGTCCTGCAGCTGCAACAGGTACAGGAAAATCAAACATGAACGTAATATTACTGAGAAGGTTCGCTTCTTCATTATGAATATCATGATTGTAATGATTACGTCTGCAAGTCATACTTTGGATATATTGAATTGCGAAAAGAAGTTTCTCCGCTCACACCGATGTTAAGATTGCAACGATTATAATGATTGCAGTTGCATTTCTAGCGCATTAAATGAAGAAGATACTCGCAAAGTCGCAATACCAATCGCACCTTCATGTTCGCGAAAGAATCACCGAACGGATCGGTCTCGAATAGATCGTCGGTAGACGGTACGGGATTTTCCGGCGTAATTTTGTCCATCTGATGAATGCCCTGTTGCAGCGAATTCAGTTCGAACTGCAGATCTAGCAAATCCGCAATCACACCGCTCTGTGTCTCGTTCTTGCGATCGGCGGTTTTGTCGACCTCGCAGTTAGTTGTGCGAATTCGATGAAACGACGACTCGGTGCCCGCTGCGCCCTGCGACAAATTATCGTAACGCGTCTGACCTCTGATAATTATGTCTTACTATTATCAGTACTGTTTCTCTTAGAGTCGACTCTCCACCAACGTCGATTAACTCGTACTTTCTCGTTCGACACATTCTTTACTTCTCTTTCTAAATCTTTATAGTATGATGATGATAATACAAACAGCGGCAAACATTGATTAAGTGTGATTAGGGGAAAGTAACGTTGGGAAAATTTGCTCTTAAAGTGAATCATTGATCTTTTTCTAATCAGATCTATTTAGAAGTCGATGAAGAGTTACGCGTTAGCTGACTTTAGACAATATTGAAATAAACGGATATGTGAATAATGATAGACACACTATGAGGAAAATGAAGAAGCAATTAAAAACACGAACAAGAAGACTCGTTTGAGAGAACAATTTAGCCGACATATCTTGACGGCAGCAATTATTTCGTGGGATTGGAACTCACCTTGGTGTCGGGTGCCGACTCAACGAAAATACCGCCGGTGTGGAATTTAATCGCATTAATGGCATTCTGCTCTATGTGCTGTTTCGCCAGTTCGATTTCCTTCTTCTTCAGCTCGAACACTACTTGGAACAAGTCCCGCATCGCTATCACCACCTGTTAAACAAAATATTCTCTTTGTACCACTTGTGCGGTACGCCGAACTTTCGCCGCGGACGTAAACTCGTTTACGTTTTCGAAGTCGGATGTATTTCAGCAATTCTTAATGCTCTCTAAAATTTCTCGCGTGTTTTCAGTTGAATCATGGCATCGCCATCTCACTCCAGAAAAGTGAGATTTCACTGCATAAAAATTTAGAGAGTACTCTGGGGAAAAGAAGACAGCAACTCATTTTGGCCCACAATTAGTAATCGAATTATTTGCGAACTTTACCCCGCGTAACTAAGAATCGCAATTAGCTATTCTATCTATATCCAAGATTTTAAATTAATACTAATTACTTCCCTCAATTAGTTCCGTCGATATTCAGTAACGCAAAGATAATTTTCACTTAAGAGGCACTAACCGAAATGTTAAGTTGCTTAACTATAAAAACAAAACGGTCAAAATTTTTCGCAGAGTAGAATTATGAACAATCCAAATAATTCGATTACTAATTGGACCCCAAAACGGGTTGCTGCCTTTTTTCCCCAGAGTACTCAAAGATATCTGTCGATTTAACTTCTGAAGAAATCGTCCTCCCCCCGTGAAGCCTAACAGCGAGATCTCGCGTGAATGAAATTTTTCATCCGTTTCAGTTTTATTTTCGCGCTTTCGACACGCACCCGGTGGCCCCTTGGGCCGCGAGAAAAAAAGGATATTCTTTCTTTCATTTTAATTCGAGACCAATTTGACGCCCCAAGAGCTCCCGACAGATCCGAATTAATTTCCTTTTCTTCGCGAATGAAAAATATCGAGGAAACAGGGAGCGCTACCCACGCCCGGTGACCGTAATTTCCGAAACCTTTCTTCGATCGCTCGTTCGTTTGGCTCCTCACCCTTCCCTCCTCGGTCCCCGTGCCATCGGCTTCGACAACCCTCTGTTTGCCGCGATTCCATGTCGGTTAAAACCTCCAGCGGCGCGTCAAACACGACCGCCGCCGAATATACGGGTGAGGATTACCGCCCAGAGCCGTTTACAGGAGGCGAGCGCAGAAATTAAACTTGGAAATTGAATGAAGGCGTAAGGTTGTTGAATTAATTTGCCACCTGTCGCGCGGAGCTCTTCCCGGGCTGATTTCATTTTCGCGACGATAATCGCCGCTATTGAATTGCGCGAGTTGAGGGCCCCGGCAATTGTGCCGGGCGCGAGGCGATCGAGAGCGAAAGTCTCGGCGCTCCGCGGCAGAGTTGAATATTCCTCGATTTAACGCGGCCGATTAGGCGCCGTGAACTTCTCTTTGCCGCTGTTGCGTCTAATATTCGTCCCGCGGAAAATTACTCGCGACCGCGACGCGTCGCGCGAACAATGGTGCTCGGCGGAACTGTCGCGGGTCTATTTTCCTCGGAACCGAGTGAGAACAAGCGCGTAACATCGAGCAGCGATTCGAATAATTGTCAGCGCATTTTCCTAACACATTTGAGAGACCTCGTTTGCAATTAAGTGACGCAATCAAATTAACAAGGCTACGCCAAAGTATTCGCGCGCCGTTGCTCGTCTAATGTATTCGTCACAAAATTCATCGTTAGAATGAAATTTTCCCTGGGATAACATTTTTTACGGCTGTTCCGCTTCTAATCGATGACAATTAAGAACAATGTACCAATTGCGCGTGACTCTCGATCTTCCTCGACGCGGAAGGAGGAAGCGCTCAAAGGGGCGTTTGCTCGCGCGGTGCTCGAGCACAAAAGTGGGATATACCGGCGGATTTGAATATCAAGAAGTTGCCCCGCCGATCCCTTTGAACGGCGCACGAAGCGAGCCGTGGATAATCCGGCAACAATCTCCCGCGGCGAGGAACGGATCGGAGGAACGGAGGGCGAGTCGCGAACGGCGGAGCCGTATAATGCAATTATTTACATACGCATCCGGGATTACGGTCGCCCGGGGGTCGATATTGCTTCTCGGATCGGGCAAATATCATTCTAGGCTGTCCCTGCTCTCCTACGGCCATCCCGTGGTCCCTCCTCGCTACGAGTAGCGGCCGGCTACTCGTTCCCGATAATTGACACACTTTAACCGCGTTTGGCGGCGACGCAGGAACGCGAAATCGCAATCGCTCGTGCGTGCCCCCGATAACTCTCGAGCTGCGAAATCAATTCGACTCGCCCCCCCCCCCCCCCTCGTCCGATCGCGCCTTGCGCACCCCGATCAGATTCCCCCTAGAGACCCTGTAATCAGAGACTGGCCATAAGAGTTCGTCAAATTCCTGCGAGTGAAAGAGAAACATAGGCTATCTCACTCTTCTACGATCGTAGCGACTGGTCCATAAGAGTTCGCCAAATTCCTGCGAGTGAGAGAGAAACGTAGGCTATCTCACTCGCAGGAATTTGACCAACTCTTATGGCCAGTCTCTGATTACGGGGTCTCTAATTCGCCCGTGTTTCTCGGCGGAGAGTTGCGAGAACTCGTCGGGAACTTGGAGGGAAATTCTATTTTCTTTTCCGCGGGACGTTCGGAGCGAAGCGAGAATGGAAGGAAGACTCACCTGACTCGCCGCCTTATCAGTCTTAATGCCGAAGAATCGATGTCCGGTATCCGGTGACCCGAAGATATAACCGAAGGCCCTCGAGTCGCTCATATCTTGGGCGATAAATGATATCTTGTGCACCGGATGATGGTACAGACAGTCCTGCGAAGGAATTGCGATCATGAATTATAGGATAAATCGATCGGGCGATGTCCGGCTGCGTGAATAATTTCGCCAACTCACCCCCGTCTTCTCGTCCCTCAAACGGAGCCCGTCTATGCTGACCTGAACGGCGATTCGTTGCTTGTGCTCGCCGGCGGCGCGAATCGCCATCTTCAGGTCAGCCAAGGCCGCCTGGCACATCCGGTCACCGCGCGCTTCCGACACCTCTAGAATACCGATCAGCTTCGCCTTGAACGACACGCCCTCCCCAAGAAAGCGGGTTGGGTCATTCTTGACTGGAATAAAACAAAAATACGCAGAATCGCTTTACCGCTCCCCGTTAATCTTTTCTCGATTGAGAGAAATAACGGGCAATTAATTGGAGAAAACGAATGAAAAAAATCTCGGACAATTCTTCGCGATTAATAATTCATTTAGAGCGAATGGATCCATTTCGGTTGCAATCAACTCTCCTCTTTTCTCTCATACACGCCGGATAGATAATTAAAATTGCAGCGCGGATTTTTAAACAAATCAGCCGTCTTCAGTTTCGTTTGCTGAGATTAATTTGTTCTACACAAAAAGATTTTTTTTTCATCAAAAAATAAAATTTTTGTACCGCATTGCAACAGAATCAAGATACAACTATTTTAGAGTAATTGAAAGATTTATAAAACAATTAGTGTGGAAGGTATTCATTTTTATTAAAATTGCAGCGGGGATTTTTGAACAAATCAGTTGATTTGTCTTCAGTTTAGTCTACCAAGACAAATTTATTCTACGTAAAAGATTTTTTTTCTTAGAATAACATACTTCTGAGGGTTCTTCGTTAAAATAGCCTCACACGCTACTATTTTTCCTACTGGGTTGCTTACAAGAACCAATAAGAATACAGAGTTTTAGATCACGTGACCTAAGGCTAAATCCTGATTGGCTCCCGTAAACAATCCAGTAGGAAGAAAATAGTATCGCGTGCCGTTGGCTTAAGAGAATCAAGTCATCGCGGAGTAATTTGAAGATAAAAAAATCCAATGTAGAATTATCTGCGGAGATTCATCGGGCAATGAATTTAGGGTCGTTCACCGCGGACAGTTTGCGATTCCATTCCGCATGGTGAACCGTCGCGGAAGTAACGCGAAAAATGCGAGAGCCCAAGTAGAAAGAGAGGGAAAGTACGGGGTAGAACTCATTGTAACGCCGCGACGTGCGGGCCCCGTTCAGTCTCGCGTGAAGGAGACTCGCCCGGCGCCCGGCGGATCGAATTATCGTATTTGGTGCCGCAGGGGGGGTCTCGAGAAGCGATCCCGGCGGCGATAGGTCCGAACGCATTAAACCGACATCGATCGGTCGTACAACCAATTTGACCGGCAGGACTGTAAAGCGAGAGAACTCGAGTGCCCCGTCGAGAACGATCTCCCTCGCCCCCCTCCCTCCCGCCGGTGAGGACCGGCGTTAAAATTAATGGCTCGGAAGCCGATAATTGGGTCGATATTTCTATTCGCGGGCCGCGACGGTGATACGTGCGATTTGTTACGTCCGTTTCGGGGAAAAGCGGAAGTGCCAATATTATCCCCGTCGAAGTATCCGATAGCATTTCGCAAACGGACTAACGCCGGGGATAAATGTTTGGAACAAAGCGTTATAACTTCGTGGCATCGGTGCAATCGGCAAAAGTGTGATTGTGTACAGCTCAAGTTATAACGGAGTGCAACTAATTCGTGCAGCTCCGAATTGCGCAAATATCAGCGCGTAAGTGACTACGCGTCATTGTCCGAGGACAATTGCGTTAGCTTTGCCGCGCGAAATAGTTGACTCTACCGCCGAAGGTGTGTGCAAACAAGGGCACGCGACGAATAAAAAATCTAATTAATACAGAAAGAGCGCAAAAAAAGAAAGAAAGGTAACGCGACTCTCTCTCTCTCTCTCTTTCTCTCAGCGGGCTTCTCGCTGCCCCTGCGATTTTAATGACCGGAGGCTGCCGTAGCGTTTGTTCGAAGGCACTCGTGGGCTTCGAGTGGAGAACGCCAACTGTCGGCACTCGAAGAGCGTATACGTCCGGTACCAATCCAACTTTTCATACAAGCTCCTTCCCACCCTCCTCGCTTCCCGCGCCAGATGCGCTCTGCGTGTATCCCGCGCCTCCGACCCAACGATAATTATTATTGCGGCCCGCGAGATGAGACGCGCGATAAGGTGCAGGGGCCGGACGAAGGGAAAATCGGCGCGAACGTCCAACCGTAAATTCGTTATCGCGGGAGAATTTTTACAAGATCCCTGGGACCCCGTCCCTCTCGTATTTTTCCCGAGAGGACGCTGCCACCCATCAGAGTTGAATAAAACCCCGAACGCCTTCGAAATCCTATCGGATCTCCTCCGATCTCTATCGGTCCCTGAAGTGCCGTCGATACATTCCGCGGTATCCGGCCTGCGATAAGACGCGCGACGATCACAACGACGAATACTCTGGTATCGGAAACCTTGGCGTATCGTCGTGAAAATATTTATATCGCGACGATGCCACTCTTGACATTTTCGCAAAAAAAAGAGCTCGGATCGAACGGGTCTCTCGCTCAAACTTGACCCGTTTATTTACGGACTCCCTGTATTATGTAGCGTACTCTGGGGGAAGATCGCGAGTGTTGAAGAAAGAATTGGGACCAGCTTACGTAACATCGGAAAATCAGCCGCGATTAAGGAGGGCTGACAAATTACCGTCTCACGTGGACTCATCGGGGGAAACTGTCTGTCTGTACGAGGTGCATTTGCTCGCGGCCTCGCCGTTCGTTTAGCGAAAATTTGCCATTTTCACCTTCCAGTCGACGCCTCCTTTACATTCCGCGAGCGTAATTCGAAAACTATCGACCGCCCAGCTTTAAATACATAATAAGGGAGCCACGCGTCGATGTTGTAGCACTCGCGGTGTGTACGACGCGAGGCTCGCACGGAATATTTTTCAACTTATTTCCATAACGAGATCGCCCCCCCCGTTCCCCGCGGCATTCTTTTACGATTTTAATTGCCGCCAATTAGCGCTTAATCGAATAAAGGGATAAGCGCGTTTTCGCGCTGCCTTCTGTAAAAAGGTTCAGTAGTAATCTCGAGCGCGGTACAGCCGTCGACATCTGTCATGCGGCGGGCGCGATAGCGCCGGGTCGCCTATCGGTCGGTAAACGCGCGAGGAGCCGAAAGGGTTACTTCCGGTTCCTCGCGAGAGACGTCGGGGAATTAGCGCGATTTCGTCTCCCGCGGCGCCTTCGCGTCCCTCGAGACGTCGTCCGCTCGACCGATCGCGCGGGATCGCCTGCCCGGTTCTCCGCGAGCACCCACGGGTAGCACGAGGAGGCCATATTACGCGGGGCGCCCCTAACTACCCCTAACGGATCTACGGGGTGGCCGCTGGAGGCACCCGTCGGACTCGCCAACGGGGACGACGGCGAAGACGCGGAAAACTGCCCCGGAGTCGCGGGGCGACTTATGAAACGCGGCGGTGAACGGGAGAGGAACGCGCGCACGCACATGGGGAGGCCGCCGGGTCGGGAAAATCTCCCTCTTACTCACACTTGCACGGACTGTTTTTTTTCCGTAAGGTCTGCATCGGTGGTCCCGCGTAGACGACGGCGGCGCGCGCGAGAGAGAGAGAGCCCCCGAAGAAGGAACGGCACGAAGGGGACGACGACAATTTTTCCCTCTATCCTTCTCCCCGTCCGTCTCTCACCCGTGCCCCCTCTCCCGCGCGGAGAGCCGGTCACCCTTGCCTCAAGGCGCACCCTCGTACGTCGGCACACGGGTCGGGGATACACGATACTTCAGCACGGACACATGTCGTAGCACGTCGCTCTCTCCCTCCGTCTCTCTCCTTCCTCCTGTCCCCTCTGTGCCCGCGCACCCCCTGGCCACTCTCTCCCCCCTCTCTCGCCCGCGCCCCCCCCCTCCCTCCCCCCCTCTCTCCCCCTCTCTCCCCCTCCCCCTCCCCCTCCCCCTCCCCCTCCCTCGCGCTCTCTCCCTCTCTCCTCCACACGCCCCTACCGTCCCCCCCCCGCACCATTCCCCCCGGCCGGCGTCTCACCCTCCGCGCCGAGAGAACGCGAGAGCGGCCGAGGGACGGGCGGGAGTGCGTGTGTCACGCGTGCTCGCG
>NW_011967243.1:2138361-2408744 GCF_000949405.1 Vollenhovia emeryi | reverse complement strand
GGAATAGGTCACATCTCGGCTCTCTGAGCTAAGATCGAAGTGGTCACATCTCGGCTCTCTGAGCTAAGATGGAAGTAGTCGCTTCTCGGCTCTCTGAGCTAAGATGGAATAGGTCACATTTCGGTTCTCTGAGCTAAGATCGAAGTGGTCGCTTCTCGGCTCTCTGAGTTAAGGTGGAATTTATTAAATGTTATTAAATGTTAAAAATTATTTTTGAACGTATCCCACACAGCATACTTTATTTGGGATATACTGAGGAATTCTAAATTGAATTTATATGACAGAAAGTCACGCGATATTTGTTAATGATATTTCGTGCGTTTTGCGGTATTTTACATCGCGCGATCGATGATTTTCGCGAGTGAGTATTGTGTGAGTGCAACAAGGCCATAACGGCATACATATTCAACTTAGACATCTGCGGAATGCGAAACGAAGAAGATTGGTTTTTGGTTCATCTCGCTACGTCAATTTTTCGCCGAGTTATAGCGTTTTAAAAATCGGGCGCGCGCGCACCATTCATGAACGAAGGCCGCGCGAGTTTTTACGCGAGTAGTAAGCGAGCGTACTACGTCCCCAAAAAACTGGCGTCAAAACATAGGAGGCACAGGTGTTCGATAGTAAACACCGTCGCGCGAGACGCCGCATACACGCGTCGTCTGCTGCTTCTGAATGAGGATTAAGATCGCGAGTCGATATAATCGTCAATAATTTCGCACAAAAAAGTCGTAGGAAGATGATTCTTGTCTCGTTGGAAAGCTAAGATTTCAGCGCTTCTAACGAGATAAGAATGGCTCATCTCGAATTATTAGTTTATGAGGCATTATTGATAAATTCCGAGAAAATTGATTTTGTCCCAAGATCGCGAGTGCGAATTAATCTTTCGATTGGATGAATCTCTCTCACATCGTGCATTAAATAGCAACACTAATTTATGTTTATTCAATATTCATTTTTCTATATATACACATATGTAATTGCACAGCTTCTTGTTGATAATCCCCTCCTCGGGTACTACCTTGTCGTGGTGGAGGGGCTTAAGTACCCTGAAGGGTTACTCTCTAAAAATCGCTCAATGGTTTATTACTGAAAACAATGAATATTCACTGATTTACAGTAATGATGCACTGATTAATTTTTAGAGAGTACAGACCCTAAAGACGGGACAACCAAAGGTACCCATCGCGTTCGGGAGTGCCGTATAAAGTAATCGTAGTAAAGACATTTCAGTTTTTTGTAACCGGGAGTGTGTAGAAACGCGCGAACGATCTTTCGCGAGTGTGCCAGAGGACAGTCTGAGAGGAGGCGGAGGTCTCGGAAAGGCATCGGGCGTCGTCGGAGCATCTTTAAGGTAAATACTTTTCATTTCGTATAAAATTTATTTTCCTCCTGTCTGTCATTATATCTTACCACAATTAAAAATAATAATTGGAAAGAGATCACTGTTTTAACATGAATTTTGTAATTGTATGTTACAGACTGCTGGAAGAGTCCCAGAAGGAGTTCCGAAGGACAACCTGAGTGGAGGAGGAGGCCTCGGAGAGGCTTCAGGCGCCGGCGGAGCAACTTTAAGGTAAATATTATTTTTCCTGTTTTGTAAAATTAATGTTTTCCGGTTTATTGTTGAGTCATTTTATTTCACCATAATTTTAAAATAATTAAAAAATTAAGATACAGATCTTTTGCGGAAAATCTTTCACGTTATAATCATTTAAATCTAACTGAATAAAAAGTTAGATACGCGTTGAAATTATATTTTGCAAAATTGGTTTTGTTAAACACTGTTTTTTAATATAAATTTTATATTTGTGTTACAGATAGACAACAAACAACAACTCCGCTGCTGCGCGTCGGGTCGGTGAGTGCGAATTTTGTTTATTAAGGAAACGAATCTATACCTCGTAATTCGTAGTTTGTAGATAGTAGATCGTAGATAGTAGATCGTAGTTAAATATATCTCGTAGATTCGTTTCCTGAAAATGGATAGGTGATAATAATAAAATAATTACGGCATTTAATGTTTTATTTAAAATATTCAACATATCGGAAAAGAGTGGTAGAGATTTTTAGAATTTACGGGAAATATGACTTTGGATTAGTTTATGAAACTTTTCCATTGTCCATTTAAGATTGAAAACCTTGTTGGAGAACGAGTTAATCCCTGGTTTTCTTTGTCACGGATTCCCGGAAGCAACGATTTTGGCACGAAAGCGCGACGTCGATTCGCGAAATTAATATAAAAAAAAGAGAAGAGTTTATGTACATATCCTTCTTCATAAATATTCTCCCATTAACACTACTAATGGAAGAATAATTTTTATTTAAATAAAACTGAAAATATATGAGATTGCATGATTTGAGAAACGATCGTCGTTAACTCCCTGCCAAAATGATCGCTATCGGAGGAAATCCGGAAGATCTGGGATTCATTCTTTCTTGCAGCGAGGACCTTGACCTTTGGATTGGTGTAAATTTTCCTTTTCCCGTGAAGATTAAAGACCTTGTTGGATAACCAGAGTTAATCCCTGGTTTTCTTTGTCACGGATCCCCGGAAGCAACGGTTTCGGCACGAGGGCGCGACGTCGATTCGCGAAATTAACAAAAAAAAAGAAGAGAAGATTCTATGTATATTCTTCTCCACAAATATTCTCCCATTAACACTAATAATGGAAGAATAATTTTTATTTCAATAAAACTGAAAATATACGAGATTGCATGATTTGAGAAACGATCGTCGTTAACTCCCTGCCGAAATGACCGCTATCGGAGGTAATCCGGAAGATCTGGGATTCATTCTTTTCTGCAGCAGGGCCTTTAATTTTCTTTTACACTCTTTTAATCTAATGAAACTCTATTGCTCATATTACGAAATGTTGAATTTACTTTCCATCTTGAGTTGTTGCAAAAATTACACAAAGTATGGCTTGGCAAATATAGTCTTGCTGTATTTGTCGAGCTAATCTTTTATAACCTATCCATTTATTTTTTATATTTTCTATATTTCATTTGATATGTAATATGTATTGTCAAGATGCGTATCACATGAACGACATGCACAATTACACGCATCTTCGCGGTCGGTTTACGCGGTTGGTTTTCGCGAACGGTTTTTCAGGAAAAAATTTTAATTAAAAATTAATTACTTAATTTTATCCATATTATAAATTTTAATTTATCAAGGAATATCATTAAAATCACTTTAACGCGAAGTAAATTTGTTTTCTATATCTATTCGACTTTTGAATTCTAAGATCATTTTACGAAGAGATGATCAATATGTTTAAATAAATAACGGAAGTAAAAATAAATTTGATTCGTACATACCGTAAAGTTTTTTGAATTAATATTTTTCTTTTAATTAACTTCTCGTGGTCGTGCATTTTGCGATACGATCGTCACTCGAATATATTCGAACCGTACGAAATATTTGTCGGTGATGATAACCGACTAATGGAAGGAGTTTTCTTCCTTCCTGTTCTCTGGTCAAAATGACCAGACTGTATGGCCAGGAGCAACGATAGGTTCAATCTGGCCCAACGCATTGGTATCGCATGAATGGATGCGTATCGCATGAACAACATGCACAATTACACGCATCTTCGCGGTCGGTTTACGCGGTCGGTTTTCGCGATCGGTTTTTCAGGAAAAATTTTCAATTAATTATTTAATTTTATCCATATTATAAATTTTAATTTATCGTGGAATATGATTAAAATCACTCTAACGCGAAGTAAATTTTTTTTGCCAAAAGATGGTCAATATTTTTAAATAAATAACGGAAGTAAAATTAAATTTGATTTGTATATACAGTAAAGTTTTTTGAATTAATATTTTCTTTCAACTAACCTCTCGTGGTCGTGCATTTTGCGATACGTTCGACACTCGTATATTCGAACCGTACGAAATATTTGTCGGTGACAATAACCGACTATGGAAGGAGTTTTCTTCCTTCCTGATCTCTGGTCAAAATGACCAGATTGTATGGCCGGGAGCAACGAAAGGTAAGTCCAATCTGGCCCACCGAAGGACTAAATACGACGAGGTATGTGGTCAATATTGGCCACTCTGATTGAGTACCTAAATAAGGTACTCTACGAAGTATACTTTGATTTCTTTTAATTTGTCACAATTCGGGTGGGTTATGCTTCTATATACATACATTCTCGCATATGTGCGAGAGTAAACCCCTGTTAAATCCCGCGGTTGCGTTAAAGCCCAATTCAAACCCCTAGAAAATCGCGTCGCGGTTAATTAAAGATTTGTAGGTTCATTATGTTGAAACAGGTAGAAATTGGATAAATAGGTCTATGTATAGATCGGAATACGGGTAGGTAGGGATTCGGATAGTCAGGGATAGGGGGACATAATTCGAGAGTTTAAAATATTAGATAACATAATTATTGTACGTATACCGAATATTTCATATACATATAACGTCGAGAGAAATATTGTAGGTGTTGTTTAAATATTTTATTTTAAACTTTAAAATGTCAGTATTTCTTTTATTAGGTATATTATAAGTGTATTGTAAAGTAAGTTATACGAAAAATAAAATAAATAATAAAAATGTAAGAAATCAAACTGTAAAGAAAAGAGGACCGTCGATTAAACGCAGCGAGGGTGGTGGAGGGCCTCTATATAGGTCGATTTGTTTCTGTTGAATAAAATTTTAGTTCAATTTGATTCACATAATCTTTTAATCGATAATTTCGTTTGCAATTGATCGATAAATTTGCCTTTACAGTTTGATTTTTCGTTTGCACATTAATAAAAAATGGTGTACAATTATAAGCCCAACCACATATGTAACACGTTGTGTGTACTGTATAACATTTTCTATTAATGTTTTACATTGTAAAAGTTAGGTACATATTATTGTAAATACATGTAACATGTTCATATGTAATTTTGTGTCTTAATGAAAAATTGTACATATTTTTATTGTGTATCATGTTTTCAGATTCGCTATAATAACTTTTTCTTTTTTTATATTTTTGTATTATATTTTTGTATATATTTTAAAATATGTTGTGAATAACATTAAGTTATAGAAATGTAAAAACGCAATTTTATCGCAAATAAAAGAGGACCGCCGATAAGGATTCGGCGGGGGTGGTGGAGGGCCTCTATAAGTTAACCGACGTTTGTGAAACTGGCCCTAAAAGTGTCTTGTAGCTATTCAAAAGGCGTATCGGCCACTTTTGGAGGCGCTTTAATTGATAAAAGAGAGTTTAGAATATCATAGACTTCTGTAGGCCGGTATTCATGTATTTAAGACCGTTTTAAATTTACCTAAAGATGCTGCATGGAACATTTCATTGGCAATGATCAAAAGATGAAATTAAGGCAGTCTTGAATATACGATTTGACTATGAATACTGGCCCTAGAGTACTGTTATTTTTGTATTTCTCCCTCTTTCTAAGATTCTTTTGACGATAAAACATTTCCAGAGAGGAGTATGTATGCAATATTGCGTACGTGCAAGATATTTCTGAAGTATATTTGTTTGGAATTAAATTTTGCGTGAATGATTAATTCTCGAATTTTACAATAGATTGGAAGTTCGAGGTAAAGTATAAAAATGAGATATAAAATCTTTGCCGCTAAAATTAATTATGCAAAGTTTTTAATTCTATTAGTTGCAGTCTCGTGTTCAACAGGCTTCTTAAATCATTTTGATTGAAAGCAAGTATGTGATCGATGATATAATAGCGTTATTTTTAACATATCCATTTTAGCTTTTTTTTAAAATGTCTGTAAGACCGAACAGCGTGAAATGTGTTAACCTTGCACCGGTAATGTAGCAAGCTGTGATAACGTTCATTTATCAGCTGTGGAACAACGTGAGCTCGCAACGTTTGCATTTCAAATTACGCATGATGCTGTCAGCAAAAATTATACATATGTGCTGCTGTAATACGACGTTGTCTACAAAGGTAAGAAACGTTGTATATGTGTCGATATTACACAGAGAGAAAAAAATAGTCATTTTTGGACCCAACCATATTTTTATAATTCCTCCAACGTAATTTATGGTTGACCTAACAATATTATAGTTCTCATAAACACAATATTGGTCCATGCAATTATAAAAATATGGTTGGGTCCAAAAATGACTATTTTTTTCTCTCAGTGTATATATCATGTATTGGTATCTTTTAAAAAAAGATACCAAGCTCTCATTGGAAGTCACTTGCCAGTACTAGCAGTTGCAACTTGATACGTTGTAATCATTCTTTTCAAAAATGTTGACGCAAGATAAATCTTCAAGGAAGAGATACGGATACACGTTACATTTCTTACATTCTTTCGACTCTAGATGCGCTGAAATAATTTTCCAGAGAGAGATGCAGATTCAAAATGTGTGTAAAGTTAGCCCCGCTTTTTCAAAATTCGTAAAAATTAATTACAGTTCTGAATGTAGAAAATAGTATCCGGTATCTGTGTGTGCATCTGTATTGGTATCTTTTAAAAAAGATACCAAGCTCTGATCGTACGTACGAAACCTTCTTAAGCCTTCGCTCTCGAACGGCAAGAGCCGAGGAGAGGACTCGGCGCGTTTGAACGGAAGCGCGGGAGGAAGATTGGCGCGTGCCGGCCACGAGTCGCGCCGAGCCGGGACACGCGATTGCAATGGCGTAGCGATCGATTTCGCACGCCCGATTTCGAATTCATCTTCGCTCACGGGTCGCGCGCGGCACGCTCGTACGCGGGGAAAATAGAGCGGTTAACTGGCAGGACCTGAGAAGGCGACGTGCGCAGCCCGCGTTCAATTAAACTCGCAGCGCGATTAAGAGATTCGTCCTCGCGAATTCCCCCGTTTATTCGTGTCCGTCGTTACGGTTACGTAATCCGATTTGATTGCCGCTTTAATTTCGTGTGTGGGAGTTTGTCATCGTGACTCGCCGAAAGGGAAGCTCAAGGAGACGAGCGTGGAAAGTGTGAAAGAATGCGCTTCATCTTGCGGAAATAAAAACTTGGCTGACGCAGTAGCAGGCCGTTCCTGAAATTGAGATAAATCCGTTGCAGAAAGTGATAAATTATTATAGATGATAGATGATAACGCGGCACTGCGGATACGTTAACGGAGAGTTTAATAACTCGTGGCGGTTCACCGATTAGCGATTAAAGCGCTTGACCTCGCGTAGAAATTTGCAGGGTGATCCGCCGCGGACGATTCGTCGCGGAATAACTGCAAGTTGACTGGCTATACATTTCTCGAAATTAGAACTTAGGCCAAGTTCTAGCATCGTGGACACAGGCCTTAAAAAAAGTTAAGATCCGAATTTATTGAACGTCTACAATGAGATCTTTAAGACGTAAGGTTTAAAATGACCAATCGCAGTCGATTATTCTCCTGACATTCGATTGCGATAAGGTTTCTTAAACCTTACGTCTTGAACATCTCACTGTAGACGCCGCAAAAAGCGACAAGATCTTGGGTAAATTTTCACGTCGGTTACTCTCCAGTGTGTTTGCCGAAATAATTGATCCATCAAAAATACCTCCGGGGTTTTAGCAGGTGCCAGAAACGCGCGATATTTCAAATGAACTTTAATTATTATAATGACGCAAAGTTAAAAAAATAAAAGTTCGCGTAAACATCGTGTATCTACAACAACTATTAAAACTGCAGTCGCGCCCGTTAATAAAAGCGAGGGGAACGAACGGAGACGACGAATCCGATGCTCCTAATTAAATGCCGGCGATTATGCACGTCGCCGCCGCCGCGCTCGGCGCGGAGCGGAGCGGAGCGGAGTCGCGGGCCGCCCGGTCAGTCGCGGTTCGGTTCAGTTCAGTTCGCGCACCGCCGCCACGGAGCGAGGACGTGCGCTGGATGCTCCGCGGCGCGTGGCCACTCGCCGAAGAGACGGGACGAAAGGTAACACCGTGGGATCCCCGTTGATCGCCCGCGCGATCTCTTGCGCTCTCTCGATCCCGTTTACGCCGGATGCCGTATAACTGCCAGTCATGATCTCCGCCGAGACGCGACACCGCCGCCCGAGCACGCCGCTGCTCCTCCTCCTGCCGCTGCTGTGCGACCTCGTGGCCGCGTCGTACGCCCGATCCTGGGGTAAGAAGTCATGAGAGAGACGTGGACGGACGGCGCGCGACAGGTGCACGCCGGGGACGTTCGGCGATCACCGAGGGCGATCCCATCCCCCGGTGACATTACTTACCGCGCGCGCCGGCAATCACGGGGGTCGTCGAGCGCCGCGCGCGCGCGCGCGCGCACACACACCGCCGTGACGGCCGGCCCGCGCGCGTACATGCGCCCGTCCGTGTGCGCGCGTCGCGCGCGTGTCCGTGCCACGGGCGCCGACTCCATTCACCCGCGGCGGCTCGTCACGTACGCCACTCTTGCGCGCTCGTCACGGCGCGCGCGAAAGCGGCGCGAAAGCTGAATGGGACGCGACGGCGAGCGGCGACCCGCGTCAACGTCGGCCCGTCGCCGAACGTCCGGCGCATCGCGATCGCCCGCGCTCGCTCGCCCTTGCACCTGTTTTACGTAACGAATGTCACTACGCGGCTCCGCGGACGTGACCGCCGCGGCCGCGCGCGCGCGCGCGCGTCAATGGGACGCGGAAGCGGGCGAATCGCGATGACCGCGAGGTCGTCCGGGAGGAACGTTCGGGCACGTTTCCCCGCGGCGATGTCGGAGGTCGTCGAAATTCGGACGTCGCGACAATCTGCTTCCCTTCCTCGGAGAACCTCGCGCGTTTTCCCGCGGAGTCAACGCGGGCGGGACCTTGCGACCTTATCTCGTCCGTGAAACAGAAAATAGAAAGCCGCTCTGTGTGTGTGCGTACCTTGAGCCGGTTCCTGGTTTCTGGCAGCCTAAGAGAGAATGAGAGAGGGAGAGGAGAGATAGAAAGAGAAAGAGCGCGTAATAGAAATCAATTAAGATCGCTTAAAAATCCGGGGCCGGGAGTTCATTTCCATCTCGACGCGTTAATACGCGTTGGATAATCGGGGACACGCGCGTTAGTATGCGCGCCTGAAATGTTGACGCTAAATACGCTCTTAGGGAAAGCCAGTAGTCAAAGATCAAAGTCGCGTGGAGCACGAGAATATAAATAATAACATATTATATAATCTGGTGGGAAACGTTTCTCCATCGAGACGCAATTATTTACGCGATCTCGAAATTCCTCTCCCTGGCGTCAGTTTCCTCCTCTTTCTATTAGATTTATCTCTCGCGCGACCATTAATTTATATATATTCAAAATTATCGAGCGGAAAGTTATAAATAGAGTCAAGTACGCGCAATCGTCTCGCGGTCGCGAAGATGATCGATCAGCCCTGAGAAAAATCGCACCGCCGTTTCTACGCACTTCTCGGCTTGGATATTGATACGCGTAAGCATTATCGGCGAGCGCTTCTTCTTTCGGCAAACAGAAGATGTGCCAACGAAAGCCGCCGCGCCGTTCGCGAGCGGAAGGAGGTTCAATTCTTTCGCACCTCGGGCTGTCGGGTTTTTAACGCACGGAAATAACTGTACTCTGGGAAAAAAAAAGACAGCAACCCATTTTGGGGCCCGCAATTAGTAATCGAATTACTTATTTGGATTGTTCGTGACTTCACTCTGGGAATAATTTTGACTGTTAGTTTTTTCTGTAGTTTCGGTCAGTGCCTCTTAAGTGAAAATTATCTTTGCGTTACCGAATATCGACAGAACTAATTGAGAGAATTGATTAGTATTACTTTAAAATCTTGGATATAGATCGAATAGCTGATTGCGATTCTTAGTTATGCCGGGTAAAATTCGTAAAATATTAGAGTTACGAACAATCTAAATAATTCGATTACTAATTGTGGGCCCCAAAATGAGTTGCTGTCTTTTTTTCCCCCAGAGTAGATGCCGTAGCTGAAAACTGTAGCTGCCGTTTGCTGTGGTTTAGAAATTTAAAGTTAACGCAGTAAAATATAATATTTTTAGGGAATTACGATTATAGCTAGGGCAGCGAAATTTTTCAGCGCGAGGCCGAGGTGTGTTGAATCGCACCTGTTCCGGCGTGTGAAAAATCGTGCGTGCACGCAGAAAAAAATCAGGCAAAAAGAGATAATATTATAAATGAGGCGTATAAAAAAGGCGACATGTGGCAAGGCGCGAACCTAATTTCCATAAATTTGCCTTCTCACACAATGGCGGGGTCTAAATGCGGTTTGCGCATTACCCGCTGGAAGTACGTCGTGCGGACGCGATTTTATCGTTTGCGGAGCCTTTGGGAACCGCAGACTCGATGAACGGTGATTCGAGAGACGCGCACCCGACTGTCATTGTCCCGCGGCGAAATTTCATTCTTGCTCGCTGACACGTGGAATTATTCCGTACGTAAGTTCCCTGAACGACATTTGCCCCAGGTGTACAATTCTCAGCGCTACCGAGTTCCGCTTGATCGAATAAATAATACAGGCTCGGGCAAATAATTCGGATAATGGAATGGTATAAGTTTTGTGCGCGCAAGCATATACGATTCTTAACGACGTTACACTGTATCGGTCAGTAATGCACAATGTTGTCGAAGGCTGTGCATTAATCGGCCGGTGTTTACGATATTTCACGATGCATAATGCATAACGAGCCGACATTAAGAAGAAGAAAAAAAAATAGGCCTGTTTGACTCGGCGGTAACTTAATCGCAGTTGTATCTCTCGTTTGTAATCGATAATAAATACGGTACCACTCGTGAATTTCGAAGAGACTGAACAGGCGGAAATACCTACAGAGAGATGCAAAAATAAGAAAAAGAAGCCTCTTGATGTGAAAGTTGTGTCTTCTGCGCTGATCTGATAATATTTCTCTCTTGGAAACTCGCTCCATTTCGATTATAAGGAGCACTGGGAAAGAGAGGCGCGTCTAATACGAACGACTTACAATGCCGAACACAAATTAACTTTAACTACCCGATTGACCGTAAATACATGCTACGAATCTATTTACTTGAAGTACCTTAAGTTGCGATTTTATGAAGTATCCGAATGGCCGTAAATATACTATTAATTTATCTTTTATTCTATGAGATAGTGAGAGAAGGAAAGAATGATTGAAGGGTCGAAGGTTAAGTGCGGAGAGATAGAAAAGTTGATATGATAATAGAGCAAGAGAAAGCGGAAGTCGCGGAGAGAGTGCGTGTGTATGCGTTATCAGAGATATAAAGAGGGCCTAGAAGGAGATGGCTCTTTCTCTCAAGGAATAATTATAATAGTTAATAAGTTTAGTATTAAGTGCAAATTTAAGTTTAGGTTACGGAGATTATCTAGAACAAGTGGCGTATGTGGAGATAATTATGAGATTGTATGCCCTAAGGGGATCGATAAAGATTATTATTATTATCTTTTATTCTAAATACCGTAGGTTGCGATTTGACGATTGAATTACTCAACGCTGATGTGGAGAGATAGAATAGTTATCGCTAGAATGTTGTGTCTCGTGATAAAATTGATCGCGCGGCGTACTTTCCCGTACGACTCGCAATCGATCGTCGCCGAGAGCGAAAGGAAGTAACGAGATAGTCCATCCGGAAAAATTGCATGAACCCAACATGTCACTCGGTCGCATCGATTTGTGGCGACGCGCGATAATTCTCAATTGTGCAAGTTGACGGATTAGAATATTTCCCGCAGAAATTTCCGCGACGGTCGGCGCATGCGTCAAATTCGCTGTCGTAATCGCCGCCGTCCTCCCGAGATCGCGACTCGCGGGTCGGCAAACTCGGGGCTACGTTTTGCCTAAACAGAAAATGTTACAACTTCCAGGTTTTATCGTATACGTTTGCGGACGCGAAATAGATACGCGAAAATGCAGAGCGTTAAAAAGTCATTTAGCTTCATTTGGTTCACGCTCAGTCTTTACCGTTGTTTCTTGCCACTTATCTTTATACTCGTTAATCCTATCGCGACTGTCGGTTGCAATTACGGATATTACGTTTAGCACAGCACAGGATTTTTTTTTACTTTATAAAGATGCATTTGCACGTCTTTCGTTACCAAGCCGGACAACGGGTATCAGAACATAAAAATGCAGCAAGTGTCATCCGTTATCGTTAGCAACACTTAAAGCGTACTTTATCATCGTTGTCCGTCAAGTCTTAATCTGCGTGGCTACGACTTAGAAATTGCTCGGTAACGGAGATATTATGCGCACCGTGTAAGTGTAAAAAGAACGCACGTAAGTTTTCCGACAGATAGACCGAGGCGTAAATGTTTCGCGCGGAGAGCGCAGCGGATTCTCAAGTGGCGCGCGACGTGCGATCGTAGTTGCCGCGGAGAATTGGCGCGAAAATACCATCGCCGAGGTTTTTCCTCGATTCCGCTCGTTATCGCTGGTAATCTCGGGCGCTGCGCAAGGTCGGCCTGATGTAACATATCACGTAATCACAATAGCACATTACGATACGTAGTACTTTCTGACTAATCGACGATAAGAGCTCGAGAGCGATGATTTGTAGATTGAAGTGCGATGGCGATCTTTCTACGATTTATTCGCACGTACTTGCGAAAGCGTGAAAACAATTCCAATTGTTTTCTTTTTAATTTATTAGTCCGATTAATGCACGGTTATTCGTCGAAACTTCATTTCGCGTTACGAAGCTCTTCCGCCCCAATAGCCTCGCTGGCTTTTTTCCGACTGCCAAAATTGATTAGTTCACCTTTCTCGAGATCAGATTCTGAATTAGGGTTCTTTTTTCTGCAGACTTAGCCGTGGTAATCGGCAACGAAATCGACTTCTTCGCGCGTAACAGTACACCCATGGGCCAGGCTAGCATCAGAGAAGCCATTGCCCTGACCGGAGTAACGTACGACGACACCACTCGAACGATGTATTTGTCTGACGTAAGGAACACCGTATCTATATTCAGCAACGATCTCACGGAAAGGAATTTCACGTCGACTCCCCTGCTGAAGAGTAAGTGCACCGCGAATTAATTCAATTACCATAGCGGATTTTTTCGAGATCGCCCAGATTTGTAACCTCTTTTCTTTTCGACTAATTCTGATATTTTGACATTTAAAGATAAAAGCATCGCTCTTCTTTGAGATAGCAAAATGAAAATAGGTAGAAAAAAGTTTCTTATTATGCGATAGGCTCGTAATGTGAGATAGCAGGTTTTCAACATCCAAATTTAATCACAAATCCCTTTGCGCAACGATTACACAATCTAAAAATTAAGTTTTTACTAAACAGATTTCGCTTGAACAGCAATAAATTCATGGTGGAACCAACAGATGATGCTTATTAATGTATTGAGACGGGAAACTTATATTCAACCCAACTGGCTAGTTACTTTATTAATTTACTACAACGTTTCGACCCTATTTTTCGGGTCCTTATCAAGTGGTACTAAGTCAGTTATCGTCGTCGAATAAGACAGAGTCGAATTCTAAAATGTACGCATATGTACGTGGTCGCTGGACCCAAAAAATAGAGTCGAAACGTTGTAGTGAATTAATAAAGTAACTAGCCAGTTGGGTTGACTGTAAGTTTCCCGTCTCAATTTTTAATCATTATTGGTGACGATAAGCAAACTCTCCTTTCGCTTATTAATGTAGTAGAAACTCCGCTGTCTCTTTAAGAGGAGCCTGTCTCATAATAGGGGACTTTCCTCCATATATCATTAAACAATTTTCTTAATACATTTCAATTATTATTGATTTACATAAGATTGCTTCTGACATTTAAAGAACGTATTTAAGAAATTTCCTCGGTTATTAATTAATTGATTTTATCGGTACGTTACAAGATGAAAATGTACAAATGTAGACGGTATCAAAGTTCATGCCAACGCGATTCTCGCGGTCTACGTTCACAGAAATGCCAACGAAATCGCTTTCGCTTGACGAGGCGAATTTTTAAAAAATTTTAAATTTTTTAAATTTAAAATTTAAGTTTTTTATTTTAATTTTAAATTTAAAATTTTTAATGTTAATTTTTTAATTTTCAATTAAGAAAATTTTTTATATTTTTTTAAAAAGAAATTCCGCAGAGTTTGCCACGTGTCCCATTTGCGCAATCCGATTCGACCGGTTTTATCGATGAAAAATCATTTATCCGGGCGCAATCATCGAAGAGATCCTTCGCGCGGACTCCCTCGCGATCGACGTCATCGATGATTGCGCGCGCGGATCCCTGGGACCCTTTATATTCCACTTTTCCTCCCAGAAACGACGTAATCTCTTGCTGAACATTTACAACGAAGATACTACATAAATTAACGCGTGAAAAATCCTCGCGCGTACTCTCCTATACTTACAATTAAACATCTCTGGAGCGGGAGAGATTCGAAATAAATGCGCGCAATGTAGACACTCGTGAGATAGCTTTACGTCGCTGTTCACATCGTTGAATTGCGTGTGCGTAGAGGAGAATGGGACGCACGTCGTCGGGATCGTTTTCGACACGTCGTCGCGCACTCTGTTCTGGGTCGACGCCTTGAAGGACACCATCGCGAGGATGCACGTGCCGCTGAACGGTACGCCGGGCGATCCTGTCGTTTTGCACAATCTTACCGGGAGCAGCCCACGTGGCATCGCCCTCGACGTGTGTAACAGGTGTGCCATTTACAATGTCCTGCGTCACAGAAATTACTCTTCTCGTCCGCTGACGTATTCGTAGAATCGAGAAATGTCGTCAGTAAAATGTCATCAGTAAAAAATTGCAATAGTAAAATATAAACGTAGATAAAGATCGTGACAATGCGTTCGAGGATCTGCAGAGTATGTCGATCCTTAATTAATTTTATTGTGAAATTAAATTGTATTAATTTATAATTTGTTACAGTGATTTTATCAATCTTGAAATATCATATACTTGTAATTCGGAATTTACTTTAGTAATATCCGATGATTGGACACATTATAAATAAAGTAGAAGAAAGTCCGCTATTTTGAGATACGTTTCTAATATGAGATAGCAGGTTTTCAACACCCAAATTTAATCACAAATCTTTTTTCGCAACGTTTACACGATCTGACAATGAATTTTCCACTAAACAGATTTCACTCCAAGGGCCATGAATTCATGGTGGAGTCAACAGATAATGGCCATTAATTTAACAAAAACTCCGCTATCTCATAACAAGGGACTTTCCTCTATATATAAAATAGAGGTATTGATAGTCATGCATAATGCACTGAAAACAGAGCGAAAAGAAGTAAAGCACAGGATATAAAAATGGATCCCATATGGATAGCTGTCGCAGCAATTCCGCACACATTCGTCTGTCTCGCGTTGTCAGCGAATGCTTTATAATACAAAAAAAGTATCAAAAATGCAGTCGAAAATATGAGCCTGAAAAAAGTGTTGTTCTCACTGAAATATTCCGATCGTCTGCCATTTCGTGTATCGGCATATAAAAAGATCTTATATAACAAAATATTTTATTACATTCTACCATTGCGTATAAAAAGGTTATAACTGTAGAGTTTATCATACAAACTTGATTTTATATTTTTACATATTTATAAAGCTCGATTGCTTCGTAAGCGATTATATAATAATCAATGCAAACTAAATGTCGTGTGGTTTACTTCGTGTTCCACCAAGCTGAGGAGGGAGAAAAACAATTGAAAAAAAATCGATAATAACTGCAAACTTCTTCCTCAGCCGCATATACTGGGTAAACAGTAACATGTCAAATCCCAGCATCGAGTGTTCCGATATCGACGGGAATAATCGGACAATCGTCATCAAGGAGAATCTGTATGAGCCTCTGGCAGTGGCGATCGACCACACGGAGCGAAAGCTCTACTGGATCGACGATGACGAGGGGATCCACTTCAAGATCGAGCGCAGCAACTTGGATGGCAGTCAACGAGAATTACTGGTCCATAACAAGCATCAGCAGCCGGTTTATCTGGCAGTGGACAACGAGTCGATATACTGGTCCGATTGGGTCCACAGCGCGGTCTGGACCATGCCGAAGAACGCGAAGGCTGGGGATTATCCAACCAAGTTCAAATCGTACTACGACGAGAGAAGGGACGCCGATCCGGCCGGCATCGTGACGCGCGACAACGTCGGCCAGATCGATTGCGCGACGATTCTATCGGCGATAGAGAAGAGACCGCACCTGTCGGTGCCAGATCTACAACCGGCGATCAAGACATTCAATAATTTAACTACCAGCACGGAGGAATCGGACTTGACCACCGAGAACTCCAAATACTGCCTAAACGACGGCCATTTGAACAAAGTAAACGACACGTGCCGATGTAAAAAAGGGTGAGTCACTTTAGCCGAACGTATAAGACTGACTGAATAAACGTGTCACTAAAGAAATGTATATTACTATATAAATTTATCTTGTTTTTTAGATTAGATTATAATCTAATGATATATAAAATTTTAATATGACTCTTAAATATAAATTTTCGTTAGTTGTAAGCGTTGGTTGTAAACGATTTCGCAGATATCTATTAAAGGATATCTATTAAATTAGTTGAACGTTTCCGTGGTTTGGCATGGAATTTGAGAATTTGTACAATTCTTGCAGGTTCACCGGACCCTTTTGCGAAACATCCCTCTGTCACAATTACTGCCTCCGTGGTAAATGCATTGTAAACCATCACGGACTTCCTGAATGCAATTGCATGGGCACGTTTAGTGGCCCTCGTTGCGAGACGGACGTTTGTAATGGTTACTGCCTTTATGACGGTGTGTGTTCCGTCCAAGATGGAAGGCCATCCTGTAGTTGTAAATATTCCAAAGGGACCCGATGTGAAGAACCAGACGATATCCCGACGATTTGCGCGACATATTGCGCGAGCGATCGCGTGATTAAATCACACGACGTCAGTGTGACATCGTGCAGGTACGTCTTTCTCTATTCGCACTAATTAATAATTTCATGTATGTTTCCAGTATTTAATAATAATCTTTAATAATAATATTCAATAGTAATCTTAACACAGAAAAATAGTTAGAAGTTTTAAGGTCACGTTTGCGCTTAAAAATATTACTATTAGTTTGCAATGAAGCTGTTGTGATTCAGAGAGAATGTCCGAGTTTGAAGGCTATCTATAACGTTTAAGTGCACGTTGTGTATTCTGTAAAAATGTTCTGCAACGCTGTATCTCTGTAATAAACTATGCAGCATTGTAAAGCTAGAGAGAAAGTACGAAGAATGAAAAGAAAAAAGGAGCCAAAGAACTACAGAGCTTGCAGAACGAAAATTTGCTTACAGAATGCACTCAAGTGTACATTAATGTATCTTAATATCTCGTTGTATATCAACAGGTGTACAGACTCTGATCAAACGGCCGAAAGAATTACGCTTAGCGACAGTTTTCAAAACGGTGTGCTGCTACCGATATTCGGAGCGCTCGTCGGTGTGTTTATTCTAATAATCGCCATACTCAGTTATTATGTGGACAAATTACGGAGGCGATCGCGAATCAAGAGGCACTACGTGGTCAGTAAGGGCGTCACGCCGCTCACGTCCCGGCCGCAGATACCGGGTCAGTGCGAAATTACCATAGAGAATTGCTGCAACATGAATATCTGCGAAACTGTGAGTGACATGTCATCTAAATAACGCCTCAAGTAATTGATAACACGCGTCGCGCCAATGTTGCTAACGCTAAAGAAACTTAAGACCGAATCTCACGACACCCGTCCTCCTCGTGTCTCGCACTTTGCTTCCGATGCAAAATATGTCTCGCAATTGCGGTTATCGCACTCCTGTATAATTACGATAAGTTACTAGAAAAGAAGCTTTATTTGGCTCTGTTGGCAAGAACACGCAATTGCATGACTTTTTAGCTACGAATCCAAGAATGCAACGAAGTATTTACTTTTTACGAAGCCACTACCTTTAATTAGGATTATAGATGACTTTCTATGCTTCAATATCTTTTCTTGAAAGAAGATATCAAATTTGTTTGTGTATTCTGAATTACATATCTACACGGAAAAGAGTGCTGTTGAATTAAACGTTAACGTTACGGGCTGCCACACACACAAATAATGTACTCGATTGTATTTGCTTTGGATTTTAATTTTAAGCATTGAACTAAACATCCAGATTATTAAGACAACAATATGTTTTTCATTTATTAATACTGATATTGTCTCAACGATTTTATTTTAATTACACTGATCTTGTTGCTACAACATCATTCTTTTTCCCGTGTATGAATATGTAGGCTATTTGCGTATGTCTGCCTTAGAAAGAAAGAGACGCTCGTTATACGTTATTTAAGTTATTAAACTGCCACATTGGATAGTGGAAGTCAGAACAGTATTGCGCTAGTATTACATTGTGACTAATCTCTCCAATTATTTATTTATTACTTTATTAATTTTATACTTTTTACATAAAATACGCATAGTTATTAGGAAATAAATATGCAATACGAGGGACGTAATTTCATTTATATAATTAACGTAGCTTTGCTACGTTAAGCTAATGCATAACAGACTTTTTGATTACGTACTGCACTTTGTAATCAATTTTATATAAACCTTTTTCTAATTAACAATTTTATGCATTTTTCGCGCTTATTAAAATATTAATCGCGAGAATAGGAGCAAGTATGTGATTGCCAGTATTCTACATACTTAAATATAATTAAAAGAATGATTGAATTATATTCTTAATCTTACTATTATTTTATCCAGTTTTATAACAGTATTTTCGAAATTCGCATTGCCACTTTGAAGAAAGGTCAGCATTAATTGATTCATTATCTTATAACAGAATTAAAGAGTGTACAAAGTCAAATTATGCTATCTCCTTTACGAGCGCCGCTAATGTGTTCTTGCATAGATTTCACTTGTGTACGCAATGTCAACGATCGAATTATGCTAAGACTGGATCTGTTTTGCCGTTACATTCCAATTCAGCAATCGAAGCTAAATTGGACTGTAATCCTTCGTTGCGGTGCTAATTATGCGATAACGTCAACGGTTTATAGCCTTGTTTTTCTCGCGCACAGTTCTGAAATACGATGTATATTTATTATAAACTACGACTTGGAAATAAACGACGATTGTATTAAGAATACGACTTCCTACAAAGACGCCTGTGCTTGAAGAACTAATATCACTTGAGAGGCATTAAGCATTTGAGAAGATTTATCTTGCCATGTGCTGAGCTGTTTTGAAATTTATGCAAATTTAAAATAGAGTTTCTTAGTTTACTTCGCTTGCAAAAATAAGTATCAGTGATTGTGACATAGATAACAAGATAATTTCGTTCTTTTGCAGCCGTGTTTCGAACCGAAATTACGAAATGGTGCGCCAAGGAGCAATAATATGAAAAAGGAAGAGAAGAACCTCTTGTTGGATAATATGGAGGGTAATTCGTGCTAGCACATGCTACTCTCGTCACGTCGCATGAAATATCGAGAACTCTGTACGAGCTCTGCACCGCGTCGGAGATCGTATTCGCGGGACTGTCCCGCGCGTTTGTATATAATACGGCGGCGACTTGTAGTATTGTTGTTAAGTTTGCAAGTATCCGTGTTGATGGGATGCGCATGAGCGCGCTATATCGACGACGATTTCGCTCCATCTTGGAAAAGGAAGCCAAAGGTCTTTTTAGAAGGTCCTATTTCTTAGTACGTCATACGTTAGGGCTGTGTTTTAGAAACATTTTGTCACTTAGTAGCCGTTAAATTTACCGTTTGACGTTGTCAGATATTTGTTTTAGGAATTATAAAGCTGGACTTTAGGTTTTTCTAAATCTGCCGGACGCAATCTCTCCCGATGCTAAAGTTTTAAATAAAATTGCGAAACGTTATTACAACTCGAGGATATAACAGTTTCTTATTGTTAAACCTTCGTGTTTATATAACAGCTGAATTCTATAAAATAATTTCGCAAAATTTCAATTTTAATATAAAATATGTAACTTCCGACAAAAAAATGTCAAAATTTGGTATTTGAGTCAAGCGAGCGAAGGGAAATGCGTCTGCAGTTCTAATTTTGTCTTAATCTATTTGATAGGTATCTACCAAGCAACATGATTATTCTAATATGAAAAGTTCTGTCTTATTTCTCTTGTATCATTTAGAAGAGAGTTCAAATGTGTGCAAAGTGGAAAGAGAAAGAATAAGGAAAAAGTATCGCAGTCACAAGGGGTGCGCAAAAGTTGCCTTAAGCGATAATTCTAATTGTTGCTCAAAAGTACCACTGAGTACATTCCTGAAAGAAATTTAGATCGCGATATGGCGTCGCAGAGATAAGTGATTCTCTTATAACATTTTTTGACTGAACCATCCGTCAACGGACTTTACAGTACATGATGTGAGTAATTTCATTACGTCAGATCGTAATTCGATAGTTAATTTCATTCATCATTCTTGGATTTTTTTTTACATATCACGTTTGTGGGAATATTGCCGCGCAAAAGCTTCGTCTCTTGACAAGCGCTTCTCTCTCTCTCAAACTCCATTCTCAGTTAATTCATTGAATTCACTTCGTGTACATTTTCAATCATGTTCAACCGCTGACCATTCTTTATCATACTGTGAGTACAATATATGCGTTAGGTATATATATAATATATTATATATATACCTAACATTTGTGAATGTACGAATGATGAGCTCGAGTTGAATCGTGCTCTTACGCACCTAAGATCCCTTAATCGCGAATTTGTTACTGCTGGATATTAATTCAACTCGAGAAGCGTTATCACGTAAATTCATAGTAGTGATATGAAAATTGATGTGGCATTGTCTAGGCAACTAAATATGTAATACGTGTATACATATGCTACATTACGAGGTATATATTAGATGAGAATAGGAAAACGTTCAAAGAGTCACAATGTATATAAACGATCCTCAAATACTGGATACCCCCCAGTGATAACATACACTGCAGATCTATGAAACTTTGCCAGAAGCTACACATCAATAATATCCGTGATTTTTAGTTTACTTAATTTTGAGGATCGTCAAGATCTTTTTTTTTCTTTATATAGTTTGACGACACCTGTAGCGTTCCTTACAGAGCAATATTTCGTTTACTTAACTCCGAAAACTTTTGTTCTATATCGATATATGTAACGCGGAGCCAACTTTAAGTCTTCTTCTTTTCTTCCAACTTTATTCCGCGAGAGCGAAAAATCTACCATTCTTATTTTCTATGCGCGTGCAGTTATGGTGGTTACAGCTCACGTGCGAGATCACGTACGAGGCGAATGGTGCACTTGTACATAAGAATCGAATTTATTTTGATCTTTTCATTCATAAGGAGGATGATCGCAAATTTTCATCTTTTTAACGTCTACATTTTTATTCAAATCAGCCGTTATTACATTACTATCTATAGCAGTAACGTAAAACGTACAATCTGTTACGTACACCAAAGTTGTTTTTAGTAATAATAACATGAAACAGAGTACAATATTATTGGTTTGCAGGAATTATATGTTGCATCTTCAACTAGCACACAATTTAATCTTTCACGATATTGTGACGATTTTATATGGAAGCCTCACATATATTGAAAAGTTTTGTTTCCAATTGCAATCACGTTAGACAATGGCAAACCAATGATGATTATGTTGTTCATTTAATTGTTTATTTATAGGAGTTATGTTATTTTTTATCATACGGAATAATGTTCCTGTCGTTGTGACAACAAATTATTCACAGTACATGACGATACTTTCTGTTCCTGTATACGATAGATGCTGTTAAAAAAAAAGGTCATATTTGTTTTTTAAATCTACTTTTTAATTTTTGTAATAAAGATTTGCGACATTTACCGACTCTATATATACATATATATAATATAACTATATACATGTATACATATATTTAAATATGAAAAGAATATATATATATACATATATATATGAAAGTTGCGCGATCTACGTATCGATATTGTATTTGGAAAATAGCCCTCTCCCACACACTCATCCCCAGAGACGGGATAGTGGATTTATGGTGAAAGGGTTATATTCCTGAAAAATATAAAAACCATGATGATGTATAAGATGCAATATGTCTCCGTACAATTTTGTTTTATGTATTCAAAATGATGAAATTTATCATACGCAATATTTCCTCGAATTCATTAGTTGATAAACGCAATTATCTTTATGCAGAAATGTTAATCTGATATTTTAAATATTTAATGCTTGATCTCCGTTATCTTGAACTCGATCTACTTTCTGCGTAGGAGTTCGAGAATTTATTGCGTTTACTTTAAATTATGTACTTAAACTTGGTAAGCTGTACTTAAATTGTGATTAAATTATTAGATTCTTCAAGTTATTAAATATTTACTTTGTAAGCGACATATTGCATATTTTGCATCTCTCTACAATGGTTATAATACTGGTTGCTATTGTATACAGAATAAAGTGAAATAAAATAGATTATCTCTTATTACTGGTGTGTCGTTGTTATGTATGTATGTCTTCAAGCGTCTAGTTTCTAAACTTTTACTTGGAACTACATATGCGACGGATATACATTTCATTACACATCTTCCTATTTATTATATATTTCATTATATGTTGTATGCATATATTTAATAAGTTTAAATTTTTATTTAAGTGGCCGCTCAATTCCTCTTTGGTGACTGGCAAACATATTTAAAGCTGTGTTTTCTCGACACTAAAATTCTCGAAGCGAAATCAAGAATCGCACGCGGGAAGCCTGTTAGATACTACACTAGACCAATCTGAATTAGGCTTAATATTAACATTAGGATAACTTCCTATGAGCCAACGAAACAATCGAATGCTTGTACCCATGGTAAAATGGCGTGTCTGAAGAGCACCCGCAAGACGTACAGCTTCGAAGAACGGAAACTCCTGATATCGCTGATAAACAAACACGACGTTATTCAGGATAGGAAATTGGACCCGATCTCTATGTGCAAACGGAAATCGGCGTGGAAGCGAATCGCCGAGGAGTACAACTTAACGGTAGGGTCTCAGGGTGCACGTACCGCCGTACAGCTCAAACGTTGCTGGGAGAATATGAAGGCCTGCAAGCGTAATCACGAGGAAAAGAAACTTCGGTAATTCGACATTATGAAGCAATGCTTTCGAGGTTAATCGAATTTAGCAGGACTTGACAATTGCAAGATTCGTACTTTTAAATTTGTAGTGTCAAATGTATTCAATGTGAGTCATTTTTAAACATTTCTAAGTCACCACTGCTCCTGCTCAATATAGAAATGATTAAAAATAAAATTAAATACAATTTGAGACTACGAATTTAAGTATAGTTTGAAAAAACGCATATTTAAAATTTTGTTTGTAAGAATTATAGAGCGACGAGAGAGTAGAAAAAAATAGCATCGAGTAAAATTTTCATTGCAAAGAAGAATCTGCTCCAACCTTGCCTAGAAGTTTGCTAGCAAGTGATTAGACTTTTCAACATGAATTTATGTGTAAAGAAAAAGTCCTGTGAGAATAAGAAGTATTTGGATTTTTATCTCTCATTGTCAGTGATAATACGAAGGTAATTTGTCAAACGACAAAGGACAAAAGGTGGGCGAGGAATCAGTGCTGGGAAGGTATAACTTGTAGCCAGAATATGTCGGAAGCGGCGGTGTCTACCGGAAACGGCGGTTTGCCACCGAATGTAGTATTCGAGCCGAAGGACTCAGAACCATTCACGTTGCAAAGTGTCTGCACTGCCGGATCTCAAAATCCAAATTGCCTGAAGAAAGACGCAGATAGTCGCAGAGATTTAAATTGTAAATGTACTTTTTTTCTTGTTTTACGCGTTTAATATAGTTTTTTAATGCACTCTCTGGAAAAGAGGACATTCTTTAATTATGCGAATAAATATAGTTAAAATAATGAACGATAAACAAATATCAATGAAAGGAAAACGTGAGAAATGATTTTCAAAATTGAATAGTTTCTAATTTGCACGTCGCGTTTTTTTTCTTGCTTAATCAGGATTTCTTCATAGGTTTATTATTTTGAGAAGGCGATAAAAGTATTGTTTTTGTAATATTATAATGATTTAATATTTGAATATTATTGTAAGTAGAGAGGCAGTACTTTTTAATTTCAGGCAAGTAATGAAAACTTAAAATAATTTGACTTTGTGCAGTTGACGGTGTATTCAAGCAAATAATCGCCGATAGAAATAAACACGTTGATATTGCACCACCCTCTGATTCAGTGGATGACTATTTTAAAAGATTCGTAACAAAAAGAAACTTGAATTCCCCTACGATCGGTCAGTCAACGGAAAATAATAAAATCGGAAAAGTCGCATGCCGAGAAATTCATGCAAATGCGGGACCGAGTGACCTGTACACGTCCATTTCGCCTTGCGTTGTGCAAGGGCACAATCGCAACGGGAAATCCATGCAGCGAGAAGAGGAGCTGCATGTATTGGCGCTTTCGGAGGCGCAGATGAAGGTCGACATCGCTGCCATGTTGAAGGAGGAGGCAAGGATCAAGCTGGAGGAGGCTCACTATCGCAAGGAGGAGGCCAGGCTTAAAATGCTGTTTTTTACTTACAAATTGAACAGGATTAAAAATGAGTAAAGGACAGCGGATAATTTTGTTGGATATACGCGAAGGACGCATTCTGGCAAGTCCATTATTTATCTTTGTTTTTGTTGATCCGATGCATCGGTATTGTTACCGGTGCTTGTGAGCACGACAGATCAGTTCTATGAGAAATATAAACGCAGTTGTGTCTTCATATAATACCAATTTATTTCTCATAAATATAAAATTAGGATATCATAATAAATATGAATCTTCTGATAAATTTACTTGCTAGTAATTAATTATTATTGCGTTAGGCGATGTTATTTGGTTTGTGACGAATGTTGCGCAGCTGTGACTTTTGACAAATGCAGACGCGATGGAAAGTTGATAAAATTATGAGAGTAATATAAAAGAAAAACGTTTCGATGTTCACGTTATTCGTACTGTTTGTTTGGATCAGTCATTTTTGGTAAAGTATAAGAGCACAGATAACTCGTCCTCGGTTCAAAAGTTTAAAAGAGAGATAACAAAAATTAGTTCTGTAAGAACGTAGAATTAAGTTTGCCACCACGAGTTTTCTATGCGTCTTAAAATACTCTTGATTATTTGAAACTTAAATTTCTATATTAATAACTATTTTGCAGTCATTTTGGAATGTTGTTTGAAACATTAGACGCTACTATTTCTGAAGCATCTTTAGGAAATATTTTCATAAAGCGATATCTTTAACTTCTCGATTGTTAGTAGTAATATTATATAAATGTAAGATCTAATTTAGATAATCTTTTCGACAATGTGATAAAAGTCGATCTAAATTAATTGGGATCCATTTGAAAGATTATTGATAAATGCTTGACAGTCATTAGCAGAGGGTTTGGCAGTGGACCATTGACTAGTGACAGAATAGATCATGTTGGAAGCTGATTTGTCATGGATCGGTTAGTCGTTTTCGTATACTCTCATTAAGGTAAATAAATAGAGCGGGGATCGTTCGCGTAACGCAATTTCGGGTTCGATCTACCCGCGAAATTCTTTTACATAAGATGAAAGTTATCGCTGAGAGCCGATTTCGTGGCGTTCGAGCAACGGGTGACCTCGAAAAGCGAGGGATCGGTGTAGATCGGCTCGCTCGGATCGAAACCGCCACGTCGGCCGGTGGATAATCCTACAGCACCCTCCAGAGCGGTGGGCGACGAGGCAAGACGTTGGCTGATAGCGTTGCTCATTGATCTTGAGATTGACCTATTAAACATTTCCTCCTGTTAACAAACTCCATTGCAAATTAGCTAAAGCTACAATAATTGAATATTAATCAAATCGATAATAATAATAAATAATCAGTTTTTGCAGAAGTGTTAAATATTTTATATAGATACTGTTCGTTTCGCTTTTCACTTACGACGCCTGAAACGGTTTTTGAAGACCCGCCCTCATAAAAGAAAAGTTATTGACCCGGCTGCTGTAATGGTCGTCGGAATGGCTGCTGCGGTTACAGGTTTTGTCGAGTCTACGATTTTTCATGATCACGGAATAAACGTATTTTCTGAAATAATGAATCACTTTACATTTGTTTAATAGTCAAAGAAGAGATGGTATATAAAACAAGAAACTTAGACATTTTATTAATATACTTCAAGTATAGGAAATTTTTTTTTATAGATTAATTAATTTTCGAAGGGACACGTTCTTCAATAGTGAAACGCGAATAAGGGATCGAAATCTATATTCTGCAAGGTTGACAAAGCATCAGGAGGACATGACCGGCGAGAAGGTCGCATTATCAAAAATTCCAAGAATTTTATTCATACTCGCAAGAATTTGCAGCGATGATAATAGAATTTTACCTGTAGACGAGCATAGACAAGAGAACGACGGAGGCTAAGAGCACGACGAGGATGCCCACTGCGGTAACCAAGCCATAGTATTCGTTTTGCGTTATACAAATATTTTCCAAGATCTTAGTTTGCTTCTCGACGATGGTGTCTTCCTCAATGTCCATTCTCGAGTCGAGAACCTATCAAAATACAGATAATATTATTGGATTGCGTGAAATGGAGATGACACCTTTCCATTCCTTCAAAGCGAGAGCGATCGATCTTTGGTACCTCTATCATTTCTCTGACGTGTTCTTCCTCCTCTTCGTCATCTAGCTCATCGTTCGCAGCGTCGGTCGCGTTGAAAATCGTCGTCGATGCGTTGTTAGAGTCACCGTCCGTCACCGCTATCGGCGATACCTCGTCCTCGTCCGCTACCGTGTCGTTATTTACGTCCCTTCGCCGCCTGCCGAAGGACGGCTCGCTTCTCCCGGTGCCGCCGGAGCAATACGCCGGCTGGCAACCATCGCGACACGTTCGCACGTTCGCCTCGAACACCAGGAAATTTGATTCGGGTATTTTGAAGGCGTTGAAGCGGGCCTCGAGACTGTCACCGTCGCGGAGGCGATCCAAACCCGGAAACACGTAGTTGTCTACCGGACAGCTGCAGAAATTTGCGAGGTTCAATCACGCGGATACGATACGCCCAATGTGTAGACGATTTGCAATGTAATTAAATTTCCCACATTGGCGTGTTACCATATATTGTTTAGTAATTAAATTTGTTTGGTCATTACGTAACTTGAACCATCTCAAGAAAGACCAAGATATATGTAGACAGAGAGAAGGTAGAACATTAATACTATATTATCTCCACAGTGTAGATAATGCTATTATAAAATCTCTCGGTCTTTCTCTCTTTCTCGCTATTAGGAGATTCAGTGATTCATACCCATATCTGTCTATCAGTTGGACACTTCTACCAGAGTAAGGATCTCTTGCGATAACATTGGTAGCAAATATGTCTGTTACGTAATTGTACCTGTGAGAAAATAATGAGGATTTCATTAAATTAAAATTATCAATGTCTTATAAGTACAGCAGTGAAGTTTTCAGTGTTCAATGTGCGAAAATGTAACGATACGAAGCTATTATTACCAGTGAACCGCGTTTTCTAAAATGTAATCTTGCAATTTTACTAATTCATCGCGCTTATCATGTTAAGAAATATACAAATGGAGATTACCCATCCTGAGCTTCGAGTCTGAAAGTGAGAGGGTCGCCGACAGCGATGGTCGTCGTAGGTCTACCCTGATAGAGAATCAACAAGCGCACTCTGGAGCTCAGGGTGTTTTCCGCTGGGAGATATTCAATGGGGATGGGAGACCCTGATCTGTACAGTGCACGTGCGAGACCCATTAGCGAAATTGAAATTGGAAATCGTCGGAAATATGGTAATAGGGACGTACGAAAAGTAACGTTAACGACGTAAATCAACTGATTAACTCTTGTTTTTAAATTTCAGTTCTACCAATTGATATAAAGTCAGCTCTCAACCGAATATATCATACACTTTTTTTATAAAAAACTGAAGTAATTATGCTAGCACAAAAAACAAAAATTTCCCGATATTTAATCCAAATCACACTTAATTTTTTAGCAAATAGCAACATTGTACGTGTAATACAGTGTAACATAAAATAGAACAGCAATTATAGGAATGGAATACGTGCGTAACATCCTTAGGTGACATTTGGGGCTAAATGTGTAATAAAAGAAATTGCACGGGCGTGCTTGCACCTATGTGTACTCGCGTACGATAAACGGAGCGTTTCACCTTACAGTTAACTCGCTAAGCATTACACGTGGATTCATGTTAACATGCAAAATTAATGAGCGAGGTAAGCCTAGAATAACACTGGAGCAATACCGTGATATTCGCTCAACGGATGTAAAGGCGAAGAATTTGACTGTTTGTCTAAACGATTCGTTTCGTCAGAAAAAAAATCCTGTAAAAGTACAATTAGATAAAGTGATAAGTTATAACGAGGAATATTATCAGTTAGGCTCAGAAATTTTTCTTTCGACATGGCTTTATTTACAACTTTCATTGGCCCGGAGTACTTATGGCACGTGACGCGTTAAAGACCATACTCTCGGTGCAAGACACGACCACTTGATCGATATGACCTGGCATACCCGGCACCGATGTAGCCGGATGTGACGACAGCTTCGCCGGGTCCCCGAAACATGCACGTCAGGTTGAATCGTTTGTCCCGTCCGGTTTGCACATAGTCCGAAAACTGCACCACCACGATGTTCGTCATCGTATCGCCGTACTGCAAACATTCGCCGTTCAAAGCGTTTATTACATCCATTACTACTGTCAGAAACGGTGATTTCATCGGGCACCATCGAGAAAGGGAAGTAGTTCGTTAATAAAAAAAAATTTCATAAATCAAATTAGAGGAAAAAACGATTTACAAGCAAATTATTATAAATATTGTATAGCTTCGGCGAATCTGATTAAAAGTCATGAAGTAATGTTCCACGATTCAGTTTGCAGGGATTTCGTCGCTGTTGAACGCGCGCGGTAAAAGTTTCGAGCTTGAATTAAATCATGGAGATTACTTTAGCGGATCGGGCCGTTAAGCGGAAATGGTCACTCTTACTCGCTGTGTCCCGCAGTCGGGGTATCCCTGAGGTCCGCTGATACGGAGCACATTCACGGTCCCGCCGCTCCCGCGGAAGAAGCACCGGTCGTAGAATCCGTACGTGTAAATTCGCCCGATGAATCCCTCCGGCGTCCTGAGAGTGAACTCCATCCCGTCCTCGCTGCAGACTTGACTCACTGCAAGCGTAACAGAGCGTTTTCCGGAAAACCGTAGACCGAGGAGGTGCGCGATGGTGCAAAGTTAATCGAATCGAAGTTAATTAAATAGCCAGTGAAATTTATTAAAAGGCAAGGGTGAATAATCGTCGAGCTTACGGGAATAAGTTGATTTACGCGAAAGAGACCAGCCCTAGAAACTGCCAACCGTATTGCTTTTCTGTTAGCATCAAGATTGAAAAGAGGAGTGGGAAATCGGGGGTGGTCACAAAAATGTAGGCTGTGTCGGTGCGCGCATATTGCATAGGTCGCGCACATGCGACGTGCGAGAGGAGGAAGAAGTATAGATGAAAGAGAAACGGCATTAGAGATTTATTTCGTAAAGGCAAAGTCGTGTGACAATAGTGCAAAATTGTCTGTACAATAACGTGCGTTGAATTCATCATTAATGTGCATCTTAATTCTAGAAGAGTAATCGTGTCATTTATAGACCGGATGTGCCGAGTAAATCGCTGTCTCCGATGTGTTTTTAACTATTCCGTGTAGACGACAATCCGGACATTGTACATGTATTTCGGACACGTGCGTTTCACCCTGCGGGTTCTCAATGCGCTCGTGCGTATCTCGCGCGTTCTCCAGCTCTCGCGTCGGCACCTTACGGACGGAGTGGCCGCTTACCGTCCAGGCATTCCCCGTCCGCGCCCTGGCGGCCGTTGTTCCTCTCGTAGAAGTCGTAATCGGAGCCCGAGTCGTAATAAACCGGATTGCCCATGTCCATGTCCCTGGAGTCCCGGTCGCTGAGCTCGCAGTTGTCCCTCTCGGCCCCGTAAGGCGCAGCGTACGGCCGGTAATTGAAGGACCTGCAAATGACGTTGGGAATTCGCAAGCATTGTCCGATCGATTGCGCAAACAAACGCCATCAGATCATTCGTAATTCAATTTCAAGCTCCCCGGGTCACAAGCATCTCCTGAATCAACTGTCGGAATTCGACGTTTCGCCGTTGCAGTTATACCCCTCGAAGAACACACGTCCTATTACCTGTGCTTTTGCAGAACTACCTTTTCTATTTCGCGTATCGACAGGCGGCCGCCGAATTTCATTTCCTTTTACACTAACTTTTACTTTTTCCTATTAATTTTAGGATCGCTAGGAAACGTTTTCATGCCGAGCTAATAATTTATAATCACGCTATCATAAAGCATGCTGCTCAAACCGATCATGCTCATCACTTGAAAATCATTTAAGTCGGACCAGGATTCTTCTTAATTTTTTCTAAATTGCTTACGTAAGTAGATACGAGTAAAAAGTAGCAGAAAGGTAAAGCAAACATTTCTTGTAAGTGTCTTTCGAATTAATTGCTGGAAAACTGATGTTTGTCACGTGAACTTAAATTCATCTAACGTGTTTTTGCTTACAGAAATTCGCCCGTTACCTGCAAACGAAGTCTCTGGCGTCGGCGCATTCCTTCTCGCATTGGGCCAACGACGAGGCGGTGGTGTACCGCCTGACGAACGGCTTCCGCACTCTGGTGTGAGACCCGACTTGTCTGAAATTATCCTGCTCGTCGCACGTGGACACTAACGGGGGTCTGCCTATGATAGGCCCGCCGGCAGTTCCGAAGGGACGAGGGTTGTAGACGCCGCCCTCGCCTATGTATCCACCACCAACGATACCACCGTCGCCGTATCCTCCGTACCCTCCGACGGGTCGCGCCGGGCCGTACGGCCCGCTGCCGTAAGGGGGTCGCGGCTCCTGACCCTGGCCCTGGGAACCGCGAACATCATCGGCGAATCCGTGCGAGTACATCCCTGGCGGATACCTGCTGTTTAATGGAATCGCAAGGTAATTTTTTACAGCGAGCCTTGGATTATCACGAATATATATAAACTATTTGATAGGCCGAGTTTTCGACAGCATCTTAGTAGTCCTGATGAGTGGTGGGATCCAATTCTTTTAAAACATTTGTAAAAAAAAAAACAGATGGCATCTAACATAAAATTTTAGATCGCGTAAATGTATAATAATGTAAAAAGTGCGCTACTCAACACGGTATCCACGAGGCTATAGTCTCGTTTAATCATATTACCCAATGTTTTATCTGTGTATGATGGAAAAAAAGAGAGGAAAATTCTCCATGACACTTGTAGTAAAACTCAGGGCAGACATGGTGTTAATGGAAAAGCGACAAATTACGCGAAAAAATATTTACATTCGATACGCGCGACTTACCGGTTAGCATAAGGATCCTTGTCCGGATATCTTCCACTAACTGGGTATCGATCGGCAGGAGATCTGTCACCTGATGTCATAGGATATCGGTCCATCGGGTCTTCCGGGTAAGGGTACCGGTCGATCGTGTTGGGATATCGATCGATCATGTCGGTGGGATATCGGCTTGGAGGCAATCGGACTCCGTGTATTACGGGATACCGATCATTCGCGGGATATTTCCCCAGAGTTCCGGCATCTGGGTATCTATTAACAGGACGGCGATCTCCTCCTCTAACGGGATACCGATCGGATATGGGATATCGATCGGACATGGGATATCGATCCGGATAGCGGTCTCCGGCTGGATAACGGTCTCCCATGGGATACCGGTCTCCCATGGGATAACGATCTCCCGCGGGATAACGATCTCCCGCGGGATAGCGATCTCCCGCGGGATAGCGATCTCCCGCGGGATAGCGATCTCCCGCGGGATAGCGATCTCCCGCGGGATAGCGATCTCCCGCGGGATAGCGATCTCCCGCGGGATAGCGGTCTCCGGTGGGATAGCGATCTCCCGCGGGATAGCGGTCTCCGGTGGGATAGCGGTCTCCGGTGGGATAGCGATCTCCCGCGGGATAACGATCTCCCGCGGGATATCTATCGGGATATCGATCGCCAAGAGGATATCGGTCGGGATAATTGTCGGAATCGCCTGAAGGATATTTGTTGTCCGGGTATCTATCGTCTACGGGACGACGATCGGGGTATCGGTCTGGATAGCGATCGGGATACCGATCTGGGTAACGATCTGGTAGTCGGTCTGGATAGCGGTCGGGATACCGATCCGGTTTGACGCTGCTGGAATATCCTTTGTCGTAATCGTCCGGGTATCCTGAGGAAAATATTTAAAAAATTTTCCATTGTCACAGTCAGTCACGCATTTCTAATCTTTCGCAGTTTTAATATGATAAACAAGTGAATGGTGGTGTCTTATTGTGCACATTATTTGATTCTTTGTTACTATCGAATACGATCAGAGTAGAAAAGGATTAAATTCAGAATTAACCATACACCAGATAACCACGTTTAATTAAATATTTAGCGTTAAATATCATGTGGGTGCTGCCTTGATTAGCTTAGGGTATTCGAACGACACGATTGATGATATTTACAAGATGATCGTGACAGATGATGTTAACAATCGTGTCTAACAGCGGTTATATATTATACATTACGTGCTTCAGATCTTGTCCCATCAAGACAATTTATGCGGTTACTCAGCAGCTTCATGAATAATTACGCAACTTTATATGACACGTCGACATACGATATTATGCTGAATTAATAAAGCGATTCTAACCGGGTCTTCCTAAAGAGGGTCGTCCGAAGTTTGTGTCTTGTCCCAGAGGATCGGGTCTGTATCCAGGTCCATCGCGATCGCCGTCTAGATATTGATCTGTTAGTACAATGCGTATAATTTAACATTAAGCTATGTAAAGCGCCGTCGTCGCCTTAAAAAATTAGCGAGATGTGCGTTTACGCAGTGATACAAGTCAATCTACCAACCGACATAATCGTCCGAAAAAAGAATCGAATTTGAAATTAACCGTAGTAGAGCACGGATATCTCATAATACGGGACCTTCCTCTATTAATTGTTCTATTGCCACGTATGTCAAGAAAAGAATTTATGTCGCGGACAATACGATATTCAGGAACTGTTTATCACGCGTATCCTTTCTCGCGGTGAACGGACGGGCGATCGATACTCACGCATGAGGTTCTCGTAATAGTCGTAATCGGCATCGTAGATAATCCGGTTGCCGTCCCTTTGATTGTATCGGCTCAATCGGCAGGTGTGATAATTTTCCGAGTAAACGGCGCTGCGGCACTGGAAGCTCGTCTGCCGGAGGCACTCGTCCAGGCACTCGCTGAGGCTGCGTCCGGTAATCTCCGAATGAAACTCGCCGCTCAGACGCGAGTTCCGATAACGCTGGAAGGCCGTGTCCGGACGACGACCGTCGGAGAAGAGGTGCGACGTCGAACTGCTGTCCGGGTATTCGGAGCCGCGCGCTACGGACGGATCTACGCTTCGTAAGTGGGCATTGATAACGAGTTGTGAATCACCAGCTGACCATTGTTAATTCAATCTTACGCCTCGTTAGACTATACTATGGTACAGAGCAAAGATAGAAGTCGCTCCTGTGCACTGAGAACTCTCGACTACCACCGTGAATAATTAGTGCACTAGGTAAATTTCGGGATTCCGTATTCGATCCCAGCTCTACTTCGTTTATTTACACCGGAGGTAAATTAATAAAATTATATGATAAAGTTTAGTAAAATTTCATAAACCAAGATATTAGTGAAATTAAATTGAAGAAAAAAAAAATAACTGAGTGAAAGCTCAGTTTCTTGAAAATTAAGTTTGGTTAAAGTTTTGATAAAATAATCAATATTGTACAATTTGTTGCGAAACTTACTTACGCAATGAGACGATCTACTGTTGACTAAAGGAGAGATAGGCGAAGAGAGAGCTAGCATTAAAAAGTAACGTTAGAATTTGGCGTACACTCACGATTGTCTAAGCACACCAGATCGTAAAAGTGATGACTCGGACTGCTACTAACTGTAATCTCGTCCTTTCGCGAGACGGAATCCTCCTCGGATATGATGCACTGCCGAGTTTGCTCGTCAAACTCGACGCTACGACAGAAGTACTTCTCCGCGTTGAGACATAGCGCCTGACATTCGTCTAAAGTGAGATTCTTGTATATGTCCACGTCAAACGGGCCGCGTAAATATTTGTTTTCTTCCTTGACGAATACTGCGAGACCGTCGCATCGTCTGTCGCCTGGTCACACGTTAACCAAATATTTCTTCAATTTTAATCATTCTTTCATCGGTATAAACATTATTAATTAATATAATTACGTGATACATTTCTATTCAACATGCGAATTTAACGTCTTCTAATAACGTTTTCTTGCAGCGACGACTAAATGCCGCGAGAAAACTTATCACGTAGTTTTGTAATAAAATACGTGAATGCTTTGTACAAAAATTAACCGGGAACGTACCGTTGAGGCAAGTATTTTCCAGATAATCAGAATTTGGATCATCCTCTAATAATTCGGGGTGAGTTCTTCTGGTGAAACGGCTGAGAGAACAGCTCCTTAGAGCAGTGTCGTATGTCGCCGACCGGCAGACGAAATTGAACTCGTTGAGACATCTGAACGCAAAATTTGAATGTTGTTTCTTTTACTACGTATGGCAGTTTTAAAAAATCTTTACACGTCTACCTGTCCTCACAGTCGGTTCTGTTGGCAGCGCTGACCTCTTTGATGTCTGTCAAGGGTAGCTTCAGCTTCTTTCTCGGGTGCCTCTCGAACACGTAACGACGGTTTGGACATTCCCTCCCTATTCTGCTGGCTGAGAGACAACGTTAACTTAATTTCCAGTAAACAAAGATCATTAAAGACAGGTAGAACGAAGTTGCAATTAAGAATTTCAGCTTTTAAATTTGGAGAGAAATTATTTCTAGCCCGTTTTTGCGGAGAATCGTTCCATTTCTATCAGAAGTGAAGAACAAATCACTGGCTGACACTTGTCCTCCCGGCAATCTCGCGAACGAGCGTCTGCTTCAATTAATAAAACGCATCTCGGTGCATGCAAAGGTCTTTTTTTCTCTGTCGACGCGCGGATACTCACACGTTAGGCATACTTCGCTGAAGTGCACGCTGTTCGGTACGAGCATGAGATTTCCAATGCCCTCCGGCTGCGCCTGTTCGCTCGTTAAATAGCAAGTACTCTCCTCGTACTCGCCGGCGCCGTTGAAAGACGAGATTCTGTTGCCGGGCAGGAAGTCGAAGCTCGAACAGATGCGTACCAGGTTGTTGTTCACCGCTCTGTCGCGCAGACAGAGCTCTTGACACGTTTCTAAGACCCTGAACGGAGGCTCCGTCTTCCGCAGCTGTCGTAAAACAGAAATTTGTTTTTAACGCCGAATACTTGCTTTATCGCAGTTACCGCAACGCGGCGACTTGTTCGCGGAATTGTGGAAAATTGAACTTTGAGGATCGATTGATCGTTTTATCGCGAAATGGCGCACGGTTGAAAAGTCGCAACGTTACTGTTAATATTGCAGATATGATATCTGAAAACTTAAGAAGCAGAACTGTTAAAAGTTTCGTCGATCATTGAGGTTCGTCTATCGCGGAAATCTTGAAATTTCGGGCGTCGAACGCCGAGCGCCGGTGCCGAGAAATGACGTGGCGCCGTAAACACTTTGGTCGAAAGCAGTCTATTTTCATTGTACCAAATTATTAACGCGGCGACAGTCGAACGGATCGGTGAGCGGTCGGCTTATCGTATTATTCTTTCTTGATACGCGTTCGCGACAAGTGCGGGAGGAAACCGCGATAGCTCTTTGTGAATAATAAGTCATCGCGTGATCGCTGAATCCTCGCGATTTGCTATCAATGCTCGGTTAATCAGCACGACAGATATCTCGCGCATTTACCTCATTGTCATCGAAACTTTGAAGCTGCTGATCCGGAAGTCTCTCGTAAACCACCCTACCCAAACCGCCGTTGCAGGTCGTTTGCGCTGAAACTATAATGGTTTTCTCGTTAACGCCCGTTTGTCGGTCAACGCGCGACAGACCCTTTTCCGATTTTATTATTTATATTTACTGTTCTGCGCGAAAAAGGCACGTATTATTATTTCCTACTCTCGTAAAATTCTACTTCCTCTAGACAACAAACGCGCACACGCGCTCTGCGATCTTATCAACGCGATATTTTCATGCCATAAGTGGCACGGATAGTGACACAATACCGACCGACAGTTTCGCAAGTATGACGTGGCATCGTTCCGTATCCCTCGATTTGCTTGCTCGCACGTCCGCGAAACTATTTAAACCGTATGCAAATTCCCAGCAGCGCGCAGAGCGCATTTTAAAAGTATAATTTAGAATACGATTTGTCACGTTGAAATTTTTGCACGGAAAATTTAAATAAGTAAATTTTTTATTTTAAGCAAAAATAATTTAACTGCTGCTCAAATGATTTCAAACATTAAATCAATTAACATAAATTTTATTCGCGTTTATACATCGTGTTTCATTAGCGTTAAAAATTTTTTAAAGGCACGACTGTTTCTACTTTTTGCTAATTTTTCAAAACTAAAATATGTCAAGATCTGTGAGTAACGTGTGTCCTAATATTTATCATATATTTAATCTGAAGGAATCTTTTATTTATTTTATTCTTACCATTGTCCAATAAATCTAACGCGATGAGTATCCAAATGGCTGGCAGCATACTAATTGATCTGCGAGCTCTCCGCATCATGATATTAAAACAAGTTACTATGTCGCATACATGCCAATCGCTATTAGGATCTGGAAAAAAATTATTAAACATTCGACCACGTAAAACGCAGAGAGAGAGAGAGAGAGAGAGAGAGAGAGATGTTTTATTGTTTGCAAAATGTTATCAGAACTTTTCCATAATTTTAATTTTTTACAGCAACGTTACTAAATGCAGTTGCTATATGTGCGTTATTAAAACAGGTTCCAATGTCGCATACACGCCAATCGTTACTAGAATTTGAAACAAAAATATTAAAAATTTAACCACGTAAAAAGCAGAGAGAGAGAGAGAGAGAGAGAGAGAGAGAGAAATTTTTTATTTTGGCAAAATATTATCAAAACTTTTCCATAATTTTAATTTTTTTTTACAGTAACGTTATTAAATACAGTTGCTAAACGTGCGTTATTAAAAAGATACTGAAATATTTCGTGTTATCCGCCGCAAAATTACACGAAGCAGAAATGGAGAACGGTCGGTGAATGTGCTTTTCGCTACGAAAAGAGAAGAGAAATTTAATTTATGCGAAGAGAGAAATGCTTTTCTAAGGGGCGGCTTTGTATTGAAATTTAATAATGCAGGAGATCTCGAAATTATTTATACGGCGGACTATCGGAAGGCAGCACCTATTTTCCACGTGTATTTTTCTTTTACGAAATAAGTGTCCGGGGAAAAATATTGTAACGGTTTCTATGTGCCCCGGAGGCATAAAGGGGCTTTTAAAAATTACGCGCGCTACGTACATATAAATATACTACCTTTAATTGAACGAATATTTGACTGAGGGAATCCACGAAACCGGGTTTGTAAAAAGAACGCACACCTAGGAAGCGCAGTAATTATTGCTTAGATGTTTCTCGAAATCGTTCGTATGTCTCTTCCGAATTTCCCTGGAGGACCAGGTGCAACGGACGGTAAATCCAGTTTTTGTCCCTCGCGTAAAAAAACAAAAAACAATACATGAAAAATCGAAATACAGATAAAGCTACTAGCGAGAGCCATTTGTTCTGGGCGATGGACGTTTCTACGTACTCCAGATACGCGGGGACAGCGTGTACTAAACTTTATGGGATTCCTGACGAGCACTCACCCTGAACACCTCCACACACTGTCACCCTAGCGCGCCCGTAAACGTACGCGGCTGCCAAAGGACCAGCACACACGCCCGTAAGGGCAACGAAGCGTGGTTCCAACTTTCAGGCATTACATTATTAGCCGGTTGCCATTATCTATCCGGCTATCGTGATTGACGTAGGAGAGCGCGGGTTCAATCATCGGAAACGAAAGACCGAGCAGGGTCATCTCCGTGCGATGATTTCGATCCATCGATCGAAAGGAGAATCGTATTTATGTGACGTGTAACATCTACAATAATTTTGCAAACGTAATCCAAAATAATCTCACGCCTCGAAACGTTTTATTCCGTTGAAAGATAGTTTATCGCTAATAGTTTTTCTTCTTTTCGTCAGTTTTTAATTTTTAATATTAATCAATGCACCTACATAGACCAGCAATAACCTACTTTGATGACATTATATTTTTTTACTCCTCCCTTGAATCTTTAATTCTAAAAATGTACTTTAGCTGCCACTTAAAAGGACCTGCTTTAATGCTAAATTGGCAAAAGTAGAAATTTCCGACACTGTCAGTTTGAAAGTAGGAGTAAATTTTGTTCTCGCAGTTCGACCTCTTTTACTGTCTCAGGTCCTGCTGTACAGGGTGTACTAAAACCACCGGATATCCTTTTAATCATAAATTCTTTAGAAACTTTCAAGACAAAAATTCTAATACAAAAATGTCGAGGCTATAATAGTTTTTAAATAATAAGCGATTACATTTCACAAATGACAGGCCTGAGATTTCGCGCGCTCAGGTACGGCGACACGACAAGTGATAAAGGTGTTGCTACGAATATCGCCCTTTTTAGCATAGTGACAACTTTCACAACAGACTTAACGATTCATTCTCGAATTAATTGTCCCTCTTGTTATCTTTAACCATTTCTTTTGTTAACTTTGTGTAACGTCTTATTAATAAAAGGGAGGGGTTCACTATGATCTTGATCAAACTGATATCCTTCGATTTAGTCGATCTCCGATATTCTGAGTGAACTTGGAATTTTCAGTTAGATTCAATCTAGCCTCCTGCCTCTCTTTATCCTCAAGTTTTTAAAATAACCGGATCATCGTCTTCCCAAATATTTTCTGTCCCGTCAAACGGTGACTTTGGTTCTCGCTCGCTCGCGAAACACATAGGAACACTTTTATCACTCGTCATGTCGCCGTGCCTGAGCGCGCGAAATCTCAGACCTGTCATTTGTGAAATATAATCGCTTATTATTTAAAAACTATCATAGCCTCGACACTTTTTAATTAGAATTTTCCTCTTGAAATTTTCTAAGGAATTTGCGATTAAAAGGATATCCGGTGGTTTTAGTACACCCTGTATAATCGATTTAAAGGTTCAACGTAGGGCCAAAATTTGGACTCGGGTTAAATTATTTATTTGTATTTTATAAGTTGCAAAGTCCCCGCAAGATACAATGCGAATACTCGTCTTTATTCGTTCATAATTTGGAGAATATCGCGGTCGAGCTGCTCGACGAGTGCCTGCAGCGGCGCCGCAATAGGATGTTTATGATATCGACAACGTATCATAAAGAGGATTTTATTGTCGGGGTAATTTATGTTTACTCGTTGATGCGCGCGGGCAGTACTTGTTCGTGACGAGTGCCAATTACTATGGCCAAGTCTCGTCCACCGATTGTGTCCCATCGGTGTCCACCGTGCAGAGCGCACTGCTTATTAATCGCGTTATGGTTTATCGCCTCGGTAATTGCGTCTGTCACCGACAAAGCAGTATAAAAGCTTATTCTGATGTTAATATCATCGGCCGCGAGAGAAAATTATGGCGCCCGTTCGTCATAATTCGCGTAATATTGCGCCGCGCGAAATTACATTTCTGCAATTGTCCTCGCCGGATTGCCGGATTTATGACGTGCCGCTCGTCGTATGCAAATTATTTCGGGAAATTACTCGGATTAAGGTAATTAAACGTGCCGTCGGACACGGGGGAGACCACGAAAAACGCCGCGGGTGGAGGAGGACGTTAAAGGGTATGACGAATGGTGGGCGCCAAGTGTTTTTAATTTTTCCCGACGTCGTGAAATCGGCTGCTGCGAGACGTTAATATTTTGCAAACCGAGGAATTTGGACCACGTCCCCCGTGAACGAACGAGTTGAAACGAGTCGTTTACGGGGGACAAACGGCAATTTGGAGATCGTTGTTGATGCGACTCGCAATTCGGGCTTTGGGAATCATCGGGGCCTTTTGAAAAGCTTACCTTCTGCAGTTGCTTTTCACCGAGCGAGCTTCCACCGCAGGGTCTATTGTCGTGGTGCTTTGAACCCGATTGGTACGCGGACGGCATTGTTGCGTGCGTATCCGTGTCGAACCGGGAATGAATTCGGTCATTGTTGTGTGACGTTCATGTTAATGGAACTTTCGCACGCAATGACAAATTATTATCTGGTAATGCGCCACGTTAATTCCGTCCAATTCGGGCACGGGGCGACGCCGGCTCGGGCGGAGGCGACGACGTGTCTCGATCCAATATTTTCGCGAGTCGCCGGAAAATAATCACCAATCGAACGCGATCGCGCGGCTGTGCGAAGGATCGCGGAAGATCCGCATGGTATCACGCCCGTATCTCGCAATTGCGTAACGATCTCCCGAGTAATTATCGTGATTACAGCAATAAGTACTGCGCTACAACGCGTTCGCGATACGTCATTGGAATAATTAATTAAGTTTTCGAACAGTTGCAGTCATGCAAGCAGTCACTTAATCCTCGGTCCTTATATGGCGATACAATCACGTGAAAATGACGTTCCGAGAAAATATTTATCTCCTCGCGATTGTATTGGAAGGAGAATTAGCTGCTACGCGTTCATAAGCGTGCGCGAAAAGTCTCATGCTTCCTGAAATAAACTTGTCGACTCAATAAATCTCCTTTCGAGGTAGATAACGGGAAGCATGAGGGTGCGGCGGATCGGTAAAAATTAATTCACCCTCACAAGTACGCGATTTAATCTTCCATCCGTGAATTCTCTTGAAGGAGGCTATGAAGTGATAATTAAAGTCCAGCAATCGCGAGTGTATTTGCAGACTAATTTAATTGAAAGTTACGGACTGAAAAAAAGGAAAAAAAGTTCTCTGTACCAATTTAATATCTCTCGATATCCGAGTGGAAGAGAATTGTCGGTGCGAAATAATGCGAGTCTTACCCGGGAGGTACAGCCCTCCCAAAGTTGAGCCCTTTTCCGTCGCGAGCGGTCCGTCCTTTCGGCGCGATTGCGGCTACCGAGAAGAAGGGCGAAGGGTGGCGGGGTCCGCGGTGCCGGCGCTGCAACGTCCCGATCCCGATGGTGCGATCCTGGAGCGTCCCTCGCGTCTGCTGGCCGCCGATCGCGCGCGTGAAGGAGGCGGTGCGAGCGTAGGCCGAAATCACGCGTGCGGCGCGAATGGCACCCGTAATCAAACTGACGGTCGAAATCGGCGGAAAGCGTGGAAATAATGGACACCTGCACACCCGGGGAAGCGGAGAGAGAGAGAAAGAATGGCAAAAGAGCAAATCGTGCATTCCCGATGAGCGGTCCCCGCGTGTACGGCCAGGCCGTAGGGGGCCCGGGGCCCGCGGAGAGCGGCGCGCGGGGGCGGACAGGTGGGGTCCCCACGTCCGACTTCTCTGGCCTTGCACGCAGCGGAAGTGGACCCATTGTGTGTCCGGTTTCCGTGGGGCCATCCGGGAAAACGAGCGATCGCGTCATGGTTTCCGCGCGGGGGGGCCGGCCCTCCGGCAAGAGTCGCGGAGTGTCGTATCCAGCGGTGGTATAGATACTCGCCATCGAGGCCGATTCGCGGCGGAATCATGGATTAGAGACTCCCAGCCGAGGTCAACCAGGACGAGATCGCGTCGTCATCGTCGACGGGAGTCAACGAGCCGCTGCACGATCGGCTGGATAAAGCGCGGGGTGATCGGGCGCCCCAGTACAGGGGTCCGCGAACCTTTTGTTCGCCGTACTGGATGCCGAATGATCTTCGCGTTTGCATAATGAACTGCCTCGCGAACAGTTCAATTTACTTTTATTTTCAGCCCTTTAGAATGCACGAGAGTGCCAAGGCACAATTCGCGATCGTACGCGGAGAGAATGTTCTTTCAAAATTTACCCTGGAAATCGTGCAATCGCGAGTCAACACGGCATTTTGAAGTACTTTATGAGAGTTTTTTGAAATTTTATCACACATTTTGCTAGTAAAATGTATACTAAGCGAGATTACTAGTGAATTGTATAGTAAAATTCTTTGAAATGCCACATTGTCTTACGATTACAAGATTTTCAGGATAAATTTTATTAAGGGAAAATTCTCTCCGTGTACAATTCAGTTTTCAGTGCATGCATATTCGTTTTCGCGATTTTGCAACATTATGGAGAAGGAATTAAACACTTAGACGATTTTTAGATAAAAACCTCGTCTCTTCTCTCTGAAGTACGTAAAACTTTTATCCCGTCTGTGGGAATCGAATGTGATAAAAGTAAGCGTGTAAATTCAATATTTTCTAATAAATTAATACGTTAATACAAGTATTAAATAATAAATATAATAATATAATAATGATCGAGTTAATAAATATAATAGTATCGATAATAAATGATATTGATGCGATAAATATAACAACATAATAATAGTGGAGTCAATACATGGGAGAGGGAAAACGAAATTCGGTAACAGTACGTCAGTCCCTCGTAAATTATGGCGCTAATAATGATCTTGAGATCTCTTCCCTTCCTTTCTTTACGGGACGTCCTTTCTTGCGTCTCCACAAAGAGCATTATACTTAAGAGATATCTCTTTTTCTCTGGAGACAGCAAATAACGACGCTTCCGTGAAGTCTGAAATGTAAGGGGAGGTGGAAAGATAAAGGTATGTAATAAATCTCCCTCTAAGGGCGCCTAATATGTTTCTTCTCGATATTCTTTTATATAATAATAATAATAACGATTATTTGCGGATAAATCCTAGCCGTAATAACTTGCCTTTCTCGTAAATTCGTTACAAATGCTCTCATATTATAACCGACACAAAGGAGGAAGCTTTATAGCTGCAACAAACTTGCAACTAAAAGAATCAAGGAAATATTGAAAATTTGGCTGTGTTGCAAATATGAGGAAACTGGGATTGAATTCTGCCGTGGCGCTTAATAAAAAAAAATGAAAAACTCTTTTATAAGAAAGTGCGTTTATTGACAAAAAGGCATCAAGTATTCACATACGTAAACCTTCGTGTGCACCAAATTAGACGAAAACTGTACATAAACCTGTAAGCCTCCATTTTCCGTATTTTATTATTGCACTTACAATCAGTGTAATAAGAATAAGAACAAAAAAACAATGATAATTATTAATAATAATTCCAAGCAGCAAAGTGACGATGAAATAACGTTTAGTGACGTCTAATGCACTGAAATAGTTGTTTCAGTGTAGCTTCTATTAATTAATTTCTACAATTAACTAATGATTCAATTACTCATATACAGTAATTTTCTAGTAATTATTTCGTTCCTCTTTCGTAAGGGAGCGCAGCGAATTTAAAAAGAATTCTTTTCGAATTTCCGAATCATGAAATAAATTCTTTCTCCATCTTTTCCCCGCTTCTGTTCTAAAAACATTCCTCAACGTTTTCAAAAAGTATTCGCCCTTAACGTCGTCAAGTATGAGCGCTTTTTCAGATGCAAAGGGAATTCTTTTTGACGCAAATAATAGAAATATGCCTTGTACGGTCGGGTTGGATCTTCGTTGCCGAATATTTTTGCATGCGCAGTCTGAAGATACACTTTTACGGAATCCTCTTTGAACTATCGAAGAGGAATTCTTTCGGACAAATTACTACTTGTAAAGAATTTTCAAAAGTGGATCCTTTTTAACAATAAGTTCAACTGTGCTATTTAATTTAATGCCATTCTGCTATCTGAGATAATAATAATTAACGATAATTATTCTTGGGATATTAAGGCAAAAAGTAGACCCAAAACGTACGATTTATAATTTTACATTAAATTGTTAAATTAAATATTACACTAGATGAACTCACACACAAGAAACTGCGTTTGATTCTCAAAGCACATTTTTTACTTTGTGATTTTAATATCGAGAGTCTTTAGTTAATTATCCATTGATTAAATAACAATTAATGTTCCGAAATAGTAAGGCTCGATTTCAATGTCGCTTAACTTTAGTCTTGATTTAATTTATGTTTGTCTCTTTCTAGAGCAACAGTTGGGAAAAGACAAGGAGCGAATTAAGCTGAGCTTAAAGTTGAACAACCGGGACTTAGGACCAGTTTCATTTATGCTTGTCTCTTTCTAGAGCAACAGTTGGGAAAAGACAAAGAGCGAATGAAGCTGAGCTTAAAGTTAAACAACGTAAAGTTAAACAACCGGGACTTAGGACCAGTTTAATTTATCTCTGCCTCTTTCTAGAGCAACAGTTGGGAAAAGACAAGGAACGAACGAAGCTGAGCTTAAAGTTAAACAACGTAAAGTCAAGCAACCGGGCCTCAGGCGTCGCTTCAATTTTGATTTAATCTTTCGTCTCTTTTTAAAGTTCGTCTCTCTCTGAAGTAACAGGGTTGGGCAAAGATAAAGAACGTAGTGAGCCAAGCCCAAAGTTGAACAACGCAGGTGAAATTTAGCCTTAAATCGGCTAAAAACGAGACTTCGGCGCCCGAACGGCCCGCACGGCGGCCGAGCGCGCATTTGAAAATGGCGGGCGGCGTCACGTGATCGCCGACCCGCTCACCGAGTGCGTGCCCGCTCTCCGGACCGTCCCCGTTGCGTGTATACGTGAGGAAGGAGCTCGATAACAGCGATATATAGCTCGGCGAAGTCAGCTGACGCCAGGATGCAATCGCCCGTCGCCCGCGGACTGTAATGAGATCGCTCCGTTGTCGCGTGAGACCGTAAGGATCGCATTCGCGGAAGGAACCGCGCGTTCTCGCATCTCGCCGCGAGCCGTCAACGAGGTGAGTGCCTGCGATATCCGCGAGGACGAGCCCGCGTATTGATTCTCGCGGCGGGGCCCCGCGCTTAATGACAATTAATCCGCCCGCCGAGGGGGGCATCTTCGAGGGGCGCGCTGTTCCCCGAGCGCTCCACCGTCTGTTTTGAGGTTAAGAGAGCCTGACGGTCGCGCGGGGCCGCGCGCTTCGACGGGCGGGACGAGACTCGGGGCTGCTTGCGCGTACGCGCACGGGATGTCATCTCTCTTTACGTTTCAGTTGGAGCAAGTTGCGCGAGGGACTCGTGGAAACTTGGGCTAGCTGGGCCGAAGGGAGCACGGGAGGCCACCATGCCGCTCAGCGCAGGTAAGTTGAAGGTATTTTGGTAAACGCGACCCGTGCCGTACGCTCGGGTATCCCAATCTCTCGTACCGACGTCGTGCTTTCGTTTGTCGCAGACATATCCACGGCGCTCCACCTGCTGGAGCACGTGCAGGAACGGGTGGAGGACTGCGACGATCCTAAGCTGCAGATGCACACGCAGCAGGACCTCAAGTCGTTGATCTCGCTGCTGGAGGACCCGGTGTTTCGCAGCATCGTCACGATCCAGGACTCGCTGATCGAGCTCAACACACAGCTGACGCATCATCCGTCGATCCTGCCCGGCGACTTCGACATCAACATCAGCGGGCAGCTGGAGCTCTCGGTGCCGAGCACCCCGGTGCAGCCTCTCGGGCCGAGCATGTATCAGGATCTTTACCAGGACAGCAGCGAGCTGGAGGACCAGCGGGTGCCCGTCGCGCCGCTGTTGCACAGCAGCAGCGAGGACACGAGCGCGCAGGTAAGTTTTAGCGGTCGTCGCCGCGCGCCCGGTGGAGGATTAGCCCTGTACTTGTTATCGAAGGGTCCGCCGCTACTCTGTCGCAGGTTACCAGCCCCAGCCTGGTCTCGGAAGTTATGGGAATGCCGCCTATAACCACCCCTACTTACGCGAAGGAGTTCAAGAAGGTCATCGAAGCCGCGGCGAAAGGGCGGCAGATATTCACGGTGCAGGTAAAGCTTTTCTTGAAGGATGTAGACCTCGTTTGCCACGTAACGCCTTTGCGATGTCTTTCTGCGCTCCGTTAAGACTTCACGTTTACCTTTCGCACGAAAAAGAAATCGGGATGAGACGATGTCGCGGGTATCCCTCGCTGATTAGGGCGATTTTGCGTTCCCTTAGCTGTACAAGCCGGAAGGTACCAGCTTGGGATTCAGCGTGGTCGGACTTCGCAGCAAGGACAAGGGCGAGCTCGGCATATTTCTACAAGAGATACAACCGAACGGCATCGCGGGCAGGTGAGTCCAACTCCTCTTACCTCTAGCGTGTTTTGCCGCATGCTTTCGATATATAGATTGGCCTGCAAGCTCTTATGACTTTGCGCAATTGAGTGTCCAAGTGGTCGCTGTTATTTTGACAATAGCAGCCGTGTGTTCCTTTTTTTTTTCTATCGATGGACTAGATTCGAAAGATTGATAGACATTTTCGCTTCAGTGGCGTTAGGGATCTGCGCGAAAGTTCCCGGCTGACGTACGTACGTGCCGATAGGGCGGCAATCAGATAGCAAGTCTCGCGAAATGTCCAAACGCGTTTGATAGTCGTCGGTAAAAAGATCGTGCCGCGATAAGGGGCTCGAAGCGGAAAATAGGGATGATCCGTGAGTGGGCGAGATATCAGGTGATCCAATAACTTCGCTTTACCGCAGTGCGGTCGAACCGACATTTCGCAGCAGAGCTAAGCGCGGAGGAAAAGCTACTCTCCTTTTTTATATACGTATAAGTCAAGAACATTTTCCGTCGTATCGCGCGATACATTGTAAACCCCGGGCTCTATGTTAGCAGGAAGTCAGATCCGTCGTATCAATTACAGCGTTTTTTTTTTTTTTATCAACGCGCCTTTATCGGGTTTGCAAATCTCGACGGAAATTCGCTGTTAATGCATGAACCCACCGGGCGAAACGCGATCCCCTTTTAGCACGGTGAGAGCGAAACGCGATTCCCTGATTGCTCCTGGGGAGAGAAAATGAGAGGGTTGGGTGGGAGCAGAGGGAGAATCAAAGCTCCACAGGCAGTCTAATCTACATCATCGTCGTAAACCGCATACTCGGGGGGGGCGAGGGAAACACGCGAGTCGCCGTCGCGCACACGCGCGTCCAAAGCGAGCGACCGCGAGCTATCATTTCCGGATCACGCGTTTCTCCCCGGCACACCCTTGTGCACGGTCGTGTGCGGTGCCGATCGTGCCATCCGTCACACGCATGCCCGTTACCCTCCATCCGGAAGCCTCGCCGCCGCCGCCGCCGCCACCGCCACCGCCGTCGACGCCGCCGCCGTCGTCGTCGTCGAGAAAACGCTGCCTTTGAAAAAGAGCCTCCCACCCTGCGGCCGACCAGTCTTCGACGAACCTTCGTCGGCCGAGGGTCGCGGGGCGGATCACCTGCGCGCGCTCTTATCACGCGGTGGACACGCACCTCGCGCGCATCCGCGCATCCACGCGCGTAATCACACACGTATCCGCCCGCTCGGCCGCCCGCTCCGCCCGTCCGCCCGCTCGCTCGCTCGCTCGCTCGTTCGCCCAGGTACAACGCGCGGACCGCGGTGTGCCGCACGCCGCGAGTGCGCTCTCCCCCGTTTTTCCATCCCCCGTGAATCGTCTCGCAGTGCGTTCTCTCCCCGCGTGCCGTCCCGCGGCCACGCCGATGCACCCGGAGCAGCGCGCTCCGGAATCCCCCGCCGAGCGCTGACGACGGGGGGTGGTTTTTTTTTTCGTTTTTGCCATCCCTCCCCCCGCCCTCACCTCCTGATTAATCCGCGTTGGCGGGAGGGGTGGGAGGGCGAGGGAGAAAGGGGCACGCGTGTCGGGATCGCGTTTCTTCGCGAGGTGACACGCGAGGCGGCCGCGCCGCGTTCACGCGATGCCCTCGTTAATCAGCCGCGTGCCCTCGTGAAGGGCCCACCCCTTCGCGCGCGCGGCGGTGGTTACGCACACGCGGGGAGGTGAGTGAACAATGCCCGACGTCGTCCTGTGACAGCTCACGTGGTGCGTGGCCGTCTTGCGTATCGGGAGGAGGCGTCGCGCGGCGCAGCGTCTCCGGCTCACCCCTATGCGCGATACTCGCCCGGCTCCACGTTCCTTCTCACGCGATATGATAATGGGGCGAGGGGCGCGAGGTTGCTCCGCGAAGAAACGCGTGTATCGGCGAGCCACGTCGGAAGAGACGCGTCTACGGTTGCGTAACGCGCGGCTGGCGGTCGCGATTTTCTCCACGAGCGGCCGCGGCGAATCGGCACGCGAGTCGGCTCGGCGACCTGGAGCAGCTCGCACGGCTCTCGTCCACGTCACCGTTACGCTACCCCCGGCGGCGCGAAATTGCGTTTTTATCGACTCGCCGCGCGGCTCTACTCCGCGGGGCCGAGAGAGCGTGATACTACGCGGCCGCGCGCTCTCCGCGGCCCGTGCGCGCCTCGCGAGAGGCGAAACTGGGTTAGATCGTCGGCGGGAGTAGGCCTCATCGATCCCGGATTTCAATTCAATGTGAAATTATTCTAGCCCGCGATGCGCGCGTATTATTCATGCCCTGGGACCCGCGGCCGGTGGCGCGCGGATGGCGCCGCGACGCGCCGCGCCGCGCCGCGCCGCGCCGCGCCGCGCGAAATTGAACGACTTTCCCGCTGCTCCGCGGGGCGAGACCTGGCGCGCGAACCTCCCCGCGGTCGCGAAATTTCGTCGGCGCGTGCCACCGAATTTATCGCCGTCAACGCCACCGGGGGTGTGTGTGCACGTGTGCGACGGGGCCGCGCCGTTCATAAATTAGTCCGCGTCCAGCGATATCACTCCCGGCGTATGCATAATGAAGAGCTACGGGACGCGGCGGCGGCGGCGACGGCGGCGCGGCGCAGCCTTGTAGCTTTCGTACCCTCGAATCGCGCCCGAGTTCCGCGGGGATCTTAATATTAAAACAACGACGGCTGATGCACGCCGGCTCTCGATGCCGATTGTATACTTTTGTGTCGCCGCCTCTCTTACCGGGATCCTAGTGGAACTTGCATATTCTTGCGTATTGATTGCGCGGCTATTTCTACCCTCGCTTTACTTGCCCAGTTGCAGTTTTTCGTCCCGGTAATTCCCGAGTAATGACGTTTACGCCCCGCCCCGCGGGATTGTTTTCGTTTATCTGTTATTCCGTATATTTTTAATGCAACGTGTAAACTGTGTGGCGGAGGCACGCAAAAAGGAACGGATGTGAGGGGTGTACGAAGTATGGAGCGTGAGTAATTTGTTGTCGAATCGATGGCTGGCCTATATAAAGCCGGGCACGCCAGCATTTTGACGCCGCGCTAAATAATGCTGCGGAGGGGAAAAAATTAGGCGGCAAAAAGGGGGCACTTTAATTGCCGGTTAGGCGACGATGTGAAAAAAGAAGAGGTTCCAGGCTTGATGAATTAATGTTAAAGGGACTACCCTCGGCCCGGGCGTGCGGTAAGGTTTCCCTTCCTCGCGCCGTGGAAAAAGGAATTCGTCGAGGGGGAAAACGCTCAGAGCATTGCGGTGTACAGATTCGCGGCATTACTGGGCATTACTGGGCATTTTTGGGGCATTTTTTCGGCATCAGGCCTTGTGCTGGGGCATTATAAAGATACAATAAGATAAGGTAATGCTCACTGGACAGTAGTGGGCATTGGTGTACAAGATTTTGGTCAGCGGTTTCCCCCTCGGGCGTCGTAAATCGTTGACTTCGACGCAGACACCGCGAGCGTAAACAGCGCCGAGGAATATCGGTAATTAAGTTTCACGAATAAATTAATATTTTAATCACGCGTCTCTGGACGCGTCGGGTTCCCCCGCGTCAGGTTTTCTCTCATAACATCGGATTCGGGGCGATCGGCCGCGCGCAATTTACGCCCCCGACGTATCGCCATAAATTTTCACCCTGATTTGCGGCGCGTGTTTGCTCGAGGTATCGCGACGTCCCCCCCCTTTTTTTTTATTATTTTGACACGGGGCGAGCGAAATTTATCCGCCGAATTTTTACGCGGTCAATGGTCACGCGACAGAAATCCGAAGCTCGTTAGTTATACCATCGACGCACGTCCGACGAAATGTGCAAGCATTATACGCATAGCTCTCGAAAAAGCCCCGGCGCGGTTAATGTGTCGCGACACGTCGCCGCGTTGTGTACGTTAACGAATTTATCGCACGCGAGAGAAAGTCCGGAGTGAATTATTAGCCGGTTACGCGCGCGCCGCGCTCGGGGATGGTTTTTTTTTTCGTTTTATTCGGCGACAATGTATAAATATTTCAAGTATACTCGCCGAAACTTTATAAAAGCAGCGATGTTACAACGGGCTTTTTATTGTACGCCGCGCCTGTTTGCCGAACGGGCTTTATTTCACGGAGATTACTATTTTAATGTAATATTTATTTTCATACAACTTTAATCCACCCCCTTCAAAAATTTCTCTCTCCACCGGCGATACACGATAATACGATGGGGTGGAGGGATTTTTTTTTCTACCGGGGACGAGACGCTTAAAAATTTCGCTGTTAATATTTATATCTCGACGTTTGTCAAATAGTATAGCGAACGTGGGATTATCGGTAGTTGACCAAAATTGACACGAGATTGTTTCCCCGGGGAGAAAACACGCCGGAGGATATTGAACGGGGGCGAAGACCCCGCTTTGTAATTCGCTCTCCAGTAAGTAAGTAAGTGGTTTTTATATCGGCGCCCTCTTCCTCTCCGGCGTTTTCATAAAGGGACACGTGGTTTACACAGCTTACGTGCTCGCGCGTCTCGCGACAGCTGAGCGAAATGTTGTTAAAGCACCGAAAAATCGTCGCCGCGTTCGGAATTGGATCACGAGTAATTGGCGCTTTTGCGAGGAAACTTCTCGCTTTCGGTCCGTCGTCCATTTGCATCTCAAAAGACGAGGCGGGAATTGTGCCAGGCCGGATTTTTCAAGGGCTCGGCCGCCCCTCGTGCGTCTTTTCGCGCTCACGCTGCTCGCCCGCGCGAGATGCATCTCGGGCGGTGCGCGCCGTCGGCTCCGGGCAACAATTAAATCCGCTAGATTGGATCCGGTCGTTTTACGGGCGGCGTGATCGTCGCGTCCTAAAACAAATGTTTCGTAAGAGAGTCAATATCGTTAACCAGGCGCCGTGCGTTATATAGTTGCAACAATGGAGATCAGTATCCTCGATAGTTTGCACTTCGACCCGGCCGCCATCGCCACCGCCGCCGTCGCCGTCGTCGTCACGTTTTGCGCTTTGTTCGTTCGATAAAGGCGAGACAAATTTCATCACCGAATCAAACAATGTTCGCGCGCGAACAAAACTACGCTGCATTCTGATTGCTTTCCAGATAGCGCAAAACACAACGCGGGCGGATTTAACGCGAACGATCGAAAGTGCGGTTTTTCGCAGCGTGTACTTTAGGTAACGTGTGCGTTTTGTTTTCTTACGCTATAACGGACAGTTTTTAATTTACGTTTTTATCGCGAAAATAGCAACGGAGTTTGGAGCTCGTAAGGAATTTGATGAGGTTTGCATTTTCAAGCGGGGCCGGTAATGGCCGCTGTTAAAGAGTTGCAGACAAACTCAAGTTATAAGCTGATTTGAAAGCGTAACTTTTGCGAGAGAAATTGCTGATTAACCCTTTCTCCGCGCGCGCGCGCGCGCGCATTTTTTAGCCGTCACAGCGCGTACTTCTCGCCGGTGTACGCCGGTAATGCGACTCTCCGTCAAAAAGCGGAGCAATTTAAAAAGCTGCACCACTTGATGCCGCCCGCTTGTTGTACTCGATTTTTTTTACACGCATTTAAAAACCCGTAAACTGTTTAATATCATCGCCGGGAGTATCCCGCGTGTGTCCGTGCTAAATTCTAATTAGGACCGGCGATTTCTGGCATGTTGGCCTTCATTAAAGCAAATGGCAATATACAGTTCTGTAATTAAAGCGGGACTGAATTAATGTCGTACATTCCGAGGAGCGGCGCTGAAAAATTTCGGGATTAACATCTGTCAAAATTATGCCTCGTGATTATTTGGACGTTAACACCAGTTATTTAGGCGAGCCTGTTTAATATCGACGGAATCGAGTCAAGCAATTCCCGTCCAGGCCCCGCTCGAGCAGTGATATCAGTGCAATCGATGAGGTTTCGAAACGATAAGCGATGAAAAATTAAAAGCTCCTACGTTTCTGAAGATTGCCGATATTTAATTCAGTTAAATTCAATAGGATTTAAAAATAGCCCGCGCGCAGGATATAAATGCAAATTTCAGAATACTTCCTGCATGGTTTCGCCGTATCAAAGAACGTATCGATCACAGAAGTCGTCAGAAGGCAACCGGCAGCTTTTCGACAGCAAAAGCCCCCCCCGCGCGTTTCCGTTTATTTTCTCGCGCCGGCAAACTTCGGTGGTACTTTCACCGGCTAATCTCGAAGTCAGAAAGTCGACGTTGTTACGCGCGTTCAAGTGAAGCGGCGCCTTTTCTTTTTTACAGCCTCTCTTCTCAGCGGCGTCGCTCTTTCACCGTAAACAAAGATCAATAACGTTACCGTATACGTAACGTCGCGGCGAGTGACGACGGTTTTATCACGGGTGCCATGAAACGCCTCGTAAAGTGCCAACCTCGTTCTATTCTCGCTCTAGTTTAGTTATATCCTATTCTTGTACGTTAAACGAAAATGCGCCCGTTTGCGCTCGGCAGGATCATGGCGGCGGCGACGGCGGTAAACGTCGCTTCTTCCAACGCGGTCAACGCCATGGCAAGAAATTGATTAACCCGCCGCCCCCCCCGCGCCGCAATGCTGTAATGATCCGGCGATTACAGGCATTGTGCGCGGAACGAGCTACGTTATCGTCGCAAACAATCGTTTAATAATTAAACTGGCAAAACTTCGGGCTTCTGTTTATTAGCTCTGAATCGCGCCCGTAGGGACGCCCGATCCGCGCAGTCATTCGGGCTTAGCGCGGTACGATCCGAGCTCGACGCACCGCGGATATTTGCATACACAGTTGTACGCAGTGCGCACCCCGTGCACACGTTTTCGTTACGCGAGCGCAATAAGTGCACGGAGCGGATTTTCTCTCAGAATTTACCGTGAAAGCCGCGCAATTGTCGGACAGCACACGGCATTTTGGAGAACTTGACGAGAGTTGTCTTGAAACTTTACCGTACATTTTACTAGTGAAATCGTCAACTAATCGGAATTCACGCAGTTCACAAAAGTCGAAAATATATACGCGTTGCACTGGAGTGTTAGGTAGGTCCAGGTTCAAACCCTGGCTGAGGTGATATTTTTCGCAATAAAGTTTCTGTACTATTAAAGATGCCAGGTGTGCGGTCAAGAAAAAACCCTGATGTTAAAATCATCAAGTTCAATCGCGATTACATGATTATCAGGACGATAGTTTCAAGAGAGAATTCTCTCCGTGCACTTGGTGAAACGTGACAGCCGGATACAATATAATTTTTGAATAATAGGAGGATCCGTACGTATGTTTGATTTTGACAACGGGGCACAATAGCGGGAGCGCTCATCTTTATCCAATTAAAATCTCTTAATTAAGAAAATATCCGGGTGGGAGTTTTCATCTCTAAAGGATTCTCAAAAGTTTCCAAGCGCGAGCGAGTGACTTCCCGACGAACTTTTTATCAATGTCATACAGAATCGTATTTTAATTCTCCACTTTGTTCAATTAGCGGACGCACGACTGGATCGTGTGTATAATTGCGCAACTCATTAAATGAAGACCCGAGATTGCGTTAAACTCTGTACAATTTAATAATCATCAGTATCGATTTCAAACAGTAGAAATTTCATGTGCGCCAATTACGGCTATTAGCGTTATCTCAATAATCTTAATTTAATCGCGGCGCGTAATTACATTTCAAATTCCGTCTGGGAAAATTTTTCAAATTACATCACCGTACCTTTAAATACAGCCCTGTTGTTGAACCTATTTCAGGCGGTCTGTGATTTGTGTCAGATCTCCAGATAGAATTTCACTTTTGACTCTCCCGACCGGCTAATTCGAAGAATATTTGAGGAGTCAGAAATACGCACAAAGCGTGCGTTAAAATGAACTTGTCAGACGTTAATTTGTACGCGTATGAATAGAATTTTATCCCGAGGTCTGACGCGAATTTTAGAACGTCCGAAACGAGCTTTTAATTTCAGAGGCGCGAGGGTACAATTGCCATTTCTTAAAAGATATATATAAAAGATATTGTCAATTTTTTCATATCCGATGCAGAATCGCGAGAATACCGGCGGCAAAATTATTAAAAATAATGTGTATGTAACGTTCCACCGACGAGAATTACAAGTATACGCGAATGACTCCGGGACGGGCTTGGGATAAGCAGCTCGTAACTTGGATCAATATAATCTCCCTTTTGCTCTTTCGTGCACCCGCGGCGCGAAAAAAAAGTGCCCCTTTCAGTCGACGCAGTCTTGTTCGCCGGAAAATATATTAACGAGTAATATCTATTGTCGGGCGGCTGCTGCTTTCTTTTCATTCCCGCGTGTTGTAAAAATTGGAATTTCTGTAATGAAAGCGTAATTACATACGCTCGCTGCGGGATAACGCAAAGTAATACCGTGGAATGGAAATCAGAACACTCGTCAAAATATCTCCAAATTGATTTATTAAATAATTATCGGCAGATATCGTAATTAAATACATTATGCGAAGGTAATACGAATGGAAACGGGAGCTGCCGATGCTTCGAGCCGATGCTAATATTTATTTGTCGAGGAACATTCGTTTATTCAGCTTTGCCTTTTTTTAAACCGTTTATTCGCGCTCACGTGGGAAAGTGCAGAAGTGCATGAAGTTATTCGCGCTATTACCTCGACACATCAAAGGAGCAAATATTGCACGCAGGAAGAAAAATTTAAATCCTGCTGTTATGTTGTTTTTTTTGTTTCTACTCTTCGCGGCTCACCGTAGCTCGTTAAGGATAAAGCTCGCGCGAGAGCAATGTGCAAGCGCGTCGTTAACGGACACCTCGTACAAATTCTTGCGTTCTTCACTTGTTGCTCGATCGATCCTTGTGTACCATTATTGCCTGGACAGGCGTACTTACACTTACGTAACGCAGAATCGGCGATCTCTCACTCCCGCGCTCTCGAGGTTTCGCGGCTGCGCGACAGAATCTTAACCGCCGGCGTAACGCCGGGAATTCTTCTCTGTCTTCGATTTGGCAGTGACACTTTACTCCTCGCGTCGCGGAATTTATTATGACTTTTACGAGACTATCCGTTTCCGGCGGGCTCGAATAAAGGGAACGGAAATTCAGAGACTCCGACAATGACGGACACTTGCGAGACGACGGGGATAACTTTTTGATCTATGCTCCCCTTGCCAAAAATTAATCGCTTCTACGCGAACGTATATCCGGGGAAAAGTTCTAATAATTCCCGAGGAAAGGAATTTTATTTTCCTATTTTGCATTACGCTTTTACAAAGGAGCGGCCCGCTCCCGGTCGTCGCGTCCTGCATATGCATAAGTTATTACATTTATGAAACATGCCCCATAAATCATCTGTAAAACTTCACCGGGATGAGCGAATTTCAGAATAAAAATGAGCCTCGTAGCGTCACGTTCTTAATGGTGTGCCTTGCGATAACCACAGACTATATGGAGGAAAGTCCCCTGTTATGAGACAGGGCTCTTAATACGAGATAGCGGAGTCTCCGCTAAATTAATAAGCGTCATGTGAATTTATTGCCCTTGGAGCGAAATCTGCTTAGCGGTAAACTGATTGTCAGATCGTGTAATCGTTGCGAGAAGAGACTTGCGATTGAATTTGGACGTTAAAAACCTACTGTCTCGCATTAGAATCCTATCTCATAATAGAGGACTTTTCTCTGCTATTAGACTGCCGTCTTCGAGCTGAAAAGTGAGGCAAGAGTTCGGCCATGTCTTCTTCGGTAAATAAAGTAGTGTGCATCGGTGTGTCGCTGACAAGCCTCACTTTTCAGCTCGAAGCTAGCAGTCTACACCGAGAGACTTTTCCTTAAAAATTTACCGACAACGTGGCATTTCGAGGAATGTATACTAATAGCGAATTCGATAGCTTGCGCTAGTGCGCACTCAGGTCAGTTTATAGTCAATTTTTATATTTAACTTCGTCTCGAATACATGTTCAAAGAGTATTTAGTCAAAAAATGATCCGTATGGATGCTATACATCATTTACTGGCCGCGAAATATTTCAAGAAATATTTACAACGATTCTTTAATATAAAAATGGTCTGTAAACGAGCCTTAGTGTGCACTCAGTGCGCACTAGTGTAAGCAACCGAATAATTCGCTCACTGATAAAAGAAGTATCTTAATCCAAAAATCTACTTACTTAGTTAAAAAAATTTTTTTGGTCAGTGTACAAGTTCGATAAAATTTCGAAAAACTCGCATAAAATTCTTCGAGATGCCATGTTGTCCCACGATTACGTGATGTTCAGGCTAAATTTTAAGAAGAAAGTCTCTCCGCGTAGCAGCGCGTGGTCCGTGGCGATAACTCGCGGTGTCGTTACCTGATATTTTCAGTAATCATGATTTCGCATCGCTGTAGCGCCGCATGTCCAATCGGGGGATGCGCTTAAAGCTCGGGGAATTGATTTATCGGGCATGTGGCGACTGGGAACATTCTTTTTTTTCTACGTACCCACGACATATTTTTCGACGCGATACGTGCATGTGCAGCCGACGTTCTTGCTCTCTCTCTCTCTCTCCATTACGGGCGTGATTTTCATTGCGCTTACGCCGCTCGTGTGTTTATGTTCTTTGCAAATGTTCCTTCCAACGTGGCTATTTCGAGGTGAAAACGCGATTTTACCAAGTAAAATTGACTTGCATACCAGGAGATCGTTTTATGCGCCAAAGTGTGTTACGACTTTCTCTTATTACTATGCAAAGTTTGAATTAAAACGCGAAATTTTAAATGGTTACGGCATTGTCGCGGCAATATTTGCAAATTAGAAGGGACTCGAAAGTGCACAGCCTGTGCTTGCGACTGCCTCCAGATTTGAATATCGGGTGGGGGAAATGAAACGTATAGTAAAATTCAGACGCGGTTTATTGATTTAAAATTAATGGGAATACAAATAGGACCAAATGCGAGCCAAAGCCGAGCTGGTGCCATCCTTTTTATTCGCGTAATCAGATTTTCAGTTTCGCAAGCGTAAACAAATAGATCCTTGGCTGGCCGGCTTGTTTGCGTCGCTTTAAAACTCCGACAGCGCAACGCTGGCTTTTCAGAAATGTTTTCGACTTTGAAACTATTGCCGGGTCGCGGATTTATAAAGTTGCGTAACATTTCGAGTCTTTCCCAACGTGCTTGTTAACATTGTATTAATTAACCCATCTTCGCGCTCGCCTCTGGCGGATCGACGGCGTCTGCATTTTCGATTTGCGGTAATCGCGACCACCCAATAATTCTCTCCTTTTCTTTTGCGACAGAAAATAACGAGAATCGACTCGTGAGCGCGCGCGCGTGTGTGTGTGTGTGCGTGCGTGAATCAAGACCTCTTTGAGAACATTTAATCGCGTGCTCAGTAGACAAGATATACGTTACGACAATCAAATGTGCCACGTGAGGAAAAAGCGGCTGTCCCTTTATTATGCATATTGCTCGGGGCTAACGCGAGATCTACGTGTTCCTCGCTACGGATGCTGTCTGCGAATCGTGAGAGGAAGGATCAGGCCTAACAGGAGTCGGAGTGCAGGTATGTTCTCAGATGTGACGACTTATTCGGGGAGCTACGGCCTCGTCGTGCCTTGCGCGTCACAGTTTGCGGGCGAATCTGTTTATTTTTCCATTTAAGGGCGTAATTGAACGCGATGTGTGGGCGGCGCATCAGACGGTTATATGTTAACGTTAAATGCCCGAAAATGCCGGCCAACGTTGCAGCACGTTCGTGTTCACCGGGCATATCGTCGGTTTACCGCGAGCGAAATTGCAATTTTGCGTGCATGTAAATACATCGGGGCCCGAACATTTATATTTCCGCGCGCAACACGCCTCGAGGAGGGATCGTTAAATATCGTTAATCAATTTATAATACGGTTTCATATCGTTGCGAAACAACAGTTTAATTATCCCGTAGATATCGGCGTAATAAAGCTTAGCCGGACACCCGTGATGCATCGAATTTAAACTCGGGGGTATAGCGCACAAATTATATTACCGTATTGCATTAGCGCGGCGCTGACTCCGGCTGATAATTAATTTATTTGAAAAACCTCACGTGACGATTACGCACCCTTTGCCCGCGAGAGTTTTCCTCCCTTTCTTCAGCGCTCGCCGACCTCGGTCGCGAGTTTCCAGTTCTGAAATCTGTGTATCGCGACTTCGAAACTTTTCATATTAGCGAACGGTGTACAGATCTTGAAATAATGACACCGAGTATTTACATATCGTAATCGAATCCGTGATTGAGAGGAATCGGAGATTGATCAATAACAGTCTACAAATACACGGGAGAAACGAACGGGGGGGGGAGGATGAGCAGCGGCTCGGGGAGGCAGAGACGTCGAGCTTTCGCGTCCCCCGGCTGTGTCTCTCCAGCGAGACGTTCTCGCTCGAATCGTCGCGGTGACTTTTAATGAGCGGGTTAACTTCCCTCATTCTTTCGACTGGGAATACGACGCTGCATAATTCAGCCGGCAAACAACGTCCCGCTCCCCCGTTGTCCTCGTCCCGTTCCAGGTAGCTGCGCCTCGTTGAAGCTCGGCGGGGGATCCGGCCTTAAGGCGCAATCCGGGCGCGGGCGTCGCGATTATCCGGCACCTTGCTTACATTTTTCAACGCAGTGCATATTCTCAGACGGCGGGCGTCGCGCGCGCGCGCGCGCGACGTCTTTTTCCCTCGCGTCTATCTAATGCAATTTTAACGAGGTGCAAAGTCGGTCAGGTCCCGTCGCATACTCTCCGATGCTTGATGGCTCGTGTCGTTATACTTCGCTTCACCCTCCTCCCCCCCCGTGGATCGATATTCGTGCCCGCACACACGTACGCGCTCTTTCTGCGCTCGGACGTTGATCAATCCCTCGCGACGTGAAAAGAAATCAGCGTCTTCGAGAGGAGAGCAGGAACGGTCACCGGTTCCCGGAGAAAGGTTTCAATTGCAACTTGAACTTTCTCGAGTCCCAGTTAGAGAGCTCTCGCTCCGCCGTATTTTAAATATAATTACACACCGAGATGGAGAACGCGCCGGCGCGAATCCGCGAGATGTTTGGGCAAATCGGCGCGATTACCTAGCGGGTATCACTCGATTACATTTTCCTCCCTTTGATCGAGGTACTTGGCCACACGATGGCTCTCTCGCTAGTTGAAAGCTTAAGTCGAATAAACGATTGCATTTGTACGCGCGGTAATGCAACGTCGTGCCTTAAGGGGATGCTGGGGTGATTCTGCACTTTTGGCCATCTCTTGCTCCTAGAACTGTCGATTCGTGAAAACATTTGTGTAATACACAAATTATGTGGCTTTTGTGTACAGACTGGCAGTGTCCCACTATTCAGATTAAGTGAAAGAACAGCACGGTATCATTGGAATTAAGTTTAGGAGCTTGACAAGAAGTCTATTCGCTCGAATAAGTTATAGGTTAGGTAACCTATAACTTATTCGAGCGAATAGATTTTTGGTTAGGCTTCTAAACTTAATTTCACGAATTGACAGTTCTAGGAGCAAAAGGTGCCAAAAGTGCAGAATCACTCCAGCGTCCCCTTAAGCGCGAATAAAGCGGGATATTTTACGTGACTTCGGGATCTTTAACTCGATTTCAACTCGAAGCATAATTAATAAAGCGTCGAGCGTGCGAAAATTCTTCCGTCGGTCTTGATCGGGGCGAGGGGGGGGGGATTGCTCCAGTTTTCCGCGAAGAATATCACCGTTGCATTCTGCACGCGGGAAAATTCAATCACCTTATGCATTAAGGCATGCACTTAAATGATTAACGTACGCGAAGTCGAGATTAAAAGCGCGGCGAAAGATGCGGGGTCTCGCGCCGAGAGACCGGGAGAGCGAGAGAGAGAGAGAGGCAGCGAGGGGAGAGTGAAAGAACGCGTGTAAAATCGTAGAACGCGAATTTCGGCTTCCTCGGCCGCGCGAAATTTGAGTAATGGGAGAAGTTTAAAATCAGATCAGTTTCGCTCCATTACATTCCCTTTCTCGGTCGACATTTTCTGCCCGGTTGCCCGGCCGAGCGATCAATCTCCCGTATTTGGGGAAAAATCGGCCGCGATCGATCACAGCGTTGCGGAAGGTGCGCGGACGGCCGTGTATGTCACCGTTGTTCGGTCCTCACGTACATCGAAATCGCTGGACCGTACGAGGGCGTAATATCTGCACAGCGAGCGGCCGCTTCTACAATTATAGTGCGAGAACCCTCCACCCGGAGGATGAGTGCACGTGAACTGCGCTTTCATCCCGATTACGTTGCTCTGCGAGCCGGCCTAGGATCCCCCCCCCCCCGTATGTTACGTATCATCCTCTCGGCTTGTCGCGGTGATATAATGCACCTATTGCCTCCGCAGTGGCAATCGAGATTCTTATCGACGTAGCGGGACTCCCAATCTAAGATTAAATTGCAACCCGAGCGAGATTAAAATAGGACTTTTATTACCTTTCATCTGCCTAATTCGCCGTAACGACATAATGCGAAATTTTAACCGCTATTATTATCGCTGCGGGAAATTGCGCGCAACTTTATGACCGAAATTATATTGTTCTATGAAATTAGCGAATATTTGAGTCGCTTATTACCCGCGTTGTATTCCGGGTGTGTCGCGTTTGGAGTGGCGGCGGAACTTTTTATCCGGGAAATTTGGAGGCGAACGGAAGTGAAAACTGTCTGGCGTAAATTTAATTTGACTTTCGGCGTTTCTCTTACGCTAGCCGACTAGAATCTGTTGATTGCGCCTGAAAAGGGCCGAAACGTTGCGCGAAGAAAGTTGTGTCGGATTATTCAATCTATTTGTTAACTGATCACTGGCGATGAAACATTTCCAAATTTTGCTTCAACTCTTATGCACTGAGAGACCCATTTTGTTGAATGAAACGAAACAATTTGATTGAATCATTTTGTTGACTGAACATGTAACTTGATTGTACAAAACGAAAAAGCATGTTGCTGATAATTAGCTAAATGTTACAACAACAAACTACTTGGTTTCCACGGGTTGTTTATCCGAACAAAATTTTATGGCTGAGATAACAAATTCGTCCATCTCATCACGTCCTAAATAATTGTGTTTGTTGCGCCAACTAAATCGCTCAGTCGGATATCATAAAAGGACGCCGCGCGTGTTCACTCAACCAAATTTGTGTGTTGATAGAACCAAATTGTCCAGCTAAATCGTTTTGTTGTATCAACCGAAATATTTGTTTGCCCATATCCAAACGAGAAATTCGAGTTGAGTCGACTAAATTTTGTTTCATTCAACAGAAACGGGGTCTCTCAGTGTGTGTCGAATATATTACACTTTCCGGGTTCCGAATTTTGCACGATATTGGGAGGGTAATAATGAATGCCATGTATGTTATACATCGCCCCTTAGGATGCTGCAATGAATTATGCATCGTTCCGTATAGCGTTCGCAGCCATTATCGATAGCACGGATTTATCAATGGAGGTTTAAAATGGGTTCCGTTTTCACGCACTTAGATTGCGTTCTATGATTTTGCGAAAATGTAACTCGAGAACAATGTGCGCGAATGATGAATCGGGCATTATGGTGCCGCGGCGTGGCGCCCCGGCACATGATGGGGCGGCACGCGGAATAAAGACACGTTGACATTTGGTATCAATTGAGATAAATGAATATTGCGTTGTTGATAAATTTCGCCGGCTGGGTTTAAAACAAATTGAATTAGAATCTAATGGAGAATATACATTCGATTTAACTGGCAATAATAAACGGGCATTTCGTCGTAATTTTTTTAGCAAGTACAGTTAATTGACTCGCAAATTAAATTCGCGAGCGCAAATGCGAATGTTCGACAAACGTCATGGAGTCCCGCGCGCGCGCGCACGTACACCGCCGTGCGATGCCTCAGTAATGCGCACTGCACGTTAGAGGCGGAAATTCTAATATAAAAATGCTGAGATAGTTATCATAATAGTTTTAGAGTTATGCAATCAAAGTTCGTCCCCGATATCGCGTAGAGTTCGCGCGCTGTAATTACGCTACGTGCCGATCTGTTATCGATTTTCAGGCGATTGTGCCTTCTTACATGCGGCCGTTACGTACGTTACATTCGTAGACAAATAACCGGTCGGTATCGAACAAATCGATTGCCAATAGCAAAATTGTCGGATGCAAATTATTCAGTTTGTTGCGCAAATAAAAAATTTACCTCCGCTTGAATATCCGGAGAGTGATGTAATATTTATCATTATTATCTTTCCCTTTCAAAGTTTCACGTCCCGTGAAAAAAAAAATCGCGCGGTAATAAATCAAGGGAAATTAATGAATCGCAGTTTCTCGCGGTGATTGAATTTCAGGTCTCTGATTATCGGAAAATCACGAAAAGTTCTTAATTAAAGTCACATAATTTCATTCCCCCCTGAAACGCAAAAATATAGTTAATAATAATAATCCCGAACTTGATGCAGTAACAACAAATTAATGCTGTTCAACTAACTTTTTCGATTATAGGAAGGTAAATTTTAATCTCTAAATAAACTTCGGATTTAATGTCGAACGGTAATTCGCTCGCCGGAATTAATTTGGATAGAATACTGCGAATTTATTTGATAAAGCTTCAGATTTGTAATTTGCGTCGGGTTGCAGGAATTCTATTTATGATTTTGCGTATTGTATTTTACGGTGCACAAAGGGAGCAAGAATTTGTACACGTGTAAAGTATATATTGAAATGCGCGCACGTGCCAAAGGGAGTTGCGAAATAAAATAATATCTGTGAGTACGTCTTTCTTGAAATCCGCCGCGATTTGTCGGACTAAAGTAGGCTTTAAGCCGCAGCGCATAATCCGCAGTGTGCAATCCGCAGATAACAATGGCAGTCTTGCTTGCGTGTTGTCTTATTATAATGTCACAGAAACGCGAGAGCGTTCTTTCCGAGCGACTGAATTATCGCTACGTTTTTTGCGTCAAAATTTTCGTCTCTAATTTAACGCGTTATTAAAATATTGCACGGCGGACGTGGGCGAGATGTCGCGTATATTCAGAGCTTGCATCCGTTAGATATGTGCAAACGCGGGTGCTCTGTTTTTTTTATGACAAATATTACATGTCGAGAAAACACCCGGGTGTCGTATCTCATTGAAAGGGATTACGCGAGCGTCGGCTTAATCTACGGAATCGTGTTTTCTTTTTACCTTGGAAGTCGACGTTCTACACCTTGGCGTTTAAGCGGCATCGATCAATCTTTTATGCGGCTGAAAAAAAATGCACGCGATCGATAATCCGATATAGCCTCTGCTTTTCTCGGGATATATACGCGCGTATTCCGCCACATGCACGCGCCAGAACTAGGACAACTCCGGGCGTAATATCGCTCCTTTATTGCGTAATTATCGACGCGGCGACAGAACGAACGGGGGATTTTCCCCCGCGACGAAGAAAAATTCCCTCGCGCTCCTCCGTGATTGCGTAAAGCTTGCATTTTCCCGCCTGGCTGGCGCAATTTGATAGCCGCTCGCGGCTGCCTAGAACGCCATTGTGTTCCACGTTGACAGTCCTCAGGTCGGTAGAACCGGATCCCCCGCGAGTCGGACCGCCGTGAAATCGAGCCGACATTACCAGCTCGGACAAGAAATTGAGTCGGGAGGATTGAATTCGCGCCCGCTTTCAAACGTCTCTCCTCCCCGTCTCCCCCGCAATTTAAAATTCTCATAATGCCGAGTGTAACATTTCAGGCGCGACGCGAATTCCCGCGAATTATATACGCGCGAATAATCGTAAGTCGGAGGTGCGCCGTGATATTTTAGCGCAATTATAAGTTTCCGTAAAATGTTCGCGGCCGTAGAAAATTCCCGCCAGCTTTAATCCTTCCGTGGGAATCTCTTCTCCCCCCCCCCCTCCCCCCGATGGGACGTTTTGCGAGCGTAAACCTGAATTATGCGGCGCCTAAAATTGTTTTTCATTAATTTACGTAATTTTCGTTGGCACGGCGAATCCGGCGAAATGCATATTTCAGGCGGTAATACGATTATATGGTGTAACGTTTTGCCATCGCAAAGCGTTACACCGTTATAATCGTATCTCCGCGCTACACAATTTCGGCAGACACGATAGAGCCCTTCAGCCGTCCCTCCGCGCCGGATCGGGTTCTTATCCGGGGAAAGTAATCCGGAAGCTTATCGCGATCCCGAATCAGATGATACTCTCTCACTCGATAACCCCGCTCTTTACGTACTTGGCGGCGAAATTTGCATTCCGTAACGTCGGCGCGCGTGCTGCTCTCGATGGGGGGATAATTTCGCGAGCGCACGGAACTCGCGGGGACTGCGGTCGTGCGAAAAAGACAAGCGGCGGGGCGAGGCGGCGAAGGGGTTGGCTGGCGGTGGCGGCGGCGGCGGCGGTAGATAGCCGCCGAGAGTGGGTAGGGGAGAGTGCGAGGTTGATGGTTTGAGAACATTGGAGTGGAGCAAAGTTGCTCGTATGGTTGCCTTGGTGAGGGGTTGGTGTATATCGATCTCAGACTCGCGCGGGAGCAGGGAAAATTATATTTGCAGTGCGAGAACGAGAAGAAGAGAGAGAGAGAGAGAGAGAGAGATTGCGAGCGGGGGTGTCCGGGGGAAGAGGGTCGAGGGCAGGGATTGGATGCTTCGGGTCCGATGGATCGCGCGGATAAAAGTGCACTCGCGGATTCGATTATCTGGATCGATGTGTCCGCGAATCTTCCAGCGGCGATTAACTCGCCTCTGATCGAGTGCGGGGCTTTGGAGGGGACCGGAGGGGGGGGGGAAAGTTGTTTCGCTCCAGTTATCAGTTTTCCTTTATCGTCGTTGGGAGACGCGAGCGTGCCGTCGCTGAAAATGCAATCGAAACTCGGGAGGCAAAACGGAGCGGCGCGCCGCGCGCCGCTCCGCTCGGAAACGTAACGCCGATCGAAAATGGATTAACGCCGTGTTTCTCCCCGATTTCCCCGCGCGCACGCACGCTCTGCGGCTGCGAGTGATTAATAATTTCGTCGTAAACGCGCGCATGTAACTGTGCGAATTAAACCGAAACGTCGGATTGGAGATGCATGCCTGCGAGCAAATATTTGGCTATCCGCAAAGTCATCCGTTAAGTAATTTAGTAGAATAGAGCGATTCGAGTTTGCGGAGGTCATCGAGCCCGAGAGTCGGAGAAAGAGTGTTGCTGGCAATTAATCGCGGGGAAGAGTGATTTTGTTTTCCAACGGTAACAAGTTAGGTAAATCTTTCGCGAGTTAGAAATGAGAGACTAAATTAATTCCCGTAGTTTTTTTTTAGATGTATCTAGTTTATCAGATTTAATACAGAACGTCAGACACCGTCGGAAAAATGTATTTACGTAATACGAATGTAGAGTTTCAATCCATTATATGAAACGTATGGTTTCTGTGGAAGCGAAACTTGTTTTTTTTTGCGCGCGCGTTACATTATCTTCAAAATAATGAACGAACGTGAAACAATGCGCGAATTGCTAAACAAGAGGTCTAAAAAGATCCGACGTGACCGCCGGGGCGAATGAAATAAAAAAAAAACAAACGGGGGGGGGGGCGTGCCGTTTATGTGCGCCATTTAACGACACAATTTTCCGCGCAAACGGAAAAGCAATTATCGGATTATCCGAAATTGCGCGTCGCATTTCATTATTAATCAAGAGTAATTTTTGGAGCACACGGCACGGAGGAGGCTCTAGGATCGATAACGGAATGGAGAAGTTTATTATTCAATGCAATTGCACGTTGCTCCGACCCAGTATGAATGAAATAGCGGGGCGCGCTATTTTGAAAACTTTGTACTTTGCGATTACGTTGCCACCCTTTCTCACCCTCTGCTCACCCTTTGCCCGGTATATTTCTCTCTCGCTCGCTCGCTCGCTCATCAAACTTCCTTATCGCGAAGTTTCAAATTTCGAAACTGCACGTGTACACAAGTACTCGCCTCTTGACTGAAGCGAGCCGGGCGGGCGGTAAAGGCGGCTCCATCAACAGAAATTAATGATTCACGTTCACGGACGTGAATCGCGCGCCCGCGAACGTTTTTCCGCGGCCCGCAAACGGCAACCCGTGTATGCTTGGATTTTAAGAATTTTATGCTCCCCCCCTCTCCTTCTCTCTTTCCCACGTGCCCGTTTCACTTTTTCATTTTCCGGTTTTTACGCTTTTATGCCCGGCTCTTATCGTCTCATATTCCGCGAACGTGCATACGCGCGCGATATTTCCCAGGTAAAAGCGCGGCGGAGCACGCGGTAACGAAAATATCGGAGAGGTAAGCTTACAGCTCTTTTCAGTTATCGAAATAATGTAGTCGGACCAGATGATAAATAATTGAGGGGGATGAAATTGCCGCGTGTGCCCGGCAAAAGGAATTTCTCCAGACCCGAGGAGACAGGTTTTCAAACTTTAATTATATTGTTTCGCCGGGCTGTTACTTTTTATTGAATAAATTACCGGGCGCCAGACATCGAATCTGTGTATTTAAAATAATTTTTAATATCCTGCGAAACGAGCTTGTTTAACAGCAAGCATGTTCTGGGTTTTACGAATTTTTTTTTTCCCCGTGTAACGTTCCAGCAGACATGATAATATTACACGTGATATAAATGCAACAGAGAGACGCGGGTGTGTGCGAAAATTTTAATTTGAAAAGGACCGAGGAGAGAAACATATATTTCGTGTAGGGAATATAGTATTACTTTGCGCGAGTCGAAAGAGATACTCAGGATATTCATACGGGCATGATTTTTATTAAATATGAAATCAATATCGCCGATTACACCGCAGACTTTTATATACTACTAGACTGCTACCTTCGAGCGGAAAAATGAGGCAAGAGTCTTCTTAGGTAAATAAAGTAGCATGTGTGCGCATCGGTGTGTCGCTGGCGGACCGATTCACGCGTGCTACTTTATACGCCTAACAAGACATGGCGGAACGCTTGCCTCAACTTTCCGCTACACTCGGAAATAAAGATTTACTTAGGTTAAACAAACGAGACGTACGAACGAACGTTGGTATCGTGTTTCTCTGAATCTACTAAATTTTTATAATCAAGCTTCTTAGTCGACATTAACCGGCCGGTGTTTTAATGCAGAAAATCTATTGCGAAAAATATTACCTCAGCCAGGGTTTGAACCGATGGACTTCCCTTCTCTCTCTGGGCGGGCGGTCTCACCAATTCGACCGCTGAGGCATGTAATATTTATCGCAATAACAGTATAAAGGCGACGCGCTGCTAAATTTTTATTTACCTCCACTAAAACATTTGCTAGACTTGATGAAATAGATATGAAGTTTCTTAGAAGTTGCAGTCTTAGGACCCAGGTTTTCCAACCTCTTGGTAAACTAATAGTTAAATTATGCGTCTCCTTTTTTAATTTCAAGGAAAGCCAAAGACATACATACGATTCAACTATTAGTTGACTTACCAAGAGGTTGGAGCAGCCTGCCCTTAATCAAATAAAATTTTAGTTAAGGTGAAGGAAAGATTTCTTTGAAGTTAAATGGAAGTCTAGTAAGGTCAGAATTCGAAGAAGATTCGTTCGATTTCAAAGAAACTCTTTTCTGGGTGTAGTAACATATCTAAAAGTCAATCGGCGCATTATCGCTGAAGAAGGCGTGCGTGCGCGCGCAGGCCTCGTCTCTCCACATTATCGGCGTTATCGTGCCTCAAGGCGGGAGAAAATTCAAGAAAGTTGTTCCGTTGTTGCGTATCTCCTTTGCCGGCTGAGATCTTAATGCACCTTCGTATTACGTGCTGGCGGGGCGCAGAAGTTTCGCGGGAAAAAAAAAAAAATTATACGACGCCAGAATTAAACGTCGGCAAATGGAAATTGTACCGCTAAGGATGCTTTATCTGCCGAACCCACCCGCGTTTATTACGCGAGGAGCGCGGCGGTGCCGTAAGGAATGCGGGGAATACGGGCCCGTTGAAAGGCGAGAAGAATGTGCTAATCGAAAACGCGATCGCTGTTAACATCGCACGGTGTCGGGTGGTATCGCGCGAAAGCGATATTTTTGATTTACGCGGCCCGTTACGGCGTGCCGTTACGTTCGTAAATCTTTTCGCGCGGGAAGATTGATTTGGCGCCAAATCGTCGCATACACTATGCAACGATGGCACCTCGTAAATCCGTGTTTCTCAAAACGATTCTCTCTCGCACGTATCACTTCTATTATTTTTCAATCCCGACTTACAGCGAGGGAAAATAGTCCGTCGCAAATTTTTCCGCTTGAAGCCAGCGCCACGTATTTTTTTTCCCTTCTGCCTCTTTCACAGAGAGAAAGGTACATTTTCTACTGTATACTTTCTAATTGTGCCCATCGCGGTCTTTTATATAAATAAAGAAAAGAATAATAAAACGACCGCTATTGTCCGCCGTGGCTACTTACTTCGCTCTTTAATTAATTTCCATACCGCTCAGTTTTCATTATGATCCACGAAGATTTATCGACGACATACCCGCGAGATGAATCGTCCAAGTTCGCGGGCGCATAATCTCGAGGGGGGGTGGGGGGGTAAAAACCAGACGATGAAAAAGCGGAGATGTCGGCGGGTAATACGCGCGAGAGTTATTTCTGCCGCGCGCGAATCCTTTTAATCGCCTTCCAGCCCGAGGTGACGTTGGAACACCGATAAATTTGTAGCTATCGAGCCACACCATCTGTCGCCATCATCTTCGAAATCAGACCGATTAACAAGGCCGTTCGGGCGCCGCTATTTACCGAAGGGAAATGTAATTTACGATCGCGCGTAGCCGCGCAACAAAGGGCCGAAATTGCATTAAAGTCATAACTGCGACTGCAGGCACTTTAATTGCCGCGAGTTTACTTTGCCGAACAACAGGGAACGGCGGAGCCGGGGATTCGCGAGACGCTCGCTGCGCATCCGTCTTTCAAACTTATCCTCTTGTAAAATTGAATATTTCAACAGCGGGGTCGCTTTGTAAATTCGCCGCGCCGGCAAATTAATTATCGATCAAATTATAGTTTTCGGCGAATGGCGGCGCGACGCGACAACGCAAAACGGATCGTATCGGTAACGCGTTAGAGACGGCAAAATGGCTCGCCGGTTTTAATCGTAGCAATAAACTCGTAAACAAGTCCGGCTTCTCCGATTCAAACCCGTTTACAAAGCTCGCTCTTATTTTTTTATCTTTTACCTTTAAATGCAGCAAACAACTTAGAAATTTTTCCCGAAGGCTGCAACTTTCTTATGAGAAAGTCAAGCTTGCCCCGTTTTTCACGTGCAAACTCGACGTGGAAGACTTATCAATATGCCATTTTCGATATGGACGACTTATCAATATCCTATTTCACGAACGGCGGCCGAAATGTAAATGTAGATTACGTGGCATGCTTCCATATCGGGACACGCGTGAACTTCCGGTGACCATATGGCGCGGGCCAATTTATTACATCCTGAATTCCCCCGAGGGCCGCGCGTTAATCGGTTCTCTGGCGGTATCAAAGATGCGAAGCCGTGAGATCGCGCACAAATTTAGCCCGGCGATAACATCATCGCGGGCAGCATAAATTTTAGGTCCCCTGATTCACGTATAAAATATTGCTCCCGTACGTTCCCGATGTTGCGCGCCGTGTTTTTCGAAACATGCGATACGTTACCTGCGGACTTAGCCAAACAAAATTATCGTCGCGATTTATTCCTCGCGACGGGATTAAATTCGTGCGTGTCGCGCACGCGCGAGAAAACATTCCGCCGAGACGGCCGCGGGATATTATGTCGTTCGGCCCGCGCGTGTTTTAGGAGCCGATATTTTTTACGTAACGAAAACGCGGAGCGGAAACGGCGCGATCGAAGAAGTCGTCCCATTTCTCTCGTTTCTGGGGACAAAAGTACTTTTATGACACTTAATGGATGGAGTACATTCCGGAAGCGCTCCCCCTGGTTATTTCGGAGTTCGATCACTTTCGCGAAAGTACTTTTATCTCGCGCTTAACGGCTGCAAATGCCATTCGGCCGAACGGCGCAGAAGAGCCGAGTTCTTATTATTAAATCGCATCTTATTTCCGGATTGTCGGCTTCGCCTCGCGAAGACTCGTCTCCGGACTTCACGAAGGAGTGCTATTAATCGTGCGAGACATCTCGCGGAATAAAATTGACGATTAAGCCCGATCTACAATGTACTCTTTGCGTCTAGAAACATTCTATTTCATAGCCAATGAACTCGTTTAAAAAAATGTGCGCGATGTCGATAAATTTTTTGAGCGTATCGATTCGCCTGCATAAAATAGAATGTTTCCCGTTGCGAAAAACACATTGCAGATTAGACTTTAAAGTCGAATGTTTGCAACTGTTGTGCTTCGCGAGTCAGGTTCTTATTGTTAAATCGCATCTCATTTCCGGATTGTCGGCTTCGCCTCGCGGGCTCGTCTCAGGACTTCACGAAGGAGTGGATTTAATCGTGCGAGACATTTCGCGGGATAAAATAGACAGTTACCACAATGTGCTCTTTGCGTTGAAAAACATCCTGTTTTATAGCCAATGAACACGTTTGAAAAAATGTGCGCGAGTTGTAATATTAAACATGTATATTGCACAATCGTCGCATTGTCGACAAGTTTTTTTTTTTTTGAGCGTATCGATTCGCCCGTTTAAAATGGAATGTTTCCCGTTGCGAAAAAACGCATTGCAGATTAGACTTTAATGTCGAATGTTTGCAACTGCCGTGCTGCGCGATGGTGCATAATGGGAGTTTTGTTCGTAAAGCGCGAGACGTGGCGGGAAAGCGAAGGAGCCTTTTCGTCCCGCGGTCTTGCTTCTCTTTAAAAAAAAGGAATGTCCAACTTCGCGGATATGAGAAGGGAGGTGGCTGAAGTGCAGAAGTTCTCGCCGCGACTTTCTTCAAGAATATTCAGAGAAGTTTCACGAGTAACGCCTCGCTAACTGCGAGTACTTGGTGTTGGCTCACCGCAATCTGCCATGATTATATGCGCTACTGTACATAGAGCGTACGCAGCCTCGTCCTTCTGCGCGAGCTTTCGCGGTAGAGGAGCGTAAATATGCCTCTCGGGACGTTGATACAGACGAGCGTCAGATAGGATACGTAAAAGTTGGAAAAGAGGCCGGGGGAAAAATTGCGCCGAGCGTAAAATTTCGTCGGCAAGGGCCGCGTCACGGAAGCCGTAAACTAACAAGCGGGATTGTACGGGGTCTTCGTTTATTCTCGGCGAACGAAGCTGTTTTCTTTTCTTTGTGTGCGAACGTTTCTACGTTTGTCGCGAAGAGATAATTGGAAAAGTTAGTTTGCACGGTTCTTGTATTCATATGGAAGATAACGCGGAACGATTTATAGCAATTATGCGCGCTGGTTATTCAGAGTTTGCGAATTTGTGCCGCGAGGAAACGCTTTATTCTATATGAATATTTATTTCGCAACGCCGTACATTCGGAGTGTGTACAAAGTGAGGGCTCGCTTTAAGATTCTTCCGAGGCGGACTTGTCGTTGATCGAAAAATCGTTAATGAACGTTCTTTATCCGCTCTTAATCTCGCGTGATTAATTCTCGGACGGACTTTGCATAATTGATCGCATCGATTTGTAAAGGGAGGGGGAAGGGCTTTCTTGCTCTCGCGTGAGATATTATTATGTTGCCTTAAGTCTTATAAATGTCCACGAAAACGCGCGATCGTAAAAGTTGGAGCAACGTCGTTACTTTGTTCGGCCACACTGCTGCTACCATTGGCGGATATCAAATCTCGGACTATTTCAATTTGTAAGTTTGCCGAGAGGAGCAGAATCGTTGTAACTTTACCGTATCCATCCGGGGAACTTTATTTCTGCTCGTTTCTGGTCCGCCGCACGAACTCGAAAACTCATTTTCCGAGCCAAGGAGGCGCGAGGAACGCGAGTCCCGGGCCCTTTCAACCGGGCGAGAGATCGTTTGCCGGCTTGTAAGTGACTTTGTTTATTAACTCGGCGCACCCCCGAATTTCTCGCCCGGCCATCATCCGTGGAATGTGAAATACGCGCGCTGCAACAATAGCGCAAAGTATGTGCCGGCATCGAGCCGAGATAAAAGTGATTTATTTTGTGCGGAGCTGCGATGCCTTGGATGTCGCGCATATCACGGCGAGCGTGCCATAATTTTGAGGGAAAAACAACGCGTACAAAGCCTTATTGCGCGCAATATTTCAAAAGTGCAATATGATTTTTTTTTGCAAAGGCGCGCCTATTTTTCATTTAAAAATTTCAACCCTTGGTACCGCGTGATATGCAAATTTATAATTTACAGCGTGCCACAGATCCCGGGTGAATTTTTTAAATAATTCCCCTCCCCCCCGTCCGCGGGTGACTCGATGATGCGTGGCATTTTCGATTTAAAACGCGAGTGTTTATGCCGAGAGGGAAATACTTGCAAAGGTTACGAGGGATCTAATACTACCGCACTTGCTCCGATTTCCGGCGGCTGAGGGAATCGAGTTACGCTTTGACCTGCGACATACACGTAGGCGTCGCAGGTGTTGAACGTACCGATGCAAATAATAAATAAATACTAGGTCGTGTGTGTATAAAATGCATGAGGTGCGACGGATGTGTGTTGGGTGCCGCCGCCGATGATCTAAACGCGTATGAGAGGTGGCTCCCCCGGTGCGGAAGTAGGTCGAGAAATTGCAAAGCGCAATTCTTTTTCACAACGCTCCATTTTCGGAAATTTCAATTTAAAAAATTCCCAAGATTGATGTATTTTTTACGCTCTAGAAACCTCCCGTAAAGTTTTCCGGCAGTGGACCAGCCGTCCCGACAAAGACGTATATCAAAATCTAGATAAGAAAATACAATATTGCGCACAAGTGGAGGAAGAAAGAGGAAGGCGAGGAAATGAATGGTCTTGTTACCTTTTCACGCAACAATTTTCAAAAATGTGTTTTCCAAATAATATCAAAACCGTAAATTATTTCAACTTTTAATGAACCGCTGCACGGAACAAAAATGTAGCTACCGTAGCTAAAAAGTGCACGTGGTAACTAAATTTCAGTGAAATATGGACAGCTGATATTTTGCTACTGTGCCTATTGTATTAGGCGCGACAGCAAACCGTTTGCTTTAGAAATTTGTAGTTAATGCAGCAAAATGTTTTTAGCGGAAATCACGACACGCTCTGGACACACGCTCGTGCCCAAGCCGAAAGAAAGATACGAATCTTTCTAATCGCAAAACTTGTCGATGTTCTACGCCTCGTTAAAAGAATCCGTGCCGCTGTTTGGCTTACTTCAGCACGAGAAGTTACTCCGTACGTGTTTCCCGTTACCGCCGGCACATTTTTCGATGCCGCGATCGGCTGACCGTGGGCTTTTTCTACTTTCTCATGAGAGTCTGCCGGGCTTCGCGCGATGGAATTGGCTGCTGCGAGTGGCGGTTCTCGTTGCGCTGTAAATTTCTCAACACCACCGAGGGGAATCCTTTCGTTCGCGCGGGTCGTATAACTCTTTAATGCTCTCCAACGAGCCATGCTCTCGCTCCTTGCCCTTCCAGAACGGACGAGCGCATCCGTCGTTCCGCTCCAGAAGGGCTCCGCTTTGTATCTTGCCGTTTTGCAAAAGAGAATGGCATCCCTTTGGGCCGGTATGTCGCTGAGGGGCTCCCCTGTTATGAACACGCTATTTTGCCCAGCTGCATATTGCGGTGCGCGAATTTCGTGACTGGGCAATTACGGCTGTATCAGGGTTGCCCTGAATTTTAAGCGGGTGGTAGTGATGTCCGCTGTTGCAAAAATTCGTATTTTGCATATTGAATATCGTGACTTAAGTCAGGATAGGCTGAAGGGGAGAGTCAGACATTTCAACGTTTTGCTATAATTATATTTTATTGTTTGCTGTCTTAATACAGTAAGAGAACATTTTCCAACGGTTAATTATAGAACAAATTTCCGGATCCCAGTGCTATTACACCTCGATGTATCGTAAAATAGGATCGATGTAGCGCCAATCATATTTAATCTTAAACAAAAAATTCTAAAATCTAGAATAAAGCGACAGTACGCGTCGTCTTTTGTCGAGGATCGCGGTGCCAACTTCGTGCGTCGTAAGATGGAAAATTTATTCCAAGCGCAGGAATATATAAACTTACATTTACACAAGTTACTCTCGTCTCGATATAGTAAGTCAATCTTGTTTAATTCGATAGAGGAGAATAAGAATTATTGATTTTATTTTGATACCGTCTTATTTTTATACTGAATGAGGTTGCGAGAAATATAAATGCGTCGGGAATATTTCTTGTCTCGGCGACAGAAATCCTTTCCGGGGGGGGGGGGGGGTGTAGTATTACGAATTCGATCGGGTTGATGGTTGCATAAATCACGCCACTAGGTAACGTTGTCCGACAGTCATCAAGGTGTACCGCGCCCTGCGTCGCGAAAAAGGGAACATCGTGACATCGGCGGGCTTTAACGAAATGGAGTTGGCATGTCGTAACGTGCCGAAAGAACGTTGATTTCCGGCGTCGGTGCAGGTCCGCGGGTTAGACGGGCAAAAAGCCGGGTCGAACTTCGTTATCGAGAACCGCTCGTGACGCCGGGGTTTCGTCCAGATATTTGACCAGCCCGCACCAGATATTTACAATCGGGTCCTTACGACGACTGTGCGGCAACGCGGCACGTTTCTTTACCTTGTTGTCCAACCTCGGCGACTCAGTCGCGGAAAGAGAGGCCAGGACAGGAGCGGGGGTGTGAGCCTGGGATGAAAGTGGGATAGAGAGAGGGAGGGAGGGAGGGAAAAGGGAGAGAGAGAAAGAGAGATTCGTTATTGATTCGAACTCGACACAGCTTGGGTACAGTCGTAGCAGACCGTCGTCGTCGTCGTCGTCCTCGTCGTCGTCGTCGTCCTCGTCCTCGTCGTCGTCCACGTCGTCATTGTCGTCGTCAATGTGTATCGCCGGTACTTAGAGGCTGTCGGCAGGCACAGGCGCACGCAAAAGCGCCCGGTGTAGCCGGATTAGATCGCGACGACCGATGACGGGGACGGAATGACCCCGATACACTATCGACGTATAATCTCGAGAAACGCGAGCGAGCCGCGCATTCACGCTGGGGATATACGCCCCCTCGTGGTTGTTAAGAATGCAGAAGGGTTTGATGGGTTGGGTCTGATACGGGAGGGACGGATCGCTGGATCCGTTCGACTGCTCAATTGTGAAGAGTGCTTGTTGCGCAAGGAAGAAAAAGAGAAGCGGAAAAGCAACAGATTTGCTACGGCTTGTATAAAAGAGCGCTAGAGAAATCCCCCCCCCTCTCTCTCTCTCTCTCTCTCTCTCTCTTTTTATCTAATATCCTCCCTCGGTTTTTTGTATTACGAATTATTTTAGAAAAATGTTGAAGATTGATGGATCTCACACACAGGCGGTTCTCATGCATTACGCAACGTTGCGGGGATTGTCTTAATTTTTTACAGACCGAATGAGCGAGGGAGGAAGCGGGTAGCTTCGAACGCGAAGCATTTTTGGGGGAGTAAAAGTCCGATTTTTCGGAAAAAAGCTGCAGCACAGGTGAAAAATTTAGGAACTCCGTACTCGCGGTTTCTGTACGAAAAATGGGAATCCTTCGCTCGTAGGTAACTCGGGGAAAACTTGTTATTCAAAAACTGCCACGTGTTTAAAATTGATTTCTCTACGTGTCTGACGCGCACACACACACGCACACACGAGGGCGATGCTAGACATGTCGGTTATGTGGACGGCACAGGGATTACACTTTCAATAAAGATCTAAAGAAAAAAGGGAAACAGATATTTCTCTCGGGGAAAGAATTATATTTGTTTCTTTCGATAATGTACCTTTGCGTTCGTTACCTCTCCCGAGTCGTTCGTTATTTTTCCTCTTCTATACGGGCTTAATTTCAAAGGGAGGCCTGCGGTGACATTTCAACGCGGCCAATACGTAAAACGCGCGCGTGGGCGCCGCATTTAAAATGATCCGAAAACACAATTAGACGCGAGCGGGCGAAATTGACAAATTCTCGCGCGGCCGTAATTTAATTCGGCGCCACGTGGATTGGAAAATTCATCCGCGTTATCGGGAGAAAGGCGGCGTAACGGAGCGCGCCGGAGTCCAAATCCGCCGATAATAACCGAAGATGCGTGACGAAAAAAATTCGTTAGACCAAATGGACTGATGACGACGACCCGATCGGTCGGTTAATTTTGATAAATGACCCGTGGAGAAACAGAGCCGCTTTTAACGAGCCGCGCTATGCTTATGCGGTTTTTTTATCGCCCTCCACGCTTCGAGGATATATCGGTCGCGCTATGAAAATAACTTCCGTTCTTCGATTATCGCGTCGCGAGTGGAATTCATTTTAGCGCGATAGCATACGTGCGTCCCTGTGCAACTGCTTCCTGTCGCCGTCGCAGATCTTTTTTTTTTTACAATTAGACGCTCGAGTTTGCGAACGACAAGGGATTATTCGGGTACTCTTGAGGTGACGCGAAAACGATTGTTCACGTGTACGCGGATAAAATGTGCATCAATACGTACGCGATAGCGTTTAACGTTTAATTCAAACCGTGCAATAACTCTCCGATATCGTCGACCTAACGTGAATTATCATTCGCGCAATCGCGGCACTTATCTACGCTTTATATGAGCAAGCGTTACTCTATCCTCGCGATAATTGCTCGCTCGTTATTGATTAATCGCGCCATTAATGCTGTTGTAACTAACCGTTCAACGTTGGTTTTTAATTCGATTATCTTGGAAATTAATTACGCTAATTATTTTCTCGGCCCATAACAATCGGCAGCTATTGCGTTTATTCTGCGTTAAACTAATAATATTTGCCGAGCGTGCGGCGCCCGTCGCGCCACGCTATTTTCGCGGTGTTTCCAGGCGATTGAAATTTATCGCTTGGGACACAATAATGATTTAGCCGACATTTTCGCCCGCGCGCGGGAGAGAATTTTATTCCCGCTTTATTCGATATATTCTAATCTGCGGGAGTGATGGAAAGCCGTCTATGTAAAAACGTAGTAGTTACGGATTATTCTGATAGCGTCAAAGTACGTTATATTCGCTCCCGGGGGGATGCTAAAAATCCATTTCTTAGTATTGACGTGGATATAGCTGCGGCGCCTCTTCTTATGAAAGCCGTCCATTTTAGAGCGGAGCCTGCCAATCCGCTTTCAAAGGGAGAGAGATACGTGCTCGAAGGGATATTTTTACGGCTTTCAAGCGTAGAATCTTTCACATTACATTCATATTTATATGGAAATGAGAGCCGCGGGGAGGGACGCGGCGAGGTGTACGGTAATCGGTGCGCGATTTAGAACCGGGGACCCGTACGTCTCGCGTCGCGACGCGGGGCGGAAACGTCGCAGCCGACGGCGGCACTTACCGTGTCACCGCACAACCGTCTCCCGCGATTCTCCCGCGCACACGCCTCCCCGTCTTTGCATTGATTACTCCATTGTGGTTCGTTAATGACGTCAGGTTGCTGCAACAACAATAACCTGCGGCACGAAGCGATTCGCTCAACGTCGGCGATTAATTCCGACGGAATTGATGGCATAGCGATAATGGTCGATCGTAGGCGCGATGCAGCGGGAGAGAGAGGCAAGGAGATTGATACAGAGATAGACGCATAGTTAGATAGAGAGTTAGATAGAGAGAGAGGGAGAGAGAGAGAGAGAGAGAGAGAGGGAGGGAGTGGAGAGAGAGAATGTTCGTGACACGGCCGCGATGGGAATACGAGATGTAACGACGATATCTCGTTTATCTCGATATTTCCGGCGCGAGTAATCCCGTCGCGCTCGAACGTATGCTCGAAAAGGCGAGAGCCCCCCGGCCGGAGGGGGTGGTTTTCCCGACGGGGAGACGTCAGTCCTGCCGCACCCCCTCGCGTCCACCCTCGCGAAAAGTTGCCCGAGCTTTATCGTCGCCGGCTACGTGCCGGCGGCGAAAAGCGCGCGCGTGTATGTGTGTGTGCCGCGCGTTTTCGCGAACGGAGACAGAGGAGGGAAGCGGCAAAAAGCGGAAACGGGTAGCGGAAAGTGCAGGAGATGGCTCGTTACGCGCTTCCGCCGTGCGTTTCGGGCAAGTATGCGGCGGGACGGATCTCGCCCGCGACAAATCGGCGCAACGTACACGCGCGTGCCCGCCGAAGGCGTGCGTGCGGAACGATGACGGATCGCCCGTCCGGAATATCGAGCGATCGCTCGATAAAGCGCGTCCGTCATACGCGACGTCGCGCGCCCCAATCGGCGTCGCGTCGGTTTAATATTTAAAAAAAAGAAGGAAATAAAAGAATAGAAAAGAGCGACGTTGGATTCTCGATGTCCCGTCGAGATGTTTTAATGGCGACACGCTCTCGCGCGACGTCAACGTTTCCCCGCCGCAATGACAGAGCCTGGCAGTTATATCGATCCCCGCATTTGCCAGGCGATATAAATTACACACGCGAGAGACACGAATATGATTCCTATTACGCTATTTCTCACGGCTCGTTGTGCCACCTTAATTCCGTTTGCAGCGCCGCCCAGAGCCGCCGCGAAAACATTTCGGAACGTTTTGAACACGTTAAAATGATTTATGCCGCTTGCATCAAGCTGGAATTCAAAGGCGAAATTGTTCCCGTAAGGTCTTGGATTAATGCGCGAGACATGTTTTGTAGAAAACAATGACTGTTGATAAAAAGCGAAAAAGAATCCTCTCGCCTTAATGCGATTTTACACTACTACTCCATATTACATTTGGGATTAAACCGACCGAGGGCATGGATATCCCTATAAGCAGCTGATCAAATGAGAATTGTTATAAAGGAAAGCTCCCTGTTATGAGATGACGGGGGTTTCCGTCAAATTAATAGGTATCTGTTGGTTCCACCATAAAATGGCGAAATCTGTTTAGTGAAAAATTCCTTGTTAGATCGTGGAATCGTCGCGAAAGAAGATTGAATTTGGATATTGAAAACCTGCTATCTCGTATTTGAAACCTATCTCACAATGGAGAACTTTCCTCGATTTTTAAAAATACGAACTGTTCAGACGCCAACATATCCTGCCACGGCTCTTCAGTCTTTATTCCTTCGAATTTGCGTTTACCACATGAATTTGACTAGTTTGCAATATTTTTCTTCGTCTTAATTAAACGGCTGCATCCAGATGCAGCCGTGAAAGTTTAACGTATCGTAATTGTTGCGCGTTGCAAAATTCCTGATCCGAATCGCGGTTTGCGCTAGCATTCGTTACATGTGCAAACAGAGCTAGGAGATTGTTATTGCCTCACCGTAATAGCGTTGTAACCGCCGCATTTATGTGCATTTTCGAAAAGCTGCCCCCGTTGAAATTTATGCGCCGAATAAATTTTATACGCCATCCTTCGCTCGTACGCCCGCGCGCTTTTTCACACGGTGATGCGCGCACGTGTCCGTCGCGAATACTCTGTATCGAATTTAATACCTCATCGCGTATTTATGAAAATAGCACGCACTACGGACGATGCATAATACAGCGATTTGTTTGATTTTAATTAATGAGTTGACATCCGTTCGAATTTGCGGTAGGATCCACAAATTGCATCTGACACGAAATTATTTCGCGCAAGTGCGCAACGACGGCGATGTTAAAGCGACAATTCCGCCCGACCAATTGCCGTTGAGGGCCCGCAGACGTGTTTTTTTTTCATCGATCATTATTAAAAAAAGAAAACACTCGCCCCGCACCAGCGCGAAACGTTCCATCGATTGATTCGGATATGAACTAATAAAATTGCAATTACTCATTAAAAATTTCGCGCGGAAATTTGCGAAATTATCACGCGCCCCCGTATATATTTAAACGAATCGCCTGGTCACGCGCTAAATAATGCAACCGTAAAAAGATTAACGGGGAATTGTTATTTTAACAAACGTTATATACTTGGACAGGATTATACGGCAGGAATCTTGTCAGTGTGCATTAAATTCAGCTTCTCGTCTAGGCACGGTGCTCGGATCCTTCCGAAGTGCTTATAAATTTACAGACCAGACCCGAGTCGAAATTTTGGTACCACTTTGACACTTTTAAGGATAATTTACACCTACTTAACTGATCTATACACCTACTTTGATGACATTGTATTTCTTTACTTTGAATCTTTAATTCTAAAAATTTACTTTAGCCTCCACTCAAAAGGACCCACTTGAATGCTAAATTGGCGAAAGTAGAAATTTCAGACACTATCAGTTTTAAAGTAGGAGTAAATTTTGTACTTACAGTTCGACCCCTTTTACTGTCTTAGGTCCTACTATAAAATCAAATTAAAGGTTTAACACAGGGGCAAAATTTCGACTCGGAAACTTTGCGCGGAATCGTGTAACGTTACCCGCGGATTTTTTTTCCCCACTTCCCGTTCGCTGAAACGACACAGCGAGGCGCGGCGTTTGCCGGGCAAACGTTTGGCGAAATTTTAATAATGTTTTATATATTACATATTCGTCTCGCTTTGCAAGGGGATGAGACAATATGTCAGGCGCACCGACCGACGTTGAAACAGCAAACCCGACGATGCGTCGGGGCGGAAATTGCGGCGAGCGTGCGGCGGCGCGGTGTTATTTTACAGCCAGTTATTATTTCATTTGCAAAATGAGAATCGCGGACACATCTCCATTTTCTAATAACAACGGTTCTGTAATTTTGCGACGATCCCGCCGCTGTTTATCCTCGCGTGCGCGCGCGGAACGGCCAGTTGCCGGCCGACCGGGCGCATGAATATTCCTATAAGCAGCTGAATTGTGCTCGTCGGAAAATCTGTACCCTCCATAAATTATATGGTGCGGTCGCGGTGAGTCGCTCGCTGCTCCCGAAAGATAAAATATTCAGCTTTGATATGGAAACGCGTTATTACCATAACGTCGTCGCGCGATTCGATTCCGTTTCCTGCTTTAATCAGTGCGATAAATCTAATACGCTTCGACCGTTAATCCGTTCCAGGTCACGAGTGCGCGTAGATGGATGGAGAACGTACCGTTCATAGCACATCTATATAACTTTTCATAATTTCGTGAAATGTTACGTCGCAATAATAACAGTAGAGCAAAGTCTCCCCCCCCCCCCATTACGCGATAGGATCCTAAAAAAAGAGATAGCGGGCTTTCTACTACATTGATAGGCATCGTCTGCTGGTTCCACTGTGAATTTATTGCTCTTGGAGTAAAATCTGTTGAATAAAAAGTTCATTGATAAACTTTCTAAGGCTCTAATTGCGAAAACACAAATACGAAGTAATAAAGGAGTTCCGAGTCGAAATTTTGGCCCTAAGTTGAATCTTTAATTCTATCATATAGGACCTAAGACAGTAAAAGAGGTTGAACTGCTACTTTAAAACTGATAGTGTCGGAAATTTCTGTTTTTGCCAATTTAGCATTAAAGTAGGGCCTTTCGAGTAGGAGCTAAAGTAAATTTTTAGAATTAACGATTCAAGGGAGGAGTAGAAAAAAATAATGTCATCAAAAGTGTCAAAATAGTACCAAAATTTGTGTCTAAATACTTTTACTTTTAAGTCTATTGCGCAAAATAATATCTCGGGCAGGGTTTGAACCTCTTACTAGGCGGGCGTTTCACCAATTCGACCACCGAGTCATATAAAAGATTCATTGTTCGATTGTATAATAATTGCGAAAAGGGATTTGTGATTGAATTCGCATGTTGGAAACCTGCTATCTCATGTTAAAAGTCTATTTCATAATCTGGGACTTTCCTCTAATAGCAAAAGCAAACGGCGAGAAGACTTCGCGTAAAATTAGCCGGCAAAATCTCGCAGAGACTTGAGCGATTACAAAACCGAAACTGGCTTTTTAAGCAATTACGTGCGAGAGCTGTTGACACATACCTTTGTTACACAGCATTTCGTTATGCAAAAGCTTTTGCCGAAGCGAATAGCGAAATAAAAGTTATTGTCCGGCCTCACCCGAATTCGAGCAGCGAGGCGATCGAAGCGTTTGGACTCTTCCGAAATATCAATTGGGGAATTTAACGTGACACCAGGGAAGATCGTCATTGATAAATGTTGTTTGCTCCACATATTGACGTGCCGCTGGCAATATGCCCATTGTCTTTTATTTGGACGCACCACTTTTCGATCTCGTCACACGCCGGATTTTTACGTTCAATCGCGCGCTTTTTGCTCCGATTGTTTTCTACCGTGCAAAATTGTTTAATATCAATCACATTTTAAGCCAAACATTAGTTTCATTTGAAGAGATTAATTGAAAGGATTGGAAATCGATCCGCCGTCATATCTCTCCATCGTTCTCCTCAATTTTGTATTTGTGTAATCGTTTATTTTTAATCAGCCTCGGCAGCGATCCCCGAAACTTTTCAATGCTCGCATTTCACGTATCTGGGCGTCTACAAAGCGCCATTTCAACCATTTTCTTTCTGCAAATTATTGAAAACGCAGCAAATAAATTTGCTTAGTTAATTAATTAACGCTTTACCGTCACAGCTACTTCAGTGTATTACTCTTGACATTTGCCGCGAGGAGAGATCGGCTTTAAATTCCCCGAAGGATTTGTTTTAGTAAAATTTTTTACCGGCGACGCTAGAACATTTCCTATGAAAGGCACGAAAAACCGAGCGAATTGGCAGGCGTTGAGCCGGGGCCTCCGTCTTTTAATTCGCATTTCCAAAGTTGAGAGGACAAAGATTATAAGCGCCGTGTCACATAATTTGAGGCCCGCTTGAAATGGATGAGGAGGCACTTTCGTAGATTAAGGACAGTTTGCGGCGGAGCAGCAAAATAAACGTTGGAGTGCGCGGTGTCACTTCAAATCGCAATAAATGATGGATCACCCCCGTCCGGGATATCGGCGCGCCAGTGCCAGCTTGAGAGGCGCATTATTCTTGCCATATTCTCAGCCCTTTCCTCCCGCGGTGCCGCGCCCGCGACACGGGCAATTTACGCGGCTGTCCCTCTCTCTCTCTCTTTTTTTTTCTTCCTCTTTCCCTTCGGCTCAAAGCGATATAGGTCGCCGTATCGCCTGACCTCCACGTCCGGATCACTCGCCGGAGTCTCGCCCGTTTTGTTCCGGAACGCACGGCGCGGCCTTTAATTAGATTAATTGCGCGTGGCTTTGCGTGTGCGCACGTTTATTCAACTTCTCGTCGTCTTCCGCAAGCATTCCTGTTATTTTTTTTTAAATTCCCCTTTGCTTTAAAGCGCTGCCGGCAGTTTTGCTTAATTAATTTGCCTTTTTTTCTCCCCCTCCCCCACCCCCTCGCTTCGCCATGTGTGCGTGATATGCGTGGCTTGCTTGTGGCTCGTTACTCGCGTGTTCCCTTCCCTTTCCCCCCCCCCGTTTCCCCCGAGCGACGATCGGGGGTTCGATTTTGTTTCTATTTGTTTATTTAGAAAGTCCGTGACGGTTATTTTGACCGCCCTCGTTAAAAATACACGCGAGACAAAGGACGCAAAAAGGAAGGCATTGATACCGCGAACGGAATAAATTGAGAATGCGACAGCTTGTCGTCCGTCGCTGGGAAAGCCGTTCAATTTATTAAACCGGGCATCGATTAATCTAAACGAGCCTCGTCTCTCACTCGACGCTTATACGGTGAATTATAGAGATTAGACGAAGTACCCTCGTCAAGTAAACTTGGCGCTTTGATCACGTCGGATAGTATCGCAACGACAATATATGTACATTAAAGGCCACGTAGGATACAGAGGTATATACCGAGTAACCTAAACCCATAATGAGATAATGCTCTTGATGTACGTAATAGTTTCACGCATACGAGGAGGTTGGCCCTGAATAGCCAAGCTAGACGCTAATGAGAGAGAGGAGCGACGTCGCGCGACGCGTTTTAATCGAGTTGTCACGTTCCGGGAAATTCGGATCTTAATTAGCGCTTCCTATCGTTTTCTGATCGAGGATCCCATCCGAAACAATGAATGGCTTGGCAACGGGTTAATTTATCTGGCCGCGAGACAGCGCGCGGCGTACGGCGATGCCACGGCGTCTCAGCTACCCGAGTTGGGATTTACTTATCTCACCCGGCACGAGTTTGAGTTAAATGCAACTTCATCGGGATATCGGGGGACGAGGGGCGTCTGTATCCATTATGGACTCCCCTGATTAACCGATGTCCCGCCGCGAGATAAGTGCGAGATTACACGGTCGTGTCCGACCGGGGTGCAACGGGCGTGCCCGATTCGTATTTTTAGTCGCTATTTTTAGCACGCACTCGCGCCTGGTAAGTAGCGCGGAACGTTGGATGGAATTTGCAATTCTGGGATGAGCGGTTTGAAGTCATTTCGACGACGAGGTGTGTGTCGCTAACAGACCCGCGATGCATTTACCGCGGATTCGTTTAGCGAATCACGCTGTCGCGCATACGAGACTCCCAGAGTTCCGCGCGCGGAATACTTTTTCTTTTACGCTTTACTACTGCAATTTTCTATCCTTTCCAATGGCTTGACGGCTGCCGAATAGAATTTCTCGACGTTAAGCGTAAGACGCGCTCTGTGCGGCTGTTCAATGTTGGACATTTTTTTTTTCTTTCTTTGGCTAATCGGAGATCTTGCATGCCGAGCAATTTGCTATACACTTTCTCGGACTCGACCTCGTCGAGTCTGCTGACCTGCTATCCAGTGCGTTCGTTTCACTTGCAGCGACGGCTTCCAACAGCAAACTTTTTCGGAGTCGCACAAAAGAGAGGGAAAGGAAGATTAACCTAGTGACTGGACCGACACTGTGTAAGCCCTGCGCGTCAATCCACCAAAAATCTCCGGCTTATCCACCCCCGGCTTACCCACTAATTCGGAGTACACAACCTGTCAGTGAGAGAAAAAGAATGTGCAATTCTTCCGCTGGTTTCTCCCGTGTATCTGTGTTTCTTTCATCCAACGCGCCACTCATTTCCTATCACTTTGCGCGGCGCGGAGAAAGAGAGAGAGTTTTCCGTAGAGGCCCTGCGATCAGAGACTGGCCATAAGAGCTCGTCAAATTCTCGCGAGTGAAGAGAGAAGTAGGCTATCTCGCTCTTCTACGATTCCACGATCGTACAATTGTGGAAGGGTGAGATAGCCTGCGTTTCTCCCTCACTCGCGGGAATTTGACGAACTCTTATGGCTCCGTCTCTGATTACAGGGTCTTCTAGTTCTCCGCGAAGTGTCGCGCCGCTTATCGGATATCGCAAGCAACAAATTGCTGTGCGTGGAAACCAGATACACGTTGCTTTTTCCGAAAAGCCGCGACGTCATTCATGCAGCTTGACTAGTCGAGTAGACGCCGGCGACTCGCGCGTTTCTTTTTCTTTCTTTTTCGAAAAATAAAAAACAGAACAATTTCGCATACATGCCCGATCAGTCATCCGCCAGGTTATGTACTTTGTTTCTCACATCGTCATTTCTCGTCCATCGCCATCTCCTCCGTCGATCCGACTGCAGTTATCGCAGAGGGTTTCCTCGGAAATGAAATATAACGAGGGAGGAGCGTCTGGCGTCGTAACGCGAGGCCGGAGCGGACCCACTGTGCTCAATCCGTGACACAATGTCGCGGGCGCGACAGCGGAGATTTTTCACGAGAGATACGCGAGTGCACCCTCGTTTGCGAGGTGGCTGTCGGCGGGTTGTTACGAGGGGCGTACGCACGCGTAGCATCTCGGTAGCGCGCGGTGAGAAATCGCGGCGGCGCGTATTTGACTTGCAAACGGGAGCCGCGGCTTCGCCTCGGGCCTCCGGGACACGTTTGTATATCTTGATACGTTCTAAAAGTTCCAGCCGCCGAGTATCACGGGGAAACGGCGTTTGAATCCGGACGAGACGGAGATGCCTCTCGCCGGCACTACTGAAAACAATGGGGGCGGAAGTTTTCCGCCTCCGCTGTTCTTAAGTGGTGAGAGTCGCTGTATGGTAGGACAACATACTCGAATCGATAAATGCGCGCCGCGACACACATACACACAAAGATACACACACACATTCACAGGAATATGCAGCTGAAACGAAAGATCGAGGATTTCCTTTTGTGCAGAACCCTCGTGTTAATTTTTGCCTTTCCAGGGCGCACCTTTTATCTTTGCGCCTTTTCCGAGTCGACATTTTGGTCCAATGTTGAACCTTTAATTCTATTATATAGCAGGACCTAAGATAGTAGAAGAGGTTGAACTGCAGGTACAAAATTGACTCCTTTAAAACTGATAACTTTGGAAATTTCTACTGTTGCCAATTTAGCATTAAAGTAGGTTTTGAGTAGAAGCTAAAGTAAATTTTTAGAATTCAAGGGAGGAGTAAAATATACAATGTCATCAAAGTAGGTTATTGCTGGTCTGTGTGTGTGTGTGCATAGATCAGCCAAGTAGGTGTAAATAATCCTTAAAAGTGTCAAAATAGTACGAAAATTTCGACTCGGGTTCGCATCGAATTTTCACGCAGCAGGTTCGTTCTCTCGTGTCTGAACGTGGTCGTAACGTTAAAGGGTAGGCGATTTTATTTCGGACGAATATTGCTCACGTTAATTGCATTGAAGTCCAGAGACTTGTTTTCATTAAACTCGGAACGGGAGAGAGAGAGAGAGAGTAGTTTTGTCCGATGCAGCGTCACGGTAATCCGCCAGTGTTTCTTATACAAATTACTCGACTGCATTTACGGTATTGTAGAGCTTAATTACTCGCCAAACACAATCCACCCCGTTTTCATGTTTACAGTCCGGCTGCATTCTGCAATTAGCGATGGTCACCAGGCTAATGACGTTTGCCGGGACTCAAATCAAATCAAAACGCGCTCGGCGCTTTGAAGCGCCCGGCCACTTTGTAAACGGCGTGTAATCAAGGTCGTTTTCGAAATAATCGCCCGATGAGACTGATTAACTTTTCGGCGGAGGCGGGCGACGTGTAAATCGAGGCCGGGCTCTCGAACCCCCCCCCCTCCCCCTCCCCCCTCGGTTGCTCGGGTCTGAATATATTTCAGATTATCTTCGCGTCCTACACGTGCGCGGCTACGTGCTCCATTTTCAATAGATAGAGATAGTATCGATCAAGCGCTTCACAGGCGCTTGCAAGCATATCAGATAGTCCGCGGGCTGAAGAATAAATAACCCGCGACGCGCCGGAATCGCTGACTGCAATCAGTGCTGAGCCGAATCGCGAAAAACAAGAATCGTCCGTCCCTTTTCCCCAAGGGCCAGCTCGAATAATGAAGAGGCACAAAAAAGACTTTTCTTTTTTCCCCACCCGCTTAATGAAAACATTCGTGCACTCTGTACGCGATCATTGAAGAAGATAAAAGAATAGCGCGGCAGGTCCCCCTCCCGTCGCGCAGCTGTTGTTTGTCGGTATTATTTACGTGAGGCATAAATTACGTCTCTGAGCTAGTTACGTAATTATCTTGTAGCACTTGCAGTTCCCGCAGAATTTACGTGGGCGATTTTGCATAATGGCCGCGTTTCCTACAAAGTGCGAGCCTGAGCTGTGTTCTCCAACAGTTTGGAAATTCGGCGAAAGTTTAGTGTGTGCCAGTCAGTCGCGCAACTATATCGCCAGCACGGGGGGGGCACAATGGATAGTTAGGCGGTGCCGCGCGTCGGATCTGAAAATTTCCCGATCGGAGATGCGGACGGATCGCTCGTCCAGAATAGAACTTGGAAAGACCGCGCGCGGCTGCCTTTGTCGTACGTTTACGTTAACTCGCGGGAGAAGGCGAGGTGCGGAGAGAAGCTCGTCGTGCGTTAAGCCGAGGAGCCAAGGAGTACCGGGCTCTCGCGCTTCAAGTCCCGAGACGTTACGTCCGGTTTACGATTCCGCGCGGAGGAGCGGCGGAAGAGTACGCGCGCGGTAAACGCGAGAGGATCGGAGGCCCCGCGTTTTTATTTTACGACCGTGCAACATCCAGTCGCCCGGTCCTCGCGTACGCCGGGAGACTCCGTTGAAACTCCGCCCCTTCCCGGTGTTTTCCTACGTTCGACGAGGTTGGACGCCACCGTCCACCCTTCTGCTCGCGCGACCCTCATACGCTATCCACCCTCGTACTTTGAAGCGCCGGGGCGCGCTGCCGGAGTAATCTGAGAGCTCGGTACACACGGGCTCGCGCAGGATACGCCTCATTCATAATTTACAGAGCGCCGGAACACTAGCGGTGGTGAGCACACGCCGTTCCTACGCGCTTTTGCGCTCCCCGGTCCACTCTCTCGCATACCCACCGCTCCTCATTAACTCTCTCGATCGCGCTTTACACCGCGCGCGTGTACGTACATTCCCGCTTTTTGTCCGGTATCTTGCGCGCCGCTGGCGCAATTTTTATCAGAGTCATTATTGCGGTCCCGCGATGACCTTTCGTCTACCATTCCGCCGAGCTTTTCAAAGCACAAAGCGCGATTATATCAATCCACTGTCGTTTCTGCCCGCGACTTCTCGGCCCCGTGTTTCCGTTTCCACCCCTTTGGTGTGCCTTTGCAACGGGCTCACACCCGTTGCCCCGCTGCTATCTTTATTTTATGAACTTCACACGGTTTTCGTACCGCGGCAGCGTTTCCGCCGTTGTTATCATTATTACTTTATTCCCCTTTTATTTATCACCGCGCAATTCCGACAAATGGTATCCGGCTACATTTTATCCCCCGTGGCAGTTTTAAAATTTCGTTTCATCCGCCGTACGACTGTTCTTTGTCGAGTGTCTTTCGTAACGCGCTGAAGATCTCGTTTCTTTAAAAAATAAAAAAATAAAAAAATTCCGCGACCGCGAATCACACGCGCGCAGAAGCGATTTAGCTCCAGGTGAATTTCTCTCTGAAGCAACGCAGGCTCTCGTGGCTTGTATCTGCACGAATCAATAACGTCGTTTTATGCTGCACACGCGGCGTGAGGAACATTCGTGATATAAAATGGGTAACAAAGTGATTAACGTCAGCGGCAGAACGCAAAACGAGCAGCACGTTCTCCGATCCGGGATAATCTTTTAAGAATCTTTGTTTTCGCGTTTTTTTTCTGTTTTTCGTTTTTCGAAAACGTGGCCTCGTTCGCTCGCCCTGTACGTCCCACGATGACGCAGCCCCCGTAAGATCTGTCGTGTCATGCGGACAGCACGTTCCAGCCGGATCCCGGGATCTCGCCGGGCGCCCTGGTTCGATCCGCAGAAAATCGGGGCGTAGATTACCGCGGCCGTGCCGACAAGCCGGTATCATTAGCGACAGCGCGGGCATTGAAATTCAGTTTGACGGAAATTGGGTAACGTGACCGCCGTCGTGCCATTAAACGCCGGGATCGCGGTGTGTAGCTTTGCGTGCCATGCCAAATGTCGCCGAGAATGCGTCCCACTCGATAAACGATGGCGACGCGGAGGCAGTAACGGGCGTAATGATGGCTCCGATAGCGTTATCGTCGCGTGAGATCCGCAATTTCCCTCCCCGATCCCCGCGATTCTCGCCGCGCGATTTTCCCCTCGTTATTTTCCATTGTCGCTTACGACGTGAGTGCGCGGTAAGAAAGACAATGTTAATGTTAAACGTTTCTCACGCGTTTCTGTCGCGTTTCTGCCTTACGTGAAATCGAGACCTGCTCCTTCGATTTGCCACACTGCATTTTTGACACGATTATCGCTTGAAAAGGACCACAAGTCAGGGTCGAAGCGTTGTGAGTTTAAACACAAACATTTGCCAGACATGGTCAAGTAATCTTTTGAGAAGTTTTACACGTGTCCCAAAAAGTCCACTCTAAATTTTCAGCTAAAGTAACATTTATCGCGTGTTACTTTTTGATAAATTTAATTAATTAACACTGCACTTCACATTTGCGTTTACGTGCTTTTCACCTTAAGTGCAGTGTAATAAAAACGGACGGGATGAGTAAACTGCGCGAATAGTTGCAGATTAGAATAGTTGAGATAATTTTTAGATAATCTTTTAAATGGCACACATAAAGTGTCGAGTTGTTATGTCAGCACGCGCGACAAATGTTCATTTATTAGTAATTTCGTTTTACAATTCGATAAACGTGAGAAGCCGACAAGCCGCGCAACGCGCTTCGGTTCGAGTGTAGTCGACTGTTTCGTCACCTCTGACACGGTTCACCCGGGGAATTTTATTTCTATCTCGCCAAAACACGGAAGACTAGGAAATAAAACGATTCGCTATTTCCGCGTAAGATACGCGGTGGCACCGCTCGGGGGACTCGTGAATTTCAGCTTTAAGGCAACCGGAAGGTACAATTTCCGTTTGCGCCTCTAAAATTAAATTGGACGGGTCCCCTTTATTTTTCATTCGAGGCCCCGTCTGCCATCCAAGTGGCTATCACGCTCCTTATTTCGGCCGCCGGTATCCGTGACACGGAAGAAAGGACGGTTCCGGCGCACTTTATAAAGCCCGTAGCGGGTTTTAATTACGCGGAAGTTACGAGACGGTGGACTTGGCGAGCGGAGCGGTTACCACGTCTAAGGAGAAATTTTCTCGACCGTCGTCGTGAAATTTAATTAGTCAGATATCGGGTCTCGCCGCTTGTCAAAAGTCCTTTATCGGCCTGTCCCCGTGATTCCTCGCCCTTCGCTCGTCCGTATTGTCGTACGGAGTTCTCGACAGATTGCGGACGACCGATCGGCTCGTTCCGCTCGAAGCGATATCGATAACGCCGTTATCTTGGCGGCCACCGTGAAACGACCGGAGCCACTTTCGGCACGAAATATCTCGTAGCATTACGGCGATCTGTTGTGTCCCTCGCCGTATCCATTTTCCCTTGAATGGGCAACTGTATCGCGTGTACTTTGCGGGACCTTCCGTCCCTCCCGAGCGACACGGGTATCTTTTATAATACAGACGATGCGACGAGGACCGAGTCCGCAGCGCCCGACCTCTCCTTATACGCTACCATCCGCGCTCGTTCTAATAATCTTATTCTCTGCGATATAAGGTGTAAATCACGTTGTCGTAAAGGAACCTGCAAGGGGCTGCATGATAAATCGAGTTAGCATCAAACGACTTATCCGATTACATGTTGCGCGTCACGGAAATTTCCCTCGCGACACCCCGACGACTTTATTAAAAATTTAATCGCCGCAGTCGGAAGGGCAGGCTGCAAGGGATTTTCATGGTGCATCACATAATATCGGCGCGTCATCCTGTCTCTCGGGGCCCGCGTCCACGACGCTAAAACTTGCTCCGAGTTCCAGTTCCGAGGAACGCGCGGCCAATCAACTTGCAGCTTTTATGGAACAGCTAAACTAAAACGCGGACCAAGTTCTGGGCACCGCGGACACGGGCCTTTGCGTACGTGACAAAGCTCTGTACGACGAGCACGACGATACGCGCGCTCGGTGCAGATCTACGCGAGATAACGGGATAAAAGTTGTAGGTATCGCCCGCGGGTATTGTTCGCGGGCGGCCCCGGGATTTTTATTTAATATCGGCCGTACAAATTGGGGATCGGGGGTTTGAACGGCGGCGTCCGCGTCGTTAAAAAGTCTGAAAACGAGCGTGAGCTAATTGCAACCTCGGCGGGTCGCCGCGATAAGGCAAACGGGAGGAGATTACGAGCGCGTCGAAGTTTTCGCAATGGTTAAGTGCCCCCCCCCTCCCTCCCCCTTCCACCTCCCCGGAGCGCGGATAAAAATCGCAACGATCTGATAATGCGCGGTCGACGACCACCCTCCTCCCCCGGAAAGCAATCTAATTATAACGGCCCCGAGCGAGCCGCGTGTATATTTGCATAGCGGGTATTCATATCGCGTTATTAGATAAGTTGATTATTGATCGCCCCCTGATTATTTAGCCGACCCGATCCGAAATGCATAAAGCGGACGCGCGCGCGAACGAGCGGAAATGTCAATGGCAAACAGTATTGCCCCGCGTAATGCGCGCGCCATTTCGTTCGCCCGTCGCCCGCAATTCACTATTCACTCAGCAGTCTGTTTTATTTATTCCCGAGACTCATTTTCACGAGCGGCGGTCGAGTGCCGTTTGCCGATCGCGTGTCTCACCTGGGACGCGGCGCATACCGAATTAAGGCATTTTTGTTTCAGCGACGGTCGACTGCTAGAGGGAGATCAAATATTGGCGATCGATGGGCAGCCCTTAGACTCGAACATCTCCCATGAGCAGGCGATCTCGATTCTTCAGAAGGCCCGTGGTCTGGTTGAGCTAGTCGTAGCAAGAAGCGCCCAAGGTAATTACAATTTGCGTAATTGCGCGCTGCGAGCGGAATCCGCTTATGCCGGGAGATGAGGTCCCCACGCGTTCGATTTGCAAAGAAGATGATACCGCGTAACGCGATTGTTGTGATGGATTAACTTCAAGACACCCGGCTAATTCTAAACGGCGTCGTTTGCATTTGGCTTTCGTAAATTTGTTTCGCCTCGCCTCGTCCTCGCAATTTCGCAATTTGCACGAAAGTAACGAGCGATGCCTCTTGCATGTAACAAGAAAGACACCAGAGTCCAGAACTATTATAAAGCGCCCTCGGCGATGCAACATTGTTCACGCCAGCATAAATGTTTATTCTCGTTGAATTTCTCGCGCCGTGAATAGTTAAATTAGTTTCGTTAACTTTTTTTTCCCCCGGCCCGGTCGTGTTGCATATGGAACAGCAAACTCGTGCTGGATTGTCCATGCGTGTAGACGATGCGAATAACGCAGTCGCTAAAATATCACGTTACCAATGTTAACTTTCCTTGCTCTATCCGATCGGATTTGATAAATATGTTAACAAGCTCGCAAGCCGGTCATTTAGATCGGCGTTCATAATCGGGTTTTGTATTCAAGACCGTCTTGAATTTATTTAAAGATGCTGTACAGTACATTTCATTGGCTACGGAGTATTTGAAGACGATCGTGAGACAGTCTCGAATGTAAGATCCGACTACGAATACTGGCCCTAGCGTATTAAGTAATTCTCTCAGCGTTAGTCTCGCACATTTTCTTCTTGATTAATTTTTAAAAATATACATCCCGAAATTAACCCCCGTAAAAAGTGTTAATTGTTAAAAGGACTAAACGATAGGGGAACTTTTCACAACTAAGCTTTTAGGAGCTCTTCGTCGCTGAATAAATTATTCCGTGTTTCCAGTTTAACGCTGAATTAAAAATTACATATTAACAGCGGTAAAAAATGTAAGTGCATTTCTTAGTAACTTCAATAGTACTTTGATGCCACATTTGTCGTCTCATATGAGAAAAGCACTGTGATTTTAGCCTGCGTAGTTTCCTTATTCGACATTCTACTTATTTTCTACTTTATTTGTTAAACAAGTGCCAGTTATGGTCGGCTAAACTGATCCATTGTTAGTTATCGCTGGCAACCTAAAGAGATTATCACGTATGATAATATTTGTCGTGTTCTTTTTATTTTCCGATCGGCGTCTGAAAAATTTTCGGAAGTAGAAAGTAAGTTTTCTGAGAAGCTGCGGCCCCGCGGTTACCATACGCGTCGGAGCACCGTCAACGTAGAGCACGTCGCGCCCGAAATGGTTAAATAACGGACGGAACGGTGTGTACTTGCTATTGACAGACGTTGGGAGCTCTTTGCCAACGGATGAATTGTCCGGTGGTTCGAGTTCGACAGCGGCCGCAGGAGCAGCGTCGTCCATCGTCGGCGGCGGCGGCGGTGCCGTTGCTGGGAACAACCAGACAGGCTCCGACAAGGATCAATCGGTGTCAGCATCGTCCACCGTCGTTACACCGGGACCGACTCCGAAGTCAAGCCAACCGGCCAGCACCACTTCGGCGGCGACCCCGACGCCCACGAATACGCCAACACCTACGCCGACCTCGACACCGGTACCTGGAGGCCTCGTTATCGAAAGGAGCCCCTCCGCCGTCAGCGACACCTCCAAGAGTGGCTCTGACATGGTGGTGAGTCTCGCCCCCCCCCCCTCTCTCTCTCACACACACTCTCTCCAGCCTCGACCCAATCCACGTTCCTCGGAACGCCTTTTTTCTTTTTTTAGAGAGCTTCGTATGACGCGTTGTTTATAACGCCATAATTAGCGACTGTCTTATAGATCTGTAACTTCACGGCACCGGCGATCCGCGTCGGCGTTAAGAGCCGAGCCGTAAGGCGCTCGTCGAGTTCCGTACCCGATGGTTTTCAATCAAAAAATTTAAGCGACGATCTTTCGAACGACCCTAGACAGCGGTGCTAAAGCAGGAGCTGTAAAGAGGAAAAAGGGAGGAAAACTCCCCTTCGGCAATTTCTCGTTTATAATCAACGCGGGCACAATTACATTGATATTCTGATCATTTTTCATCTCGGTTGTGGCTCTTTTTCCTTTGTTCTCTCGCCTCTTTCCGCTCCGACGAAAGCCACCCAGATCTTCCCTCTCGGTGGAGACTATTGTGCTGAATACTTCCACGTAAAAGGATGTTCTTCATTGGCTCTTAATAAGCGCGCTCCGCCCTCTCTTTCTCTCTCTCTCTCTCTCTCTTTCTCCCGACAACCTTCTTATTTTATCATAGCTGAGCTTTCAGGCCCGAGATCGCCTTACGCGGACAAACCCCGCGTCTCCCTCGGATTCGAGGATGCTCCATCCCGAAAGAAATATTTGCGTTGGAGCCGCTCGAGTGGGGACACGCCGATAAAATCTCGATCGATAGCCCCGGCATAATTGGCCTCATTTGGACACCCTTCCATAGTACACCTCTCTCTCTCTCTTTTTTTCATCCCTTTCCCATCTTCTGCCGCGATAATAGGAACAGCGGCTACGACGGAAATAGAATTATTGGCACAGCCCCGCCAGCATATCTCGGGGCAATAGTCTCGCCAATAATGTTTATCTTGTATCTGCGATGTCGCGGACACCGAGGAGTATTTTTCCACGAAATATTATTATTAATTTTGCGCCGTAATTAAGAGGGGATCTTTCTACCAGTCTCTCCTGTTTTGCCCCCGGTGGTACTTTTAGAAATTTAATTAGAGACTCTAATGGGGATGTATATATCTCTATAGAGAGACTCTTAACTTTTCGTAATAGCCGAACAACTTTATCAACGAAAATATTATTCGTCTCAGCTGGCAAGCAACACTTCTAACGGCGGCACTAAGAAACATTATTGATGTTATTAATACGCGTATACATTGCCGCGATTATTAATCATATAACGAGTGATTAAGGCGACACACGTGAACTACGCGAGCCGTATTTAATATATTTCGAAGAGCAACTTTAAACAGTTAATCGCGCGGCTTGTTCGAAGCTATCAGTTTCCCGAGAGAGAGTTTTCGATTGGCCGCTGAACGTCCGTAGCCATTTTTCTTGATTCCTCGACATTCGATACCTGAATCGAGTCGCTTTCCTTTTTTTTCCAATCGTAGATAAATTGGGCGCCCGCCCGCTCCTCCCCACCCCTGCCATCCTCCTATCTCCACCTGTCTTCGGGCGCGATAATAGGAACAAGCGGTGGCGGACGAGCTGCGACGGAAATAGAATTATCGGTAAAGAGTTTCGCCGATGCCCTCCGGGCGCGGTGCCGGTTCTCTCCTCCTCCTCCTCCTCCTCCTCCTTCTCTGCTCTCTCTCTCTCTCCCCGCAGGCAAAGTTTGCGTGATCTTGAAAATTTATCGTCCATTACCGGCGAGATACCGTAGAATCGTTTATCCCCGCGGCGATGCCATTTCGATGGAACATTTAATCGTAACAAATTGACACTTCCCCGCGCTCGTATTAGATCTACGATCCCGTGTGCTCCTCCCGCGCTTTCGGCGTTGCCCCGCAATCAATTTTACCCGACGAAAGTGGAACGGTTTTTACGAATTAACGCTTTTTCGCCATTGCTCAAAGTTTACACACGATACGTCGGGCGGCCGTGCGGGGAGCGTCCGTTGTATATAAAAAGGAGTAACGAGAATTTAATTGGAATTTAGTGCGGACCGGAGTTTCAGACGTTGAAATCGAGTACGGCTCACAATCGGTATTAATCGCGATTTGATACCGGCTCATGAAAGAAAATCACGTCAATTACGGGGCGGGCACGAACGGCAGGGACGTTCGCGACGGCGATTTTTAATATTTACTAGTTTGTAGAAGGCACGAAAAATTTATGGCGTATAAAACCCGCGATCGAGTGGCACATGTCATTATTGAGGCTCGCATATATCAAAGACTGACTTGATGTCAGAAAGTCCTGGGAGCGTTCGATCGCGCGCATCTGAACATTTATTTTCCTGCTGCCATTAAGCAAATGTCATGCTCGGCTGACGGAAGGTCGGTGACTCCCTCGCGACATTGAGATAAGAATAGGATTACAGACGACGACTTCCGGCGTTGTCAATAGAACCCGGCGGAAAAGTGATCGATCGTAAAACTTTATTGCCGATTACATTGCAGCGCGCCACCGAGGTATTATTTAATGCGGTATATTTTTCCAGTCCCTTCCGATCCCTGGTAGAGGACGCCTGGTATTAAATCGTCCGGTGATACCTCCAGATGTTTCGTCAATCGCTATAACCAAGTTATTTCGTCGGTCGCAATAACGAAGTTGTGTCGTGTCGTTAATAGCGGTTTCTACGAAACCTATTAATGTGGAGCAATGTTACGTTTAACGTGTACTTCAAGCTACAAATGCGGAGCTTGTGTATCTTATTGGCTCATCAATCTTCTGCTTCCTGGTCACATTCTAAGAGTACATCGTCTACAACGAAGAAGGTATCGACCGATCTCTCTCACAAGATTGTGTGTCTTGATTTTACGCGATTCCCGGTTTTTCTGCTTAAACACTTGTTTTGGCACAGAGCGAGCGTTTAAGCGGAAAGAGCAAAAATCGCGTGAAATCGAGACACGACGTCGCGAAAGAGATCAATGGATACAAGTGACTCTTCACATTTTTAAAGTAAACGAAATGAATAGTGCTTTTGTTAAACGTCTTCGCATCCTAATTTAGAATCAAAGACAATATATGGAAGGTCCCCTATTATGAGATAGGATTCTAATATGACAGAGCAGGTTTTCAACGTCCAAATTCGTGTGAGTCGCGCGAGATATTCGCTATCGGTGCTCGGCAAGACAAGATGTCTCGCGCGATTCACACACGAAATCCGTACGTCCAACAATCAAAGCGCTGGCTAACTCGAAATCACTTCTTCGCTGCGATAACAGCGGACGACAATTGTTTCTTTAAACGATGTTCGTATTCGGATACATCTCGTAACCGCGATTGATTATCGGCTTCTCCCTCCGCCTTTGTGACGAGAAAAAGTACTCCCGACGTCGCTGCGTCAGAAACGGAGCTTCCGACGGAGCTCTGCCACTTATCCCGAAACTAATTTCGGCCCGCGCGGAACGATTATCGGATATACGAAGTTCGGAGAGTATCCCGCCAGCAGTCTTTAATGACGCCGACGTGACTCGGGTCCGGACGTATGTATGTGCGTCTCGCCCGGACGAGTTTCCAGCTTTCGCGATTCGGTAAACGCGCACGTGTTTAATCTTCCATCGGTGTAAGTGCGCGTACACGCGCGTACGCGCCGCGGGCACGCGTTTGCACGACACCCGCAATGTAAATCACTCTCGGCCTTGTCTCCCTCTTGTCTCTCTGTGCCTCGACCCGGCGGACTCGTTCCGGTCCGCGGGAGCGCCGGAAGCTGTCCGCGGATCCGACGGAACATCCCGCGGTCGCGTCGCCGCTATTTCGCAGCTACCGCGGTCCTTATTTGCACGAGGCCAATTACCGGATCGTAAAAAATTCATCGGACTCGCGTTTTAACGAGCCAATAACTCCGCGTTCCCCCCCCCCCTCCCTTTAATCCGGAAGGACAATCGGGTGCAACCGCCGCGCCGGTAGAAACGCTTTAATTAAATCCAGCCGATTGTTTGACGCATGTAAATTGGAGCGCGATGAAACGCATCCTCGAGCCGGCAGATTTCGAAACTTTTCTTCCGATAACAATCACTCGCGACTCGGTCTCTTCGCGTATCCCCGAGCATCCGGAAATGAAAGGATTATCTCGTATAATAAACAGGGGAAGGGAGCGATATCGCGTTTCAAATGCAGCGCTTTACGGGGAGAAGCAGAAATTCCGGCGCACAATTAAATTTCATTAATTTTTTTTTACAATATCGCAATACCGGGACAGCCGAGGAGGTAAACGATGAAAAATTGATTGAAAATCTTGGCTATGATTCCCCGGAAATTGCGGGTCATTGTAAGCACCCTGTAAGAGCTATCGGAAATCGGAACGTTAATATTAAATAGCTCGTTAATTGTAGTCGCGTGGACGATAACGAAGCAAACTCTGGAGAACCAATCCAAGGAATTTCTCACAAATTGGCAACTCATCAAAAGAACATGATCGGCAAAGAAGTTGCCCTATTTCAAGTTCCAAGAATTTTGGCAATTTCCAAAAAATCCGTCAATTTCCAAGTATCTTCTGAATTTCCAAAAATTGACAAGATATAAGGAGAACATGATCAGCAAAGAGGTGGCACTATCTAAATTTCCTTAGAATTGGAATTTCGAGAATTTCAAGCTTCTAATCACTAAAATTAAAAATCTCGGAAACTGACAAAATATCAGGAGAACATGATCAGCAAGGAGGTCGCACTATCTAAAGTTCCAAGAATTTTGTAAAAATTCAGAGAATTTCAAACTTCACATCGCGAATATCGGGGATTCTAAAACTGGCAAATTAGGAAAACATTATCGGCAAAGACGTTGCACTATTTCAAGCGCCAAGAATTTTTGCAATTGTTAAAAATCCGTCAATGTCCAAGAATCTTCTGTATTTCTGTAAAATTTTCCAGTCTAAAAAGTGACAAAATATAAGGAAATTATTGTTATTAGTATTTTGGAAGGCTTCGGGGTGTTTAACAGGTGAAGGAATATCATCTCAGCGACGCCAGCCCTTTGCGGTTGACGTGAGATATCGACGTGACAATCGAATCTTTCATCGTTACTGAAAATCCCCAAGTAACCTTGTCCGGTTCGTTTAAATTCGTTAAAGTATGCCACGGTGGAGCAGATGCTGTGCGCTATCATTACTCTTATTTCCGCCATCGTACTTTATTTTCATTAACTCATTCTTTATGCGGTATAAGCTACGGTTGTTAACGTCGTTGGAATTAAAACCGAGTGGGAAGCGTGTGGTGGGTATTTGCGAAAAATGTACTCGCGGAGAAATTGCCCCCAAGTTTTCGTAAATTGGTGGTATTACGGGATTGTACTTGTATTTCGCGTACTGTTAACAGCAGCATCTTAACAGAGACGGAATCTTGCCGCAACAATTCAAACGAATCAGGTCGAATCCGTAAGAGACGATTCTTCCAACGTAATTAAACCACCGATCGAAATTAAAATTAACAATCAGTAGTTCGATTACGAGCAAGAAGTAGAAGAGAGGAAAGTTTTTATTTTTCCTATTTATTAAAACTCGTGGAGATGTGGGATCTCCTGAGAGTTCGACTTTTCACAATGTCACTCGAACGCGTCCGGGCAGAAGATATTCGATAATAGAGGAAAGTCCTCTATTAGAAGATAGCAAGTTTTCAAAACCCAGATTCAATTCACAAATCTTTTTTCGCCACGATTGCACGATCTAACAATGATAAAAAAACTTTTCCGCTACCGTAGCTAATCGTGATTTGCTGAAAATATTTTGCTGCATTAACTATAAGTTTCTAAAGCGCCGCAATCGGTTTGCCATTGCACCTAATATAAGAGGCAGAGTAGCAAAGTATTAGCTATCACAACTAAATACTATATTAGCCGCCCATACTTTACAACTGAAATTTAGTTGCCACATGCAGTTTTTAGCTACAAGCAGCTACACTTTTTTTTCACGTGCAGATTTCGCTGCGAGGGCAACAAATTCATGGTGCAATCGGCCGACGACGTCTATTAATTTAACGGAAACCCCGCTATCCCATATTAGAATCCTATCTCGTAATAGGAGACTTCCCTCTATTATTAAGTTAAAGCCCCATAACAAAGAGCGAGACGTTAAGACGCTTTTGCGATCATTTCGCAGTTGAATACGGAATGGGCTCAAGTTGAAGTGATAAATCTCATCAACGATGGCAGCGGTCTTGGATTCGGCATCATCGGCGGACGCAGCACCGGCGTCGTCGTCAAGACCATTCTTCCAGGAGGCGTTGCCGATCGCGTAAGTAAACCGAGAGCTTACCATATATTCCCTCCCGTTTGGGGGCATCTAAATTCCTCGTGGACGCTGATTAATTCTCAAAGTATCACGTTTTCAGCGACGTAATTGCCCGTAATTCCACGTTTCCGCGCGTACGATATTGCCAATATGAATTATATCTTGATAATTCGATATTTTACGTTTATCGCGAGACTTGACTCTTAACAAGTAAATCCCGTCGTTAATCATAGGTTTAACTTCTGATAAGTTGCCCACTTAATCATACGGTCGCGTCGCGTGCGCCTTCCGCGCTCTTATTCTCTTTCCCTCGAACTTTCGCGCTTTATTATAACGCACACGCGGGCGGTCCGTAGCGCGGGTTACAGAGTTGGTGCCCTATCGGAGATAGATCGGGGTATTACATGAAACGCGCGTCTCGTACCCGAGCTGCTTGGAAACGGACGGGGAAATGAGAAGCGCGCGCGCCGACGAGAATGATCCGGGACGTCAACGTTTGCCCTCCGGACAGCAGCCGCGGAAATTAAACGCTCCTCCTCGCATTGTTTGCCCGCAGGATAATCGACTCCAGAGCGGGGACCACATATTGCAGATCGGCGATGTCAATCTCCGTGGGATGGGAAGCGAACAAGTTGCCGCGGTTTTACGGCAGTCGGGCACCCACGTGCGGCTGGTCGTCGCGCGACCTGTGGAGCCAACTTCTCCGGATTATCAGGTATCTTCGCTTCCGCAATTTCGCGCGTGCGATCGCGATTAATTGCGCGCGATATCGCTTTATTTGTTCCGAGCAAATTGTGGGGGCAAGCGTTACAGGATAGCTTCAATAATCCGCCAATTACGTTGTCTTCAACGCTCTCACCCTCTTTGGTTTGTTACCTTCTTTCTTGAATATTCGGAAATACGTGGAACGCATCGAGACCTCGTGCAATTGTAAATATAGACCCGCTCTTTCGACTTATATTCGTTACATCTGTTTCAATCAGTAACGACAATTTTTTTTTTTAAAGAAGATAAAGTCTCTGGTTTCATTTTTGCGCGCGCGAAGCCCAACAGCATTTCCTGACTCCAGCGACGTGCAATTACTATTCGCCGGCAATATCCAATACATTTTTAAAGACAAGCTGCAATTCTTTTTCCATCAGACCCCGCGCGAGAACCCGCTCGCGGCAGAAGCGAGGATAATCGCTTAAAGCCCGGTCCATTTGTCTAGCTTGCGCAAATTAGAACGCGGGGCATGTCCGCGTTCCGCGGAGGTGCATATTTAAAGTAGCCGAGTTAGGTGCGCGATGCGAGCCATCAGATTCCGATGCCGAGGGCTTAGGGATGCGTCGGGTTTGGAGATTGATGGTGCTGGGTACGGCCGGCGTACGTCATTGTCGGGGGCCTCCTTATTGACTACCGCGAGCGAGGGCAGTCGCTCCGGGCCGGGAGATTCACGCACGAAATTCCGCTAAACTGCGAGCCATTAGGACGATACATTACTGATCTGTCGACCGCAACGCGATCGATATCGCCGGTCCAGGCGAGCGTCCCGCGATCTCCCGTGCTTCGGAGAGCCACGGCGGATGGTCGGCCGCGAGGAGGAGCGGCGCGTCGCGATTCGCGGGGCAATTATACGGTGGCCGCGGTGGCCGAGGACCGACTGTAATTCGGGGATTATGAATAATGCATGGGGTATTTCACGAGGTGACGGAGGTTCCATTATAGAGAAGAACGGACTGCGGGGACTTGCCGCGTACGTCTCGGGATCGCGGAAGATGGAAATTACCTCGCCGCTGGATTAAAGCCGGGGTGGCGCAGGCGACGGCGAGCCGCCCGCGCGAAGCCGAGTTTATCTTTCGCTACAAACCACTCGCTCTCTCGTCGCCCCCGTTTCAAGGGTGGAGTGGCGTAAATAACGGGCGCGTTAAGCGAAATAGCAAAACGACTTGGCGGGCTTTAATAAATTAACTTTCGGACACCGTTGGCCCCGGCCTCTGTAATAATTCAACGTTGAACGCGGGCACGCTCGCGGAAATAAAGTATCTTTTATTATTCGGTGAGGTCAAGTAGGAAAAAAAAATTGGAGAGAAAGGGAGAAAAACGCCGAAGCGCACTCGACTCCCCTGTAACGCTCCGGTTTTCCCTCGTAGGCTTTCAATTTTCATCGCGTTTGATCGATATTTATATTCCCGGCTCCGCGTATAATTCCGGCCGTCGTTCCCCGCGCGAATATTAAACAGCCGGGCGCTGCCACCAGCCGCGGAACAGGAATCCCCTCCGTGGAATATATTTTTTTCACCCCCGAAAGGGTTGCAACGAGCCGTCCTCCGCTGCTTGTCGACTTGTAAATATCACTTGTTGAGGTCCGGCGAAATTCCCTCGAGACCTGTCGCGGCCCGAGGTAAAATCCGCGTGACATAATCTCTGACACCCCTGACAAAAATAAAAAGGAAGGACATAAAAAATTATGCTTCGCGAACCAGTGGCGCGCATTGCACGCGATCCTGTCGTTTTCAATTGACCGTAAAAATCGTCGGAAACCGTATACCTCAGTCCGACAGTAAACTATTATATATATACACAGAAAGTCCTCTATTGTGAGAGAGGATTCTAATGTGAGATAGTAGCCCAGATAGTAATGCATGTCTAAAGGACGTCACAAAGATATCGTTAAGACAAGACACTTTTTCGACATACATATCTAAAAGACAACTTAACGCCGTCTTAAAGATTTCTTTCAGACGTGTGTGCTATCTGAGAGGTTTTCAACGTCCAAATTCAATCTTTTCTCGCAACGATTACATCGAACAATGAATTTTCCACTAAACAGATTTCACTCCAAGGGCAATAAATTCATGGCGGGACCAGCAGATGACGTCTATTGATTTAGCAGGAACCCCGCTATCCCATATTAGGGTCCCATCTCACAAATAGGGAACTTTATATTTGGATTTACTCTTCTCGATGAAGTTTGCTTTTCGTTACAAGAATAAAATGGACGCGGCTGTACGCCGCCCGGGCGACCGCGTGCGAGCGCTCGCAGACGCGTAATTGTTATTCCACGCACAATGCGCCGTAATCTCCGCGAGAAATTCTACGGGGCTCGCCGCGGGGGAGGAAACCGGGGAGAGGGCGCGGTTAACATTTTTATTTACTCGGATAGATTGAAATTTCCACACGGTTGGAAATTCGAAATCCCGGAAAACACGCTCGTCGCACGCTCGTCTCTATAAAGGCCGTAGGCGATTCGGGACGCATAAAATTTCACGTTCCCGGGTGCTGCTTGCAGGCTCTCGGAAGTCACGCCCCGATCGTACCCACGAAAATCCTGGGGGATCCGGACGAGCTGGACAGACATCTGGTGCACAGCGTGCCGGAGAGCTACAACATGCGGCACGTGCAGAGGGGCGACACCAGCTACGACAACGGCTACATGTACTCGCAGGAGTCCGACATTGAAATGCACGTGAGTGTCCGCGCCGGAGACGGCGGTGTCGTATCTCCTCTTCTTGGCGTTCACCGACGCGGCCCACTTTCCCACCCCTCGGTTTTCCCACGCTCGGCGTCATGTCCTCGCTATCGAGAAAACCGCGACACGAAGAGGGAAAAAAAATGGCCTCTCTTTCTCTGCCTTCAGGCAAGACCCGGTCTCATCATGGACGTGGTACGCAACCCAATGCCAATTGGAGCGATGCCAGTTATACCGGCGGTGCCACTTCCGGTGCAGCTCCAGAATCTCCCGGTGCTCACCATGGAGCCCCTCGACATTAATTCACTGCCAGAGATGGAGCGCTTCGAGGTCGATCTCACGAAGGACGCTTACGGCCTCGGGATCACTATCGCTGGATACATTTGCGAAGAAGGTAACGGTGGCCGGACGCCGCGGGGGAAAATATCCATCGGGTGCCTTTGACGTTTTAAGAGCATGCCAAAGTCGTTGTAAAGAATTGCGCGTACGAAGCGCGCGGCCGAGTACCGCTATCGATGCGGACGAACCGATGATGCATATCCCGGGATCTCGATGACAACTTTTCATTCTCCCTTGCAGAGGAACTCTCTGGTATCTTCGTTAAGAGCATTAGCGAGGGTAGCGCGGCCCATCTGAGCAAGAAGATTCAGATTTACGATCGAATAGTGGAGGTCGACGGGCACTCCCTGCAGGGCTACACTAATCACGAGGCCGTTGAAGTGTTAAAACGCACGGGGCAAACGGTGACCCTATGCTTGGAGCGATACCACCGTGGACCAAAGTTCGAGCAGCTCCAGCAAGCGATAGCCGCGGACGAGTTGAGATTACCTCAGCCGAGCTCACCATCGATAACGAGCCTACCTAGTTTCCCCATGAGCGCGGTACGTTTAATTAACAATTAGTCGTAGCCGTTTAATAAATAAAAAAAAAATTGAACGGAGAAGGGTGCAGTGTACCTTTGCATTAATTAAATATCGCTTTGCTGCCCCATTGTGCGCTCTGTAGTTCTACATACATGCTTTGCATACTCGTATTTAACTTTTTATCTGATGCCGCGTATTGGAAAATTTCCCAATTATAAACTTGAAAATTGTATACGTTTTAATTATTATTCGCGCATCACTGCAATTATTGCATTTGTATCCGCGCGTTTTCCCAGGATGGGGAGACTACCACCGAAATCGAGCCGGAAGGTGAATCCCATACTACCGTGGACAGCGCGATTCTGCAGGAAGGTTTACGAACGTCCGACGACCAGGACGGAGCGAGCAACGTCGAGGCTCTATTGAGCGACCCGTCGAGCGAGCTAACGCCTCAAATTCGCGCAGCAATCAAGGCGAAATGGCAGAAGATCGTCGGGCCCGACACCGAGATAGTGGTAAGTGCCGCAATCTCGTAGGATAAGAGCGCGGAGAAAGAGCGGAGGAAGAATATCCCTTTCTTTTTCGTCTGTATAGGTCGCACAGCTGAAGAAGTTCGCCGAAGGTAGCGGCCTCGGGATTAGCTTAGAGGGGACGGTCGACGTGGAGAACGGCCAGGAAGTAAGGCCTCATCACTATATACGTTCGATTCTACCGGAGGGCCCCGTCGGACAGAACGGCACGCTGCGCTCCGGCGACGAGTTACTAGAGGTTATCGAATTTCCATATCTTTTCCGTGAAACTTTCAGTGTCTATAGTATCCTCCGTTGAAAAGTGCTCCGATAAAACGGTCCACTTTCACGAGCAACTTGGCTGAAATCGATACCGTGCTCTCTTGAAGGTAAACGGCTACCGTTTATTGGGCATCAATCATATGGAAGTGGTTAGCGTGCTGAAAGAGTTGCCTATACACGTTCGTATGGTTTGCGGAAGAAACATCGCCTCGCAGGATCCACTTTGTCCCATCGACACCGCTCAGCACCAGGCCGCTTTCCAGACTAGAGTGAGTATACTGTGTGCCCGTGACGTCGCGCGGTTGGAACGTTTAAGTGGCGCTTTAAGAAGCTAGCGCGACTATCTGTGTTATCCTCGTAGAGCATCCTCGGTGGGTCTCTGCAAAACTTGTTGCCCACGATGGATCGCCTTGTGAAAGCAAAGTCGGACGGTTCCTTGGCTTCGACGACGACCACAGCTACGGTGACGGACGCGAGTCTAAATAAAATGAAGTCGCGCTCGTTGGAACCGCTAACCGGTCTGGCGATGTGGAGTTCCGAACCGCAAATTATCGAATTGGTTAAAGGAGAGAGGGGCCTTGGGTTCTCCATTTTGGATTATCAGGTGCGAACGTCTTTTTCCGTAGTACGCGTGGTTCTCCGCGATCTCGATGAGAATCTGCAGTAACCTGTTCGACCTGTTTTTCTTTTCCCGCTCGTCTACGCTTTTTAGGATCCAATGAACCCCAACGAAACTGTGATAGTAATACGATCGCTCGTGCCCGGCGGGGTGGCACAGGTCGACGGGCAGTTAATACCGGGCGATCGGCTTCTGTTTGTGAATGACATCGGATTAGAGAACGCAACACTGGACCAGGCCGTGCAGGCCCTCAAAGGCGCCCCGAAGGGGACCGTTCGCATCGGCGTGGCCAAGCCGCTGCCAATACCAGACAGTATTGTCCAGGTGAGCGATCAGGACGACCGGGCCGAGGCTACGAGAGATAGAGACACCGAGGCGGCAACCGCTTCCTCAATCGTGGATAGCCATAAACAGAGACGGGAATATTTCCGCGAGCGTAAGATTAACGTGACCGAGCCGCCGCACATGGATCTGATCGAGGGCCTGAAGCATCAGCACAACCTCGTCAAATCCGAAAGTTTTTAATTAGGTCGCTCTGATCGGACCAGTAGACTCAAGGCTCTTGCCTCTGCTAAATTTCACCGCGGTTCGCGTGTCTTCGAGACGGTCGGCGGCGCACGGCCGGAGTTAACGTGCAATCGAATTATCCTCAGTTCAGCTAACCGCATTCGATCACTGCGCTTGCAAAGATCACGAGCGGATTTAACATTCTCTCGTTGATTGAACATTCCCTCGTCGAAACAGAACGTAACGTGCGCACAAATCTAAATGCATATTTTCTAACGAGATTCCGTCCATACAAGTGAAGTAACCGTCCCTGCATTCCATACATATATACTAAATACGACAGCCATACATTTGTGAGTGTCGTCGAATAATATACCGAGCATGAAACACTGTGTTCCATTTTCTGTGGTAGAAATCATAAAAATTTGCAGAACTGTCTGTCAGTCGCCCGCTCTGTACATGTTGGTTTTCTCCTCGTTTGTTTTCACGCGCACGCACAAGTTCGTCGTTTGGTGAAATTGGCAGAGCGAAAATTTGGAGAGAATAATTTTTGGCATCGGCATTACGTTAAAGGATACTTTAACACTTGCCACTTACGTGCAACTGTTTTACAAGACACCAAAGCATAAATTTAGCATACGGAATAATATATTGAATATTGGATTGTGTTGGTAACTTTTAGAGCTATGGTAATCCGCAAAAATTACTTATAAACCTGCATGACGTAGTCCATTTGTGTTAAGTCTGTCGTCATCTCATATTTGTAGGCCAAGTACTACTACTTCATGGCAGATACTCTTACGTTACCCTTTTCCTTATAGATATGCAAATTATATTTATATACGCAATGACTGATTTTTTGTTTTAGATTATTTGTACACAGTTTTATATATTGATTTTTAGCGAATTGCGAGATACACTTGTGGTTTATTTCGAATACACGTTGTTACGTATTTGTTGTCGGGGCAATTTTAACTTGTCGAATTTTTCAAGGCAATATGCACCAGTATTCACCCACGGCGATGCACCAGGACCCCGTTCAATGTGCTTTTGCATCCCGAACTGTGTTGATTTATATGTTTCAGATCATTTTGCATTGTATTCCTCGCCATTACCATTAAGTTTTTATTCTGTAATTACGGCGTGTTGCCTCTGGCACTCGCATAAAAGATTATTTATCCACGCTGTGCCAATGGTCGACAGCCATGTCCCGTTTAAAGAGCTTTCGCGAGTATTTTATCCATAGGTGCTAGCGCAACGTGGCAGCGTGTCCACTTGCGAAAGAAGCGAGACGGGTCAAACGTAATGAATAAAAGTTGCTTGATCGGTGGTTAACTGAAAAGAAGAAAATCGCAGCTTAGGCCGATAGGATTCTAAGTAAATAAAATTTTACGGTATGCATGCGCACCGATAGTGTTAAGTTATCGTTATGTGTTACTTTATTTCGTTCATCATCCCCCGCACCGCCCCGTTCTCCATCCATCCCAGTTCTTTATGCGTTCGTCACCTGTGCTTGTTACGTCATGATTTTAATCGTTTGCTTTTCATTTCAGCTCGTTTACCCGCGCGGTAACACTCCTCATTTTCTAATAGTATATTTATATTTGACATTGTAATGTGCCTATGTGGTTCTTCCGTGCCGCGTTCGTACCGTTGCAAACCGGAACATCCATAAAGACGGCCGGTATAAGTACGGCGGAGCCCTGATACACTTTACGAGGCGGCCCTCGGCGTTTATTCCGGGGCGCGGCCAGGCGTTTTGAATGATTTATGCGATACCTTCGGACGAGATATACCAGCCGACCGGCCGTATTTTGACAGACCTATTCTCGCTTGGTTTCATTTGACTCCCGGCCGGGGGAATCACGCGCGGAATCTCCCTCGGGATGCGGCCCACGTCGTGGGATTAAGCGAGCCTCATCGCGAGGTTTAAGCACAACTCGCCTCTCGCACGGAGAAAATAAAGCGACGGGGAGATTTCGCCGATTCTGGAAATCCCCGCGCGCGTGATTCGTTCATCGAATTGCGGAGCAGGATTGGAATTGTGTTAAAGTGTGTTAAAGTGATAACAATTGCCATAATACATGTATATATGTATACGCATATTTGTCGTATTTCATGGATATATCTGGGATAGAAAGAGAAAACGCTCGACATCGATTTAACAAAAGTTGTCTTATTGCGGAATTGCAATTTGTACATTGGCGAAGCAAGTGTGTCGAGCACGTTTCTCTTAGGTTCTAGGATTTGAAATGTAATGCCAATTATGTATGCATCTTGACATTGCCAAATCATCCTTGTAATCTCGACGTAAGGAACCGAATTGAAAGAACGATCGGAAGATCTTACGCAGCTTTAATATTTCTTACATATTATTATATAAGACAGTTGTCTCAAACGAATCGGTCCATTTTGGCCAGCATAACTGACAATCCTTATACTCTGCTCCTATACAATATAATTCCGTCACGATATCCAGTAAACTTTCGATGAGCCTTGTACTTCTTAGCGGTGGTCAGTCGGGAAAAGGAGGAAACAGGGGAAAGAGAAATGAAAGGTCGGACGTTCGGCGAGAACGTGAGAAGTGTACGAATATTTTTCGGCGCTGCGTAGTCGGTGCCAGGAAAAAATAGCCTGAGAAACGCTAAAGATGCGGTACAAAAAAGAGAGAAAGCGAGAGAGAGAGAGAGAGGGGGGGAAAGAATGAGAGATGGGTGCGAAAGAGAGATTTTTTTCGGTAATAGCGCTCGGTGTTTACCGCGGATGGGGTTTATATTGCCGACCATCGCACAAACTAAGTAAGTACAGAACAAAACGATTGTAATAGTGAATGAAAGTTGCCTGGTAGAGTAGCTGAACAAAACAACTTTATTGCATTCGACTGACTTCTCTCACATACTTCCAAAATTCTTTCGAACTCACGAACACACACGATCGTACTAGTGATCTTTGTTTAGCAAGCTGCAAGTTCGTTTTGAGAAATTATAATTTCTTTGCAGTATGTTACATTTTTTGCCATTTGTCTCTTTGCAGTCGGGCGAGAATGAGAGCGAGAGAGAGTGAAAGACACGTATAGATAAAGTAGTTTCTTAAAAGATAGATAGTTGACATTCGAGACAAGCGAATAGCAAATATGTGAATGCGAAATATGAATGGGGAGGGTGAGAGAGCGAGAAGTTGAGATACAAAGGCAAAAATAAGCTAGAAGGAAAAGAGGAAGGTAGAGAGTGAACGAGAGGGAAAGCGCGTGAGAAAGAATGATTCGAACCGGCGGCAAAGTAGCCCGGGTGAGAGAACGTTAAAAAAAAAAGAGACGAAAGAGAGAGAGTGAAAAGAGGGGAAAAGAAAAGACAATGAGAAATATATCGTGAGAACATTAACGAGGCAAGTAAAAGATCAAGTACAAGTTGAACGATATTAAGTCTCTCGTTAATTCTGTGACTTTTTTTTCTCTTTTTTTTTCCTTCTGATTGTGTCGCATTTTTCTTTCACTGTCTCACAGGATCTCTTTAAGCGACCTGTTCTTCTTCTTCTTTTTTTTTTAATTTTCCAAGCGATCTCTCAAGCAAGCTCGTATGTCAAACTTTTCGCCTTTTTGTAGAGCTCTACTACCATTCCACTACTGTCTACTCACTGGCACCTTTCTTCACTATTATCAAGAGGCTCGTGTGGGGATCGATACGTACGTTTACTACTTACTCGCAACCTGTTTATACCTGAACTCTTCCGACCGCCTTCCCGATACTCGAACTACTTCGAACGGGCGAAACGGATGGTACATAAGCCGCGATGGCAGCCGCTGGGATATCTGAGCCGCAAGTTACGTAATAAATCGATTCTCCTCCAGGCTTCCTTATTTCTTCACCGCTTAGAAACGTGAAGCTCTTGTTATTATCTTTAAAGCCGAGTCCTCGGAGGCACGCGGGAGTCACGATTATCAATCCTTATTGCTGTCGTTTACTGAACTACCGTTACTGTTGTCACACGCGCTCACTGTTGTCATTTTACTGCCCTTGTATGATTCTATCACCGTTTTCTCATTGCCATTGCCATTTTCTTTTATCGTTTCCACCGCCGGTGTCGCTGTCGTTATCGCTGTTGTTACTCTCCACACCCCTTTCTCTCCGCTCTGTGCATAGCGCCTGTTACGAGCTTCATTTGCGCAAGCTGCAACAAACATTGCCGCGGGATTCTCTTCCCCGATCAGCACATACGCATAAAAAGTTTTCCTGCGACGGTAAAAGCAACGATAATCCACCGAAAGTTTCCCCCGCTGGCGCGCGTGCAGAATGCAATCTCGGATCTCGGGGATGCGCGATAAGACGTTTTTCCCTCCTCCGGTACTCCCCTCGCCGTTCGTGCGGGATCTACTTGACAGTCGCAATCGCTACTCCCGCAAATGCTTGCTATAGAATGGCAGTTCCGCACAATTTAATGGGAAGACAAAGCAAGACGAGTCGCCTCCTTAGAGATCTGTCTGTCGCGTGTCGCAGCATGCTCGCAACACCCCCTTGGCTTCAAAGCAGGCTAAATATTTTAATATTAAACGTCAACTTCTATCGGTGCTCGCGCGCTGCTGAGATGTTACACAATCGTAGTCTAGAGTTGACAGACGACTCGTAAATATTTAACCGGCAAAGCACTTTCTGCTAAATTAACTGTCGCGTGAACAGAGAGATCCACGTTTTCCTCCCCCCCCCCCCCGAGAAATGCGACATAAGCTCGCGGTAAGCGAAGAGCGCTTCGTCGGAGACTTACTCCTCGACGGTGTGAAAAGTTAAAAATTAATTTGGGTAGAGCGACGTAGAGTAACGGCAATTAGACGATTGTATTAATTCGGTTGGGATCCGAAGAGGAAAGCGTTGAAATCGGAGAATAGATCGGTTATCGTTGACTCGCGTTAACGACGCTGCGAAAATGCACGTCGTAATTAATTGCAGTGAATATAGAGCATTCTGAGATTGCACGAAATACGTGCCTCCCAAAGTTGACGTACTCGTCCCTTCTTCGTTCTTAAAAGAAAAAAAAACCCTCCCCGCAGGAGAAGTATTTGCGCAAACCTCTCGCGCTTCCTCCGTCAAGACTTCGCGATTACGCGAAGACACGATTCTTTGCACGTTCCACAGAGCATACGGCGGCACAATTACGTAAGTCGTTTTGTTCTTATCGGGCACCTGCGCCAGGTGCATTTATCATGACGTCCTTCATCCCGCGCTCGAGTATCTTCCGCGCTGTTATTCTTATTACCGCAAGAAAAATTTCGCCGGCTCTCTGTTACGAACAGTTTGACTCGTTCGCTGGGCAAACGAGGCTCGATCCAACCACGAGATACATCGCGCGCGTATTTCCCTTTCTGAAATATGAACTTATTCTCCACAGAGGAGAGCGGGGAAAAAAAATTGCCCCACGCCCGTTGGACGTTAAATGTTTCGCGGGACTTCGCAAAAGATGCGATACTATCGTAATTGACGGATAAAACGCGTTCCTTAGTTTCTTTTAGAATTCTTATATTCTTTTTCAATCTTCATATGTGCGACACAAAAATATGTGAAAATGCAACTTTTATTTTTGGCACGATTGAATGACATCTCCGACATCCTTTCCACGTGACTTTTATTATCATTTTCTAATCACTTTTACAAGCATAATATTCTTACAAACGCATAAAACGTTCTATATAAAATATTTAAAAAATATATGTATATGATTAACATATCTGAAACATGTATATATAATAGATATATATATTTCTAATACAAATGCATAAATAATTCCCTCTGTTCCCATCGTGCGTTTTCTGTAACATAATGAGTGCACGTAAGATCAAATTTGTCCTTTTTTTCTTAGCAACGCTTTCTGTGTACACTTTTCCCCATTTCTCCGAAGACGAGCATTTGCTTCATTTTATGCATATACCACAGGAAAGATGAAAACTTAAAAACAAGCTGTAGTCGCGTTGGCACGCTTCGTAGAGTTTAGCGAGAATGCGGCGTGGTGAAAATCTATTGTCGAACGTACCATAAGTCACACGTAATTATCCAAACGCCGCACACACACGCAGACACTCACACACGCACGCACACGTGCATACATATCTCTCTAATGATGACGTGTCTTTTTCATTTTTCAGAGCGAGGCATAAACGCCGAGGCGGATGCGTTTCCCGTGCGAGTTATACCTTTACTGCAGTTATCGACCAAAAAAAAACCCAAAGAGAAATAGAAAATAAAAGTTACCATGATTCAGCACTATGTCCTCGTTTATGCCCATAACAATTTTAATGATAACATTATTAATCCGAAAGAGCAAGGAGCGTAACCTGGGCGCAATTGCGAGTTGAACGGCGCGAAATCGAAGGAAGAGAAGGAGGGGAAAAATATCGGCACGTCCCGCCCTTCCGTTTATCCGGGACTTCCCCCTCTCGATATCAGCTTACCAATTAATTATGCGTATTAATTAACACGGCCGATGTCTTATCGGCGTGTTCCTTCGATCTTTCGCAGCGATGGGGTGTTCTGATTTGTTGCGTAAGGAAATTCTTATACCAACTTGAATCGAGCGTGTTCTTAAACGACGACGATTTTGTAATTTCTTCCTTCAGCTCCTTGCCACTCTTGATGTACGCAAAATTCACGATCGTTATGAAATTGTATCACTAACTTTGTTACATTTTATCAGAAATATAGAAATATACTGAGCGCACACAAACGATACGAAAGAGAGTTGATACGAAATATTCGCCAGACATTATGTGAATTATTCTTGCAGCACTTCTCGCCGATTTCGACCGATTTTGTTTCTCGACACTGCCGCATCTCGCCGTAATGCCAGCCGCAAACCCTTATGAATATATTCGATTTCTTTCTGTGACGTGGAATCGAAGCCGAGCTCCCGAAGTCTATTTACCTGATAAATAATTTCGTTGCATGGTTTCGAATTGATTTGCGCAAGTTTATCTATCGGTGGATCGACAGTCCCGTCGTATACTACGAGAATTATTATTTTCGTAAGGAGTAGGCTATTGAAATAATATGGATGTTCCGTAATGCAACTGGTACCCAACACGAATCCGTCATTGTTAGCGACGTATCGCAAACTGCATGAATTGGATGAGAATCTCGTGATAAAATGTATCAAGTTTCTATAGGTAAGTCTCTACATTTCTTTCCGGTAGGTTGCTCGCTCCTGTAGACGATATTGTTTAAGTATGTTTTACATAGTGCAACTGGCAAATGAAAACTTGTCAAGCCGCGCCAGGAAACTAATCCATTTTCAAGCAAGCGCAGCGAATTCCGTCTCTCGATTTAAACGCTTCTGCGTAACGACTTTTATCCGGGTTTTCGTCGCTTTATTCGCACGATTGGAGAATGTCGACTAATTCCTTTGCCATTCGAGCGGATTAATCGTCATTTGATACGTCGATCGAATTACTCGAATGGCTCGAAAGAAGTGAATCGAGCGACGAATAGCTCGGTGGCGTTACGTAACGATTAAACGCATATCGAAAAGCTGAAATCTGCTTTTCTGCACGAACGATATAATTGTTTATAGGCATATAAATGACACACGTGGATAAAGATATTTAACTTGTTTACTCGAACTTTGATTTTCTACAATCAGCCGTAGATAACAAGATATTGCTTTCCTATTCATTTAACGTTTTATCATAAAGACGAATTAAAGTAAACAAGATATACACATTAATTTTTCTCTACATATATATATGCATTTTAGTTTTATGCGCATAAAATTAAAATTTTACAGTGCTTATAATAATTCTAGAGTTATCGAGTAAGTATACTTTTAATATCGAATTTTATGATCATAAAATTTTGCATAGAATTTCAATAACATTATATATATATATTACAATAATTCTATGATATTACACATAAAGTATCTATAAAATTAAGTGGACAAGCGTATCGTGTGTGAGCATGGATGGTTCACAATCAGGAAGGTTGCCTGCAAGATCAAATCTTACGTCTAGTCGTGGCCCGTTATTTTTCATGCCCCCAAAGTAATTAAAGCGGCGTTTAAATGCTACGGTGTTTAGCTCCACGAAGATACATATCTATTATTATTATTATGGATTATTATATCTTTAGATCTAGAGGAATTCTGTCACGGCACAGAGATCTAAAAGTATAATCCGATCGGCAGAAAGCAACTTTCTCCGCTGAACGCAGCCACGCAACACGATCGATTGACAGATCGAGCAGTGGAGTAGAAGAATAGTTGATTTCAAATCGGCACGAAAAACGACCGCAAACAATATATATATGTACATGTATAGAGGAAAGTCCTCTATTATAAGATAGGATTCTAATGTGAGATAGTAGGTTTTCAACGTCCAAATTCACTCACAAATCTCTTTTTTCGCAACGATCCCACGATCTAACAATGAATTTTCCACCAAACGGTTTTCACTCAAAGGGCAATAGATTCATACGATGCCTATTAATTTAGCAGAAACTCCGCTATCTCATATTAACAGTTTATCTCATAATAGGACACTTTCCTCTATATTTATATTCAATGAGCAGCTTCTCCTTTCTGGAACAGAAAACATTTTTCGATTGTACCATACATTGTATCGTAGGCGTTCGCGGATTTCTAGATAATCCTATTTGTACAGAATTATTCCCTTAAGTGGATTATCGCGATAGCGAAAAGATTACGAGGCGTATCTGTAGTTGAGTAACGCTCGCGTCTACGTATACGCCACGACGATTCGTCTTATTTTTCCTCCCGGGAAGCTTGTTGAGGTCTTGGGCGAGTGTACGCCACAAGTGCACACGGAATATCGATTCCCATCGCCACGATCCCGCTGTATTTGCCGCATTATTTGCATTTGAACACACGTTTACCGTAGCACGTTTCCAAAGTACCTATTCTCTAATGCAATTTAAATCTGAATACGCGGCGCGCTCGCCCCAGACTTATCTCCGCATAGATCAGAATTCGCGAAAATGCATGCACGCGCGATCTGATTAACATATTAATGCAGCTCAAATGCATACAAATGAAATTACGCTGTTTCAACACCAATCACGGCCGCGTCAATTGAAATTCCGCGTCAACTGTATTACCACGCGCCTGACATCTCCACCGAGATACCGAAGACCTGTGCGCAGTTCCTTCGGCAAATTATCGCGATGTTCGGAACTGTGATTAAAATTCCAACTAAATGACTGGAGGAAATCTTCCAAGTCGCCGGGAGCAATTAAGAACTTCAGAAGATTATCCGGCCATGTCTGGCAAATTGTTACGTTTAAACGCACAGTGTTTCGACCATGGTTTGTGGTCCTTTTTCACGTGACGATTGTGTCAGTAATTCCGTATGGTAAATCAACAGAGCCTGTGCTCCTTTTCAAATCCACCAATTCCCGCTTACAGCTTCCAGTTGTAATTGCACCCCCCCTCCCCCTCCCTGCCAAATTGTAGCCTCTTCCCACCCTTACGCGCGCCAGGTCCCGTAAACTTTAATGCGAAATCTCAGAACGGTAATTGTCGACGATGCACTAATGATCTAACTCCTGTCTCTTTTGCCCGTTTCCCGCGCTGCTCGATTCCGTAGCAGAGGGTAACACCGAAGATCAAACGGAGCAAAAGTTTCCCCAACGAGAGCGAGACGACCGACCATGTGGCCGAGCTTGAAGACCTGCTCTCCTCGAGATCAGGTACACTTTCTTCATTCTGTGCGCGCACTTTTGTAAAACACGCGAGCCGAAAGTTCGCAATTGGCTGCGACGGGATCGACGGATTTTACATTTTCGTGATAACTGGCGTGTATAGAGGAGAGTCCCCTATTATGAGATAAGATTCTAACACGGGACAAAAAGGGGGTCGCCGGTTGATTCCACCGTGAATTTATTGCAGCGAAGTCCGTTCGGTGGAAAATTCATTGCCAGATTGTGTGATCGTTGCGAAAAAAATCTGAAGATTTGCGATTGAAAACCTGCTGTCTCATAACAGAGGACTTTTTTTCTATACCTTCGTCTTTTATTCGTCGGCAGAAGTTTGATCGCGGATCCTTGAGTGCCCCGTCGTAAAAAGCATTGCAATTTTACTCGGGAAATATTAATTTGTCGGTAAAAAGCGATACCTCTTGCAACTTCGCCCGTGCATTTTTTTTTTATCGATCTCGTTCCGCATCGCGTCCCAAGAGCGAGTCGTATAAATCACGTTCCATTCAATGACGAGTACATTTCGACTACATTCTAGCCAGTTTCATATATTCCTATTGTTCCGGAACGAGGATATGTCGCGCCTTGTTTCGCGAAACGTACTATCGTGATTTCTATACGAGCTCGCCTTTCTTTGTCTGACAGCGGCGGAATCTCCCTTTGCGCCGTATGCACGAAGATATATGTATATCTGTATGTAACGTGGCAATTTGCCATTACCATTCACGTCCGACGTACGAACGTCATCAATTTTGATCTCGCGATTAGACTAGACCTCCTTTACAGATAACGTACAAAAGCGCACTGCGCTTTAATATATCGCGCGGTAACATGCGATATCCCTTGACGCGGACTGCTTAAATAGTAAAAATAGATACGATTGTTGTCGACGCGACAGCCGATAAAAGTCGGAAAATTGGCCAAAGGCAACCAATTGGAAGGTACGATCTTCGTGCACCTTCGAGCCTCGATAGAAATCGTGTGTCGTGCGTTTCGTCCGAAGACCTAGTTGACGAGCGTGTTCCGCCGTACGCAGGACTGACCGAAGCCTCGACGAACAAACCGGAGGTCGACGAGGACGAGGAGGAGGACGAGGACCAGTGGAAGGACGCTTCTCCGGTGACGCCGATCTGCAGCCCGGCCAGGCGGCCCGCCAAGCTGTATCGCGACAAACGCTCGCCGACCCGATACATCGACGTCGACAACGACGTCGAGATCATCCACGAATTCTATCCCACCACGTCCAAGACGATGCGGGAGGAGACGAGCATCGTGTCGTACGGCGGCACGATAATCGTGGAGACGACGAGGATACCCAGGCACACCAAGGACGTGCCGGCGAGGATGGAGAAGGTAGCGCCGAAGGTGAAGTTAAAGAAGCAGTCGTCCCTGGAGTTGGATCGCGTGCCACCCGTACAAGAGGAGCCGTCCTCGAGCGCGGAGGATGCGTCCAGGGTCACCGCGATGACGAGGTCGGTGGAAGAAGCGGAGCGGGAACGCGGCAAGAACCTGAAGCGTCACAGCAGCGCGGAATCCGAAGGGCGAACGTCCACGTCGAGGGAGACGGTGGAGAAGTCGGACACGTCGTCGGAGAAGGGCGCGAAGAAGAAGATTTTCGCGGAGAAGGCGGACGGTAAGAAGCGATCGAAGAAGTCGGTCAAGACCGAGCGGAAGGCGGAGGAGGATCCGTCGAGGCGGAAACCCGAGGGCGAGGAGTCCGCGAGGAAAGGCGAGGAGACTTACCGGCGATCGAGGGAGGAGAGGAAGAGCCTGAAGGAGCAGGAATGCATCGAGAGGGTGACGGAATTCCTGACGAGGCACAGCATTCCGTCTTATTCTGATGTAAATGTTGGCCTCGAAACCGCCCAGCCCTCCGTTCCCGAGGTCGTCGACGAGCAACTGGAGCAACGAGTCAAACGTCCAGCAGCTATTAGTAAAGAAGACGAGAGCGCGGGCCTCTCGACGACAATCGAAACGTCCGCCGTGTCTACAAAGAGGAGGGAGAGCCTGAAAAGTGTATCCGAGGTGGTGGAGGAAACGAAGGATTCTCTAGGAGGCTCAAAACTCGCAAAGGGTCTCCCGGAGGGCAGGAAACAACGGCCAACTTTGGAGCGAGCCGCGGCAGCCGTTTCAGAAGTTCGGCAGCCCGAGTCGGCAGCTCAGGCGCCCGCGAAACGACCGAGCTCGTTGAGAAAAAGGAGAGACTCCTTCTCCAGAGAGTCCTCGAGGGAATCGTTGTTGGAGGAGAAAAAAGGTGTCAGGATTCAAGAGGACGTACAGGAGATCTTCTTCGACGATACGAGCGATCAGGTGGGTGGATCGTTGGTCTCTCAAACAATTCCCTGTATTTTGTTCCGGCCGATTTAATTTTAACGCTTAATTGTCACAGGTTAGCGATCTGCTGCCGGAGGTCCAGCTGGTGACTGCCAGGATCATCACGGCGGAAGAGGCGTCGGCGCTTCGCTTCGAGGAGGCGGCCGCCAGAATCGAGATCCACTCGCCGCCGGAAGTGTACCTCGTGCCAGAAACGATTAGAACGAAACTGACGCGGGCGCCGTCGCCGGAAATCGTCGACGTCTCGTCGCTGCAGCTGCCCGCCTTGGCGAAATCGACGTCGGAGAGCACTTTGGCGGAAGGCAGGCCCAGCTCCGACGAGGATCGCAAAGTCTCCGTGAGAAATCTCAGGCCGGAGATACTTTGGGATCTATCGAAGGTCTCTGACAACGGCGACGGGGTCGCGGAGACGGGCGAGGACGTCATAGATAAGCGGCTCAGCAGAACCGGAAGCGAGGGCTCCAAGAGATTAGCCAAGGATCAGAAGCAAGAACAATTTCCCTTCAAAATTGGCAGCCTCGCGCAGCCAGACAGACCAGAACTGACGATCCTGCACGAAGGCCTGACGGAGAAGGCAGCGAGTGTCGGAGACATCACGAGGAAGGTTACAACGGAGGATGGCGGCGTTTTAGGGTAAGGACTTTCTTTGCTGTCCCCGTAACGATCTCGTCAACATCCGATGGATTCATTATTTTGCACAAGCTTAATTAAAGCTTGCGTATTTAGTTTCGTTAGAGAGAGAGCCACGGGGGAAAGCTCTGATATTTCTCTCGCGATCAGGGACTCGTTTCCTGATTACAAAGGATCACGGATATATAAATAAAGAGAAACCGTGATAAACGACTTTGCGACAGCGTGAAAAATTAGCTGATCTTATCTTATAATCAATACAACGCGATCTCTCGTCATCGAGGAGACCATTTTGCATATTGCGCGAAAACAACATTTATTTTATCAACTAAAAATATTCGATTACTTTGCACAAGATTAATTAAATTTTGCGTATTTAGTTTCGTTAGAGAGAGAGAGAGAGAGAGAGAGAGTCACGGGGAAAGCTCGGATATTTCTCTCGATCTGGGGCTCGTTTCCTGATTACAAAGGGGATCGCGGATATATGAATAAAGAGAAACCGTGATAAACGACTTTGCGACAGCGTGAAAAATTAGCTGATCTTATCTTATAGTCAATACAACGCGATCCCTCGTCATCGAGGAGACCATTTTGCATATTGCGCGAAAACAAAATTTATTACAGCAACAAAATATTCGATTACTTTGCACAAGATTAATTAAATTTTGCGTATTTAATTTCGTTGCACAGAGAAAAGGGTTTCTTTGGATTTAGCATTTCTATTCGTTTAATTGAAATTTGTTTCATCGAGACAACATATGCTTGCACGAAACATTATTCGTCTGAATAGAAATTTCGTTGTTTCATTCGAAACAATTTCTATTTAAGATACTATTATTTGAAGTAATATCTTTCAAATCACGGCGGCCAGACATATAAACGACCGCATCAGCAGACGAGGTCTAATCATCTACCAATCTATTCTTTATAATTCTTTTAAACAAATATTTTATTTCAGACGAAGATATATATTATTTATCGAATTCAAACAAATGATTTATTTGGGCCATTTTAAATATCAAATTTGTTTGGAGACAACACAATTTATTAAGTCCAAAGAAATCATTTTCTCTCTGCAGAGAGAGAGAGAGAGAGAGAGAGAGAGAGAGAGAGAGAGAGAGAGTCACGGAGAAAGCTCTGATATTTCTCTCGATCAGGGGCTCGTTTCCTGATTACAAAGGGGATCGCGGATATATAAATAAAGAGAAACCATGATAAACGACTTGGTAACGGGGTGAAAAATTAGCTGATCTTATCGCGCCCAGTCAATATAACGCGATCCCTCGTCATCGCGGAGACTGTTTTGCGTATTGCGCGAAAACAAAATTTATTATGCCAGTAAAATATTCGATTACACCCAGGAGGGGAGATTTCGGCCGTAGCTCGCGTGGGCGAATGATCGATCGATCCCTCCGCGCGGCGCGTGGAAAGAGGCAAACAAGTTTGTTTGCAGTATCGCAAATGCGGTCTGTCGATCGAATTATAAGTTCGAGCGACGTCGCCGCTCGGGGCTTCGAATGTCGATTTGCAAACAATATTATTTACTCCCGTAGTTTGTCGCTCCCGATTAGGGTTGGATTACACGCATAGCCATAGAAACCCCGAAGTGCTCGCACAATTTGCCGGGGAATCTAGGTCACGCCGTTAATACGTCGGGATACTTTGCGCCCCGAAAAAAAATACTTGCAAGCAGCCGAGCCACGCTGAAAAATTCATCGCGATCACGTCCCGCCGCGCGCACGATTTTAAATGTCGCTCCGCGTACGCGGGCTGCGGAGGGGCCGCAGAAATTATGCGCCGCGTCCGCGTCGCGCGGACGAGAAAGATCGCCATTCCTCTTTCGTATACACCCAGAAAGAAAGATTTATTTAGGCTGAACAAATGGGATGCGTTGAAATCCTGTTTCTTTGAATCTACTAAATTGTTATTTACTCCCGCTGAAACATTTGATAGATTTGAAGAAATAAACTCTCTTAGAGATTCCAGTCTCAATGAAGTAAAATTTTGGTCAAGGTAAAGAAATGATTTCTTTGAAATTAAGTGAAAGTCTAGTAAGGTAAAAATTCGAAGAAAATTTATTTAATTTTATAGAAACTTCTTTCTAGGTGTACGTAATTTGAATTTTTCTACTAAAACATTTGCTAGATTTGAAGGTAAAAAAATAATTTCTTTGAAATTAAATAAAAGTCTAGTGAAGTCAAAATTCGAAGATTTATTCGCTTTCAAAGAAACTTTTTTCTAGTTGTATGTAATTTTAATTTTTCTACTAAAACATTTGCTAGATTTGAAGAAATGAGTTCTCTTAGAGATTCCAGTCTCGATCAAGTATAATTTTGATTAAGGTAAAGAAATAATTTTTTGAAATTAAGTGAAAGTCTAGTAAGGTCAAAATTCAAAGAAAATTTATTTAATTTTAAAGAAATGTTTTTCTATTTGTATGTAATTTTAATTTTTCTGCTAAAACATTTGCTAGATTTGAAGAAATAGATACAAATTCTTTTAGAGATTCCTCGATCAAGTAAACTTTCGGTTAAGGTAAAGAAACGATTTCTTTGAAATTAAATGAAAGCTTGGTAAGGTCAAAATTGGAAGGAAATTTATTTGATTCGAAAGAAACTTTTTCTCTGGGTATACATAATTTTTGCGAGATGCATTACATACATCTCGTAAACGAGCGTGCGATGGACGCGACGTAGAATCTTAAATCTTGATTATCGAAACATGAGTCTCATATTTATGGCGAGACCGCCCGAGATACGCGATACGGGAAGGATCGAGGGGGGAAACACGTTTGATTTATAAGTAATTTATTTACATTAATTGAATTGCCAAGAAGAATACATTAAGCGAATCTACATCTCACAGGCTACGAGAGATTCTATTTGCCGGTTAATTTATTCATTCGCCTTCCGTACTGTCATGTTTAAAGAATGGGCGGAGCAGGTACTCTTTTTTAATTAGTCAAAAAGCAAAACGCAACCGGAAGCGACTTCCTTTAATTCCCCATTCCGCTCTCCTCCGTCCTCCAGAAACTTTCTCGCTGCCATTTACATTTACGATTCTACAAACTTCTCGCAGGATCGCCGGAGTTACACACCCACGCAAGAAAGCACTTACCGCGGAGTGCTATTTTCTTTTTTTCTCTCTCTCTTTTTTTTATGGAGCGCTCGTATTCACGTTGGGATCTCGCGCGGGAACGCGCGACGTTACGGTCCAAAGTGCGATGCGGTATTTATTTTTTTTTTCCTACGCGCCTGAAATAGTTCGGTTGTTTTTGCCGTACTCGCTACGCAATCGAGCGGATCTATCTACGGTAGATTTTTTTTTATCACGCAGCCGCACAATATGCGGTGCGCGTAATTGCCCTCTAGCAATGGCGTGCTCCACATTATATTAATCCAAGTTCGCGCCGCTGGATTGCACTTGCACAACACGCGTCCGAAAAAAAAGGTAGTCGATCGCGCCGCGAAAAACAAGTGACGCGAAAGGTAAGCGTGTGCCGCACCTTCGAGCATCTCCCGATAAGCCAGAAACAACGGGGTGGAAAGAGACGAATGGGGTCGGCCCTGCGCGGCGGACGAAACCGGACACCGGATGAAAATGTGCGCCGTATTCCGGGACAAGTAGATCCAGACGGAAAACTCTGAAAGCTCAACGCGGAGTGACAGCGATACTGCGGGTGGGCGAGGGGGGCGAGCGGCGCAGGGCGGACGAAATATCGGTCCGAGCGGTAGAAAAGGGGATGCGGGGAGAACCGGCGCGAGGAGGGGCCCGGTGTCGAGCGCGAAGATAGGCAGCGGTAGATACGGGAGAGCCGTGGAGGAGAGGCGCGGTTAGAGCCTGACGTCGGGACACATTCGGAAAAGAGAGAGAGAGAAACGGAGGCTGTGACGTAACGAGCGCTACAAGTAGCGAAAAAGAGACGAGTGCAGCGGAACGGAGAGACGGGGCGACCTCGGTTCGCGGCACAGAGGCGGGTGAACGCGACGCATCCGGACAGATAATGCAGGCACTGCGAAGTAGAAAAAGACGACGTGAGGGGAGGGGAAGGCAAACACACACGCGCGCGCGATGTGGTATCGATGAGGATAAGGAGAGATAAAAGCGTCGCTGTACAAAGGAGGGCCGGGGGGGGGGCGGCGGAATCGCAAAGGAGCGAGGCCGGAGCACGCGCGCGCGACAGACGGAGAGGAGAGAATTTCCGCGCATACGCGCGGAATCGCCGGTGGCTGCGGAAAGATAAGACGTAAGGATGTCAAAGCGGCGGGCGGGGCGGGACGGGACTTGAGCGGTTAAAAAGAGGACGTGGTACAAATGAGGCGGGGGAAAATGGCTGGTCGCGCGTATGGAGAAGGACGGATGAGCGCGCGACGCGTGAGAAAAATACGGCGAGTCCGGAGAGGCGCGTGCGACAAACGCGAGGCACACGGGAATGAATGAGGGGTCCCGGTACGCGCGCGAGCGGATTCGCGTTTATGGTGAACGAGGCCGCGGGGTTTCCCCAATTGTTTCTCGGCCCCTCGACGTTTACCGACCGAGCGAGGCGGTAACCTTTCGTTCTTCGGTTAATTTCACGCGGGCCGCGATGGAGTTTTAATTCCGGGCTCGATTATCCAGACGCGTAGTATCGAAGGGTTCGGAGTTTTAATTGCGACCAAAAAAAATATGCGACGGTTAAACTTTGACCTTACAAAACGCGCGTTGCTCCGCTTTTTCGACGGAATAATACGCGATCGTGAATATTGCAACGGCACTCCATCGCGGACGTACGAAATGCGTGAACGCGGCATTTCCCGCGAATTGACGAACAATTAGCGCTAATTGCGTGACATCATTCCCGCCAGTCAGTTGCTCTCCGCTGCAAGACGCTTTGGTCGCGTTTTGTGAGGCAAACTAACCGTTTGCCCCGCGCCTTGACGTTTATTTAAAACTCGGCAAACGTTGTTCTAACGCACAGGCTACCTTCGAGCTGGGAAGTGAGTGTTAGGTAAAGTAGTGACACACCGATGCACATATAGGGAACAGTCCCTTATTATAAGACATGCTCCTAATATGGGATAGCGGAGCTTCTGTTTGGTTCCACCATGAATTTATTGTTCTCGGAGCGAAATCTGGTGGAAAATTCATTGTTAGATCGTGGGATCGTTGCGAAGAAAAGATTTGTCATTGAATTTGGGTATCGAGAACCTGCTCTCTCATATTAGAAATCTATCTCACAATAGAGGACTGTCCTCTATACGGAAGTCTGGGCTCTAGCGTCGTCGACGTGTCATTTCGCACGCACGCGCGCGCGCGCGCGCACGTGGTGGCATTCGTGTTACGTAATCGAAGCGGGGCGCCGTGTAATCGGAGTAATTCGAACTGCGTTATGCGTTTTCTTAACGTCGAACCGCTTACTTAACATTGTAAATCCAATCGAGCCTGCGAAGCAAAATAACGTCCGACGGTGGGATCGCGGGGAGAGGAGAGGAGAACATACGCAAACAACTCGCGCGTAGGTACGCACATATGGGGGAGAATAACGTTTATTCTCGAGCTCCCTCGTGGCGCTTCTATTAAATATGCGCTCGTACGGTACACACGCGTGTTCAATAACTGCGCGTGCGTGCGTAGTGCGCGCGGCGCCTCCACAAAGGCCCGCAATTTATCTCTAATTTGGCGACGAGCTAATCTCAATCTGTATAACATTTGCTACCGCGTTTGAACAACGCCGTGCCCGCGCTACTTTCGCCCGGTTATATAACAACCAGCTCGCGACGAGTAATCAGCCGGCCCTTAAACGAGCAGCGTCTGATAAAATAATGATGTTTACGTAATGATTCTGTTTGACGAGTGAAAATGCGTCATCGAATTGGCAGCGGGAGCGTCGCGTCGCTCGCATCGATAACTGTCCGCGCTTGACGTCCGGGCTTTACGTCACGGGGCCGAATAATTTTTGCGCGGACGCGCTAAAGAGAAGCCAGGTTTTGCCAACGTTTACCGACGATAATTAAAATTAGGGGCGCGATAATGAAAAGCACTAATTGAAACCGAAGCCCTCGGATCCGCCGCCGGCTGGAAAATATTTTATTCGCCGACCCGCGAAAACTTGTATACGATTACCAATCCCCGAGGAACTCCGCGCCGTTCGACAATCGAGCTCGCCGTCATTTATCGAAAATTGGCTCGGCAGATACGAGCTGGTCGGATTACTCCTCCGACTACACACGCCCACACGTGTGCCACGCGCGCGCGCACACGCGGGTACACGCGCGCGTAAACGCGAATGCATAAGCGAGTATCACGTGTGCGCGTGCATTTCCAAGCACGTACCTGCCGCCTACATTTCGGCGCGTGTACACACGTGAATATCTCCCACGCTCGCTCCCTCGCAAATCGACACACACACACACACACACGTAGATTTCGATTTCGCTCGACCTCCGTGATACGAATTTTCAACCGATGTATAGCAGCCGCGTAGTCGTACGCATTCAACGACAACACATTCATCCGTACATATGCCGCACAGACACTCGTTTCTCGCAAATTCCCGCATGTACATGACGCATGTACATATTTCCATGCGCGCCAGGTGTACATACGTACGTACTCTCACGTGCTGCATTCACTCCTCTTTCGCGTGATTAACAGGCACACGTAATGCACGCCCGAAAGATATTTTCGGAGCATCTCGAAGCTATACATAGCCCTGCGCGAACATCGCGCAATAAAATAATTACAACGAAAACAAACCGCAAAAATTCGTACCTGTTACAAAATTGTACAAGCTCGCATATTAATTGGCCGATATCATTATGGCAGTGAGCCGCGTACAAGCAAGAGAGCGATTGCATTGTACCTTGTTAGGATTGAAAAAATGTTCAGAAAAAATAAACTTGCATATTAGTCAGAAAATAATAATTGCACTCGTTGGTAGACGAGTGCAAAGTCCAGTGAAATTGCGTCGTCGATTATTAAATATGAATAAAAGTGACAAGTGAACTGTATTAGAGATCAAGTTGAACTGGAAAATGAACAACAATTAGAGATTCATATGTGTTCTAACACCTTGTCACCTTGAAACTTCCTGAATAAACGTATGTACGTACGACAGTTAGCTTTTACGAGGCACCTTTTGGAGCGTAGAGCCGTTTATATATCGACGACTGCGATACTTATCGATTAGAACACGCGGGGTCGCCGATTTAAATTTAAAATACCATAGGCGACTACAAAATATCGTATATTATATCAAAAGTATATATTTGTCCTGCGTCAAATATGCACAGCTACATATACAAATGTTTATTTATTAACAATAATTGCAAACAATTTTTCGACGCAGACTCTTTTCAAGACGCGGCGTTTTTTGGAAAAGTACGTACTTCGTATTCTTTCCCTTTACTTTCCTTCGCACACATAAATTCTGTATGTATGAAGTTATGCACACAAGATGCGCCAGAAAATGTATAGCAATACTTTGAGACGAGATTATTTCGTTGAAATGGAGAAAACAATTCTTGTCAAGTTGAAATCCAAATGTAATTATCAAATAATAATTCCGCCCGTGTTGTATTTAACAACAACAAGTAAACAAAAGAGGCCAATTTTTGCGAGCATAAAAGTTGACAGTGCAATATATATTTTTAAAAATTCAAAGATGTTACAATTGAAATATTAGATAGCGACGCGGCTCGACACGCAGTGCTTTCATCGGCGCAGAATTAAAATTAAATAGTTAACTCGCCCAGTGCATAATTGTCAGCAAGTAATAGAATACAATTATCAAGTTACGTAACATTAAACAGTTTTAAGCCACGTGCGTGTAACAAGCAGTTTGGCGTCGTTAAATTTTACATTGATTTAATTTTGATTCTGGCAACCGATTATCGGAACGCTTCAATTTGAAAGAACCCGACAAAGAATGGCTTGGAATTAACGAAATTAAAGGGAAAAACCCCTTAAAATCCCGTGGACGTACACGGTTTTAAATTGCATTAAAACGCAGACTTCTCAGGCTTATCGACTTGAGAGATTTATTCTTTTCCACTCCCAATCCGTTTTATTTTATTTTTGTAGCGCTCCTCCTGAATAACTTAATCTTCGGCTGCGCGATTCAGTTTCAAATGAATCGAGGAACTCGCCCCCTCGCGAAACGTCTGTGCCAAAAATTCGATAAAGAAACACCGTCCCGTCGATTACGCAGGCTCCCCAGGGTGCCTCGTCACACGGGGTTACGCACACAAGCGCGACCCCCTCCCTTCCCCCCTTCCCCGTGCACGTGTACACGTGCTCAATGGGCGGTGTAGCCCACGGTGCACGCACGGCCTCGCGTATACGCACATACGCAGACTCGCTCTCTCCCTCACCGCGCGGAGCGGAGCGGAGCGCGCGCACGCACCGTGTACTCCGCGAGGAGTATTCTACTCTCGCGAGTGGTCGCCCGCGCCTCGCGGCACAGTCGGCGTGCGTCCACGCTCGTCGCGCGTTACCGCCGCGTTTGCGCGCCGTCCTCACGCTCGCGCGCGTGCATCGCGCACATACGTGTGTACGCGCGTCCCGTCGCCCCGCGGTGTCCGCCGTGTACGTGCGTGTTGCATACGCGGCTCCCCCCGACGAGGCTGTTATTTATTAGATCAGAGGAAGCCAGTTCGCAGTGACGTACACGGAGTGCCGGCTGTCGGTGACACGCGCGGACAGTGAGCACCGCGGCTTCGCGCGACGCAAGGAAGCGAGAGAACGCGCGCCGAAACTCCTCTTCCCGCGTACCCTCGGCCAGCGTCCACGCTCGTACGCGCTCACCCCTTCCGCTCGCGGGAAGCGTTCGAGGGAGACCGGAAGCGTGCGACGACGTCGTCTCGTTTGGATAACGGAAGTTGGAGAACGTCGTCCCCTCGCGCTTGTCGCTAGACACCGATGCGCTGGGAAGAAAAGCTGTGACTTAGTTGGCAAATGTATATGCATTTCTTCGAACTCGCGCCGTTTATCGAAACACATATTTTTTCTTTTTGCGTTAATTAAGTATTTTTGCGAATTAACAAACGTTTGCTCGGCAGCCCGTGACCAGCCGAAGCGTGAGAGGTGTCTCTTCGACGCTTCGTTTCTCTCAGTGCGCGAACAACCGGTGCGGATGTCGGGCCCGGCGTTTTACGCGCGCGTAAAAAAAAAAAACGATCGGCGTAATCGCTCTTGGCGGGTTTCGCGCGTCACGATCGATAAATATGAAAACGCCGCGGGGGCAATTCTCCTCTTGCATTTAATTAGAAATTCCGCGGATAAAGTCGCGCTCAAGTTTTATGCAAATTGTCGATACACGCTCGGTTACGTAAGGCTTCTCGGGCTGCGCCCCGTGAAAACTCGAGCGCGCAGTATTTCGTACAAATATTAGATATTCCCAGTTGTAGAAAAAAAAACGGGGGGGAGGAATTGATTCGCAGGGCGTTGGGAAATTTCAAACGGGCTTCCGCACACACACACACACACACACACACACACACACACACACACACACACACACACACACACAGGCTCCCGCAACCGGAGAAATATCAGAGTTCGACCGGGTTCATGCCTCGCGTTTCAGACCCCGCGTTCCTTTTGTTAAATATGTACCGGGCAGACGTAATACAGCGGCGAGGTACGAAAACACGATTTCACGTATCGATAATGGATACGACGGTGATCCAAGCCGTAGCCGAGAAAAATGTCGGGATATTTTCCGTCGAGATATCATAGCTCGAGCGGGAGATTTTCCGCTAAAAGCAAACACAGCGGTGGGTCCGTCGCGTTTCCGCTACGGGGATTTTATACTGCGTTCACATGTGCGCGCGGTATCGTATCGAAAATGCGCGCCGCGTACCGCATCGGGAATATCGCTCCGACACACGCGAACAATAAGCCCATCCATATTATCATCCGTTATACAATCCCCTCTCATTTCAATTGCACGAGACACGTCGCGGCGGGAGAGACCGTGACGTACAATTTTTATCCTTTTAATTGCACTTGTATCTTTCGCAAAGCGCCAAAGAGGATGAAGGGACCCGGGGAAATATTTAAATCCCTCGCGTGCTATTACCGCTCGTATTAATTGTGTCAATATTAATCTTGCGTTTCGTACAAATGTTACCCTTGTCGAGCCAATTAACGGAGATAATCGTACCGTTCCGCTTCTTATCGCAAACCGTCTGTGTCAGTATTCATTTCTAATCGAACCTAATATTTTCATCGGAAAAGTCCTCTATTACGGGACGGGCTTCTAATGTGAGACAGCAGGTTTGCAGCATCAAAATTTTATCACAAATCTTTATTCGCAACGAACCCACGATCCAACAATGAATCTCGCGCTAAACAATTTCACTTCAACGGCAACAAATTCACGACGAAACCCATAGACGACGACTGTTAATTTAGCAGAAACCCTGCTATCTCATATTAGGAGCTTATCTCGTAATAGGAGACTTCCCTCTAGTAGCGCGCGAAGGTGTTTTCGTGTCGAATGCGAGCGGCAAAGTTATTTTAATTTCGAGGCAATTAATAATTTCATAAGGATCTGACGTGAAAGCACAGTCGAAGGAATAAAGGTACGAGAGAGCCAAGACGGGATGTTAAATGTCTAAGGCCCGGTTTTTCATTTCCTGGTTAACTGCTAACCAGAAGTTAGTCGACTCTTTTTCTATATTGTTATCTAAGGAGAGACAGTTAATCGGCTAGCGTGCGGCTAACATTGTGCCAGAAAACGAAAAGCCGGGCCTAAATAATTTTTATTCGATTTTCGCACCGCGAGGAGCGATAATTGCAGCGATAAGGGCAATCATTTCTGATTTATATCGCGCGAGTATTCGACAGTATCGGAATGACCTCGGCAATTGGCCAGACTTTTTATACCGCTCGCTAGCGCCGGCCGCTAACAAGCGGATCGCGGCAATTAAGAGAGCCGATCGGACGACAGCGCCGAAGGTCCGCTCGCTGCTCGCGACGGCTTTGTGCCCGGCGGTTTCCTTTGCCGTGCATTAAAACGCTCGGCACGAAGCCGTCGACTGACCGCGCGACCGCGGATTTCGACGGCTTCCGCTCTGTGTAACCTCTGGTTTTCCTGGTTTCTCAAGCGAGTTCGAGGCGCGACGCGAGTCCAGGGGATCCGTCCGCGTTCCGAAGGACCTCGCGATTCCGGCGCAGGATTCCCGCAGGGAGGAGCAAAAGGGGCCGTTATCGCGGCAAGAGGTCGAAGAGGACGCGAGGGAGGCGCGTGATTATGAACAGGCCGCTCCGCGGGAGAAACCCTCGCCGTCGCTGGAGGAAGCGGTTCGCAAGCACGAGGAGGATCTGATCTGCAAGGAGCACTCGCTTGAGTATCAGAGTCAGACGCTCGAGAGCCAGTCGGACCATCTGTTCCACGAGGTGTTCACCACCTCGCTCGACGATCTGCTGACGACAGTGCCCGAAAGTTGGACCCGCCAAGTTTACGAGGAGAGCCTCGACGACGTCGAGCGGAGCTACAAGGAGACGCAGTACTCGCCCAAGGAGAAGCGTGATGTACAGACGCAGACTGTGCAGGAATCGAAGAGCACGCAGTGCAGCCCCGAGCAGAGCGTGACGAGCCCGTGCGAGGAGCCGCCCAGGATCAGCCCCTTCCACATCGGCCAGAGATACTTCCAGAGTCCCAGAAGGGAAGTGCAGACGCAGACTCAGGGCGAGAACAAGAGCGTCCAGTGCTCGTTGGACGATCTGAGCGATCTCGCGAGAGGCGAGGCCGCGGAACAGGAGTCGAAGAGCGTTCAGTGCATCCCGGAGGACATCTCCGCGAGGTCGTCCGACAGGTCGAGGTCCTCCTCCCGCGAGGACGCCCTGCGCAGCCCGCGACGCGAGGTCGAGGTACAGACCTACCAGGAGTCGAAGGCGATCCAATGCAGCGACGACGAGCTGCGAGAGGCTGATCAAGCGAGCGACGATCGCCCGGAGCACGCGCGACTAAGCAGACCAGCCAGCTCGCCCTCGTCGAGCTCGAGTTCGCCGCGCAAGTTCCCGACCGTCGTCTTCGTGGAGGGCAAGGGGGACATGACCGTTACGCACAGGGAGCACGATGGCGACGTCACCTGGTCGAGGCACTGGGGTCCCGAGAGATTGGTGGAGATATATAGAGAGCCGAAGGCCAGCCTAGGGCTCAGCATTGTTGGCGGAAAGGTAAGTTTAACATTTAACAGGCGGCATATTGATCCGACGGTGTACGTATTGTCATTACTTTCTTTTTTTTACGATCCCTTACACAATCTGTCCTCTGGAAAACTCGGTAATTCGTTAGGCAGTTAGACCTTTTCTCCCCCCCAAGACCCGTCGAAGGTCGCTCGCCAAACAACTTGGCAATTGTTCCATTAGAGGATTTATTTCTATCGTTATTACCTGGAAAAGTGAAGAAGAGAAACGCAAATTGAGAAAATTTAAATTAGACATCGAGCTCTTCAACACGTGTCACCCCGTTGTCGATATTTTCTAATTGCGGCATCGCGTCTCTCTCTCTCTCGTTACATCATCTATAATTGCCACGCGCGTATTGATCTAGTTTACAACGCGAGTATACGCGGCCGCGGGATTTATTTTTATAAATTCCCCGAGATTCGATCGACGCGAGAGAGAAGAGATAATCCTGTACGTGAATTATTAGTGCGTTCGCGCGCGTGGCCGTCCGGCCACAATTTTTCGCATTCCTTTTATTAGCGCGCAACGGATATAGCCGCGAGCGGACGAGAGCAGGCCCCGTCGATATCGCCCTTGGGTGCTTTATAGAGCGCTTTTAAAATCGGGAATGCCGCGACGGAGTTGTCGAAACGTACGGACTGGCGGGGGAGTCGAGGTCGAAGTAGGTCGGGCCGAGAGAGCAGACGGCCGCCGGCGTATGGACGTCTCGGCGGATCCCATCTCGCGCCGGATGATCCGTAATTGAATAATTCGGCCCGATAATTAACGTCGGATTTTAACAAGTAATAAACTGTCACGTGCACGCGTCCACGGCGGGGGCGCGAGCGGGCTTAACAGATTCGACCCCGCGCGATCCCGCGAATAAATTCCTGATGCGCGCCACGCGGGTTAAAGGCTTTTTATTGATCGACACCCCGAGCGGCGCGGATCGGGAATGCTAGTTCGACGAATAGAATTTAATCAATTAATTCTTCATCGATGCACACCCGGCCGCCCGTGTCGCCGATACGGGCTGCGCTCGGGGTGTCGGGTCGCATTAGTGCGCGGCCGGCTTGAAGCCGGCGTGATTCTGCACTCTGGTCACCTCTCGCCCCTAGAACTGTCAGTTCGTGAAAACATTTGCGTAATATACAAACGATGTGGCCTTTGCGTACAGACCGGCGGTGTCCCACTATTCAGATTAAGCGAAAGAACCGCATGGCATCACTGAAATTGCGTTTAGGAGCTTAGCGAGAAGTCTATTCGCTCGAATAAGTAATAGGTTACCGATTTTTTGCTAGGCTTCTAGACTCAATTTCAATGATACCACGCTCTCTCTGATTTAGTCCGAGTAGCGGAGCACTGTCGGTTCGTACACGAAATCGACATACTTTGTACGCTACGGAAATGTTTTCACGAATTGACAGTTCCACACGGAAAAAACCAATATAGCCGCTGTAGCTAAAACTTAGCAAAATAGGGACAGCTAATATTTTAGTTGTGATAGCTCAATATTTTGCTACTGTGCCTATTGTATTAGGTGCGACAGCAAACGGTTTGCTGTCGTAGCAAAATATTGAGCTATCACAACTAAAAATATTAGCTGTCCCTATTTTGCTAAGTTTTAGCTGCAGCAGCTACATTGTTCTTTCCGTGGCAGGAGCACGAGGTGCCAAAAGTGCGGAATCACCTCCAGCATCCCCGCGCGGCCGTCTTAGAAGCTCTTGAAAATTGTGTTCTACACAAATTATCGGGACACTGCGCGCATTTCGGCGACCGGTGTAACTCCGTATCCAATTAAGCTGTATAATTATTCGCTACCTCCAGTTACAGAGGGGGGAGTAATTGATTTCGGGAACGGCGGAAGGATTATAATCCCGCCGATAAATAATGTAGCGCGATCGCGCGAAATAGAATACGCTGCTAATTAAGTAGGGATATGTTTGTTTCTCTACTCGCGCGGGGAAGGGTAAGCGCAATCGATTACACGATACGCACGTTGAATTGTGGCGTTAAATAATTGCTTTAATTCGATTAGCGCATGACGATGCGGCAGCAAACCAATGGGAGATTAATGAGAATAAATGAGCGGGGGCGGTTGGAAATCACGGGGGGGGAGGGGGGGTTGGAATCTGTCTCGAACGCGGCCAGTGTGCCTGCGACGTGGTCCCCGCAGTTAACGGAGTTGGGAGCGGAGTCGTGGAGCGACGCTGATGAAATCTAACTGTGATTAAGCTGTGAATTGTCAGCGGCTGAATCGACTAATCACGACTCTGTTGATCCTGCCGTTTAACGGGGCTCGAGCGAGCGGGCATTAAGCGACGATTCTTGCTTCCAGGTCGATCTGCATAACGGCGGGCCCAGCAAGACGCAGAACATTTCCGGGATATTCATAAAGAATGTTCTGCCGAACAGTCCGGCCGGCAGAACCGGCGGTCTCAAGGTAACGCGGTTTCCTCGGAAACGATCCTCTTCACCGTCGCACGCGGAAATTGTGTTTCGCCGCTCGATTCGAGCAACCCTCGCAAAAAGACTTTAATAAAGCCAGGGCTAGAGGAGAGCCACCGCGGTTTTTGCCCCGGTAAAGATTTCACCGCGACCGTAGTCTAACGTTTGCGCGCGCGCGTTTACGGGTTCGAACGCGCGGCCGCCGCTAAATGCGGTCTCGGTCCACGAATTTTGTTTCGCGAAGGTAAATCTACAGAGTTTAATTTCGCGAACTTATAACTGCCGCGTTTATCGCGAGTGTTCTGATTTAAGTTAAGACTCCATAAACTGCGGCAACGAGTCGAAAGATTGCGATTTCAGCGCGGGAAGCTTGGCGGCGAGTTTTCCGATTGGTCCGACCCGCGTTGCTGCACGCGTCGCGCAGCTCGACGCATCTATAAAGTCCTAGCTCGAAGCGGCATTGTCCACGTGTAAAAATTTAATAGTCTGCAATCACCGCGACGTGTATCTCGCACGGACCTTGGCTCGTTCTCAACTTCTTACGCGCGTGCTTTCAGATTGGAGATAGAATAATCGAGGTGGACGGCGTCGACCTGCGGCACAGCACGCACGAGCGTGCGGTGGAAGTTATACAGGCCTCCGGAAATCCTGTCAGCCTCCTCGTCCAGTCCCTGGTGAATTTGGTAAGATCTTGACCGCGATCGAGAATATCGATGCGACCGCTTTTCCCCGAGCCCGAGCCTGTCAGCCTTAATGTCGTTACAAAAGTTTCCCGAACCACGCTGGCTCCTCTTATCGTCCGACTTGTATCTCCCATCGATGTTCTCTACTTTTTCCATTACATTTGACAATTGCGCGCGATATATCGCAACGACGAGACGTGGGTCCGACGGTCCGGGGGAATATTAACTTTCTTCTTCTCCCATCGCGGTCTTCGTGAGGAAAATAATCATGGCCGGCGAACATAAATACTCCTTTTAAAACGCGCTGCCTGTTGGCAAGTCCGTGCTATATTCCTATTGGAAAGAAGCTTTATCCTGGCCCATGAAAAAGAGTCTACATTCCTGAGGGAAATAAATTCACGACGCGCAGCTAAACCCTTTACAGCCGCTGGAATTTACGACATTGCTTTACTTCAGTAACTCGCGTAACGTTTACGTTACACGTCGTTTTATAGTCTGCAACATTTCACGATGTACCTCTTTTTTTTTTTTACTTTAATCTTTGCAAGAAAGCAATTTAAAGTGCAGTTGTCAAGAGAAATGGGGAATTATACCGTTGCATTATATTTTCAGTCAAAGCTCACGGAGATTAATATTAATTAATAGACGACAGTGATATCGCGTCGACCTTTACCGGCCGGATTACCTCGCGATCAAACCTCTCGGAAATTTGTGAAACGTGCGTATTATTAATGTTCCCTCTTAATTAAATATCCTCTTAATTATTTGAAATGCACAAATTTCAACGTCCGCGATCTAATTTCCCACCTTACTGTCCCCGACGGCTCGCGACGAGCATTTCGCCATGTAATCTGAGGATTATTCCGCTCGCGTTTAACGACAATCTACGCGCAAAACGGAAAGTCAGATTTCGCTTCGACCTTCCGGTGGGGGCCGCCATTATAAATCCGCGCACCGCTGAGCTGACTCGATTTGCAAGGCACGAAAGTTTCACCCTCGCAATTAACCCGCGCCCGGACGATCGATTCCGCTAACCGGACGTTACCGGCGTCATCATAGTTCCACGCAGGGCGAAATTGAACTCCGTAATGTCGTTGAATGGCAGCAGCCCTAGGCGCTCCGTCGTATCACGTCGCTCGCCCGGCCCTCCAAAGCATCGCCGATAGACACATTACGCGAAATTGGATGCAGGAGCGACGCTGCGTGACGGTACTTGCGAAATGCCGTGATACACGAGTAGACACGGGGAGGATCCCTCCCCACCCCCGGTTTTGCGTAACGGAAACAACCCTGTCGCGCGGCGACTTTTATTATCCCGCCGTCGCGAGTTTTATCCGACGGTCGCGAATTTTTGCGACCTCGAGGGAATGCGAGATGCGAGTTGGCCTAAGTCCGAATCGTCTTAAATATCTCTTGAAATATTTCATAGCCAGTGAAATGATCCGTACAGCATCCGCGCGGATAATTTTTTTACTAAAAATGCTAAATACTCTTCGAACGTATATTTAGGACAAAGTTAGGTATAAAAATTGACTATAAACTGGCCTTAGTGTGCACTCGGTGCGCGCTAGTGCGAGCGATCGAGTTCGCTATTGCTCTCTAAAAGTCAATCGGTGGATTATCACTGAAAACAGCGAATAGTCACCGATCTGCAGCACTGAAGACCGCAGTGGTATACTTGTAGCTGCAAATCAGTGACTGTTTTCAGCGATAATTCGCTAATCGATTTTTAGAGGGTAAGATCGGATATGCGCGGCTCCGAGGCGACGCTACATGGCGCCGCGGTGCAAATTTAACATCGACGTCTCCGATTGTTACGCGGACCCGTGATCCTCGTAGCGGCGAACGATCCCGTAATCTCGACGGTAAAAATTTACAGCGATCCGTCGCGACTCCGTCAGCGCCTAGCGCGGTCCGCGCTCTAGGACGGCTAAAATTTGACATCGAGCATCAATGTGCACGCTGTTCAACAGCGCGGGGCCTAATATAACTTCCTTCGCGCGATCGCGATCACCGTCGATCACCGTCGTGTTATTTTTGGCTCGACCGAAGAGAGCGCGAACTATTTTTTGATGCCACCAAGTTAGCCCGAAACGAACGCTCGGAGGAAAGACTCGAGTAACCGACTTCGCAACCCGGCTCGTGCACGGCGCATTGTCGAGCGGCGGTTTCAGGGTAGCTGTCAGATTCCGATGATAGCACCTGTTCGCCGCAGCCGCGACTGTGGTGGCTGAAACGCAACGGCTTCCGCGATTGGCATTCCCGGAAAACGACATCGGACTTTCCCCGAAATTTCAATCGGCCCGCTCGATACTCGCGGAGCCGCCGATGCGGGAAGAATGGCGACGTCGAGATACACGCGCGATCGCGAATGAATCGGAGAACGGAGAGAGGAAGGGAAGAAGAGGAAAAGCGGCGAGGGGGCGCGAAAGAATAGAACGGAGAGAGAGAGAGAGAGAGGACAGGCGAAGGGACGAGAGATACGGATGGAGGGCAAGAAAGAGAGAACACGGGAACCATTATTGACGAACGGCTCTTGTACGTACACGATGCACCCGGGTCGATCTTCCCAATAAATCTTGACAATGAAGGAGAACCGAGGGGAAGCCTCGGAAATGTCTGAAGTAAGGACAAACGCGGGGAACGAGGGCTGGGAACATTGTAAAGATTTAGATAATGCCCGTGATCCGCCCGTGTTCTCTCGAAAGATGCTGGGTTCCGCGTTAATTACTTTCAATTGACTAATCATGCCGCGCGCAACTACATATCGGCGTTACAACGTTGAAGCCGTTTTACGCGGCTTCTGATATGGAATTTCTCGAGACACACCGCTGTCAAAAGCTAATCGCACGTAAAACAGTAATATGATAATTAGATGACGCCACCCGCCGCCAGAATTTTCGATTACAATCGCGCGAGTGTCGCTGCGAAATTTATCGATGAGCACGAGCGATCTCTAGCAATAATGGAACGCATATATTTCTCCCTTCTCTACGAGGTGCCGGAGGGAGAACAGACACAAGCGAGAGAAGAATTGCGCTTGTCTGATCGCCAGCGAGAGTCGTTGGAGGGAGCGGGGGCGGGGGGAGGAGGAAAAGGGCGGGGGAGGGTTGATGCGGTTCACCGGAAAGAGTGGTTCACCTCGTTGCAACCGAGCGCGCGCCCATCATCAACACCATGGACCATCGACGAGCCCACCCTCCTCCCTTCCCCCTTCCGTATGAACGACGCCAGCCCCCCGTTCGCCGACCTCTCTCGCCCTCCGCTCGCGGGAACTTCAGTTTCGTGCACGAAAGCGCCTGGTCGACGGCGGTTCACCTGATGTCACTCGGGCTCAGTCGTCACGAGGCGTCGCGATGCACCGATTCTTCGGACGCAAATGCGTCACCTTCGTCGTACGTTATCACGGAGATACGCGCAGACCGCAGAGGATGTTGCTCCGCGTCCGATCGCCCGGCGATGACACGAGCACGCCGGGCACCCGGTCCCTTTAACTCTCGTCAGCGCGTCCGCGCGTGAACCGTGTGCTGCACGCACGCAATCGTAAATCGCATCGTAAACCCGGGTTTACTTTGACTTACACGCGCGCTATAAATCACGAGCGTCGGCAGACTCCGCGCCGGAGAAGCGGAATGTTCCCCCGAGTGACAGCGAGAGGCTGCGGAAGCGAGCGGGCCCTGTGCCGTGTTTCGCCTGCGATCGATCACAAGTGAAGAGAAATAGAAATTTAATAAATATTCCGCGTTGGCGAGAGTCAAGGCTGACCGGTCGCGCTTAACCTGGCGATTGGTCCACGTGTGCTGCCCGTATAGTCGACCTTAATTATTCTCGTGTGCTCGCAATCGCGCGCCTCATCTCGAGCAACAAAGAGAACGTTAATCAGCAAACGCGAGTTGTATGAATTGTTCGCGCTATTGTAAAACAAAAATTACAGACACACACGCGGGTGAAAATATCGCTTTCACCGGTAAATGTGGAGTAACATTTTGCGTTTTTTTTTTATATATAAAAATTTGTTACATCGCGTTTAATTTGATCTGCATCGAATTTTGTCGGAAACAGACGCGAGCTTTTTCCACGCCCAGCCAGTGGAAAACGCCTCGTCCGCATATCTCGGTCGATTATTTCGAAAAAAAAAAATACGTCCGTCAAAAAAACACGAAAAGTTGAAACGGTGCTGTATACGCGGAGCACACAAATCATTCTTACGGCCAACGTTTTCGCGCAGATGTTGATATTATTTATCGCCCGTGCTCGCCATCGAGCTAACGCGGCGCAGCTCTGCAGTTACTCGTTGTCGGCCTGCGCGTTTACAAAAGAAAATTGTAACTTTCACGTCGAAGCCGTCGGTAATCGTGCCCGATCGCGGGAAGGAAAAGAAGACGTCACGAGGCATCGCCGGGTCTGTTTTACGGAATTAAACTCGCTCAATTGCAGTTACTTTGGCAACAATTCAAGACGCTCAGCAAATATTTCCGTTGTACTAATTCATTCCGACCGGTTTATCTAGACAGTCTGCGCAGTTTATCTCGCTGCTAAAATAAGTATAGATCTCTTTCAAACAATCCCGCGAGACTATCTGCACCATATATTCTCCTCTTGCCGTCTACTTCAATTCCCCCCCCCCCTTTCTCTCTATCTCTCTCTTTTAAGTCCTCGAGCTCTTTTTGCGTGTTCGGTTCGGGACTGCATTTCGCTGCCTCTTTACAGGAGCGCATCGCATCGAATTGCCGCGCAAAAAAATATTTCCAATTGCTCGATGGCGCTTATCAGCCACGCGCCGCTCGGGACCCCGCGACTACCAATCGCGCTCCTAATTCTGGGGTCACTTCCGGCAGCTCAACTTGCTAAATTCTATTGGTTCTTCCACGGAGGGACAAAGAACCGACCGCGGCAATATAAGCCCTCTACGCGTGGCCTGAGTGCCTTTTTCTCGGTTTTACCTCGAGGTGACAGGGTGCGTAGATCGCGTTTATCGAATCTGAAGTTGAGACAGTTGCGAACCCAAAGGCGAACCCAAAGGCAAAGTACTTGTAAAGTCTGGTGTTTCCTGTGCGAATTAAAAGCTCGATTATCGTGAGCTACGCGAATCTCGATGCCTTCCTCCGGTTTCCTATCGCGACGGTGAATCCGCTTTGGTGCAGCGCATCCGCGAACATCGGTTTTGCAATTAAATTCGCGAAAATACTGCGATATATTAAAGTTTGCAGCGTGTGTGTATTCACTTTATTATTATTTTATTTGCTCGAGTTCGATGAAAGCGCAGTATTAATAACAACCGCATGTTATCGCGGCGGGTGGAAAATTTTGCTTATATCCTTCAACGTAAATATTTTGATTTAATGTTAATGTCAATGCCGCGGAATATATTCCGGCGCAATGAGCAACAATTTAAGCTGGCTCGCGTGTAACTCCAAGATTGCAGGAAGAGAGAATCTCGGGATTGTTGTTGCAGAGCCCAGAGCACGGCGGCGCCGTCCAGGAGGAAAGGGATACCAAAGCCCGAAGGCAGACTGTCAAGAGTCATACATCGTCGTCTTCTGGCGTCAGTCCTGGAGCGCCGTCGGCCTCCTTTCGCCATAAACCACCGCCGGTCTCGCCCGCGAGATCCATCACGCCGGAAGTGATACAGGTCGGTTTTTCCTTGCACTCGTTGTACAGTCTTATTCATTAATGCCCCGGTTTTATCAGGATTCACATTTTTCATAATCTTTATTTCCATCCGCACTTCGATCAGGCTGTAGTTGACGCAGCTTGTTTACCGGGACAAAAATATTCTTGACGCATTTCTATTTCTCGCAACCTCATTTAGTATAAAAATAAGAGAGTATCGAAATTAAATCAATAATTCTTATTCTCCTTTATCGAATTAATAAAGATTGACTTACTATATTGCGACAAGAGCGACTTATATAAATGTAAGTTTATATACATATTCTTGCGTTTAGAATACATTTTCCCTCCATCTGACAACGCACGAAGTTGACACCGCGATATTCGACAAAAGACGATTCTAGATTTTAGAATTTTTCATTTAAGATTAAAATATTTCTTTCTCTATAATAAATACGTAGACATATAAAAGATAGAGGAACCCTAGGTAGGGGTATTTTTCTGAGGGAAAAGGACAACATAAATTTATTTGGGTATCTGTCTTCCTCTAGTGGGCGGAGATCAACCAAACTGTATATTGCACAATCGTGCATTGGTTTTTTAAGCATGTCGATTTGCCTGTATAAAACGGGATGTTTCTCATTGCGAAAAACACGCGGCAGCTTAATGACATCTTGAAGATGTTATTTGCATGCTGTCTGGAGTAGTATATACGCACAGACACTGAAACTCAGTGATTTGTATGAGAAAAATGATGATAAAAATGCAGGTCCGGGCATTAACGAATAAGGCTGTACGTCTTCTCGACTCGATTCTTTGTGCGCGTAATAGCGTCATCTGCCCGAGTCGAAATTTTGGCCCTATATTGAACCTTTAACTCTATTATATAGTAGGACCTGAGACAGTAAAAGAGGTCGAACTGCAAGTACAAACTTTGCTCCTGCTTTCAAATTGATAGTGTCTGAAATTTCTACTTTTGCCAATTTAGCATTCAAATGGGTCCTTTTAAGTGGGAGCTAAAGTAAATTCTTAGAATTAAAGATTCAAGAGAGGAGTAAAAAAATATAATGTCATCAAAGTTGTTGGTCTGTGTAGGTGTACAGATCATCTAAGTAGATGTAAGTTATCCTTAAAAGTGTCAAAATAGTACCAAAATTTCGATTCTCGGGTGAACAGCGATTAAACAGTGCTTGTGTGTTCTGTGCGTGCGTGCGTGTTAAACGAGATTACTCGTGATTGTTTCATTCGCACAAGTTTCATGAAAATTTAATCAATTCTGGTCTCGGCAAAAAATTATCGAAGCTTCAACGAAACATTTGTCAGACGACTATCTCGCCATCGGACACGCGAGTGCCGTAGAATCGACAATGCAATTTATATATGTATGTTCGTTCGTCGCGGTCAATTAAAAAAATTGCGGTACGCGATTCGTGCTTTCTCCCCGTGCTTTCTGCATAAGGGACACAATTGCTGCATTAATTGGCAAAATGGCACGGGAGAAACGCCGCGGGTCGGAAGACTCGGTGGTTCCGCGCTAATTAATTTCTTTAATTGAATCGCCGACTGCAGTTTTTGCGCGACGGTAAAGTGTATTTCCGCCCTAATTAAATGAATGCAGGCCGCGCGGTTACGAGGACAATCCTAGTCGCGTACCGTACGCGCGAGCTTTAAGCCCGGCCTAATGATTAATTCGCATTTCTATTTGCCGACGTTTATTTTACATGAACAGTTCGCGCCTCTCGACATTTCCACGTAGATAATTTCTTCGCGATCACGATTAATTATCGTTTGTAAGCGCGTCACGGAAGTACTTTCTAAAAGTCAATCAGTGAATTGTCACTGAAAATAGTGACGCGGTGAATATTCACTGATTCACAGCTGTACAGGGTGTCCCAGTAGGAAAGGTCAATATTCTGGGAGGCGATAGTATCGGTGATTTCAAGCAAAAATGTTCACACGAATATACGTCCCATTCCCCACTGTTTCCGAGGCAGAGCTACTTGAATGTCTCGCGTATTCACGTTTTTTTTTCTGTACACTTCACTCTTCATCCAACCCCATGAACAAAAATCCAATGGGGTCAGGTCTAGAGATCTTGGTGGCCAATCAATGCCACGACCGATCCAGCGATTAGGGAAAGTGACGTTGAGGTGTTGCATCGCGAATCGGGTATAATGAGGAGGAGGTCTGAAAGTCATGCTGAAAGTACATAACACGCCGTGCAGCCAAAGGAACGTCTTCCAGTAGTTGTTCTGGTAATGCATTCAGCAGAAATTCCACGTAATTTTGCCATACAATCTTCTAAAATAACGGTATTTGCACGGAGAGACCGATATGGTTCCCACATGTCTAATTAAGGTTGGCACAACCCCAATAAATAGTAATATTTGGGACAGCTGTACTTGCGGTTGTCGCATACCCACATCGGTGTGATAAATAGTGGAGACAGCTATACGCGTTTTGCGCGGCAGACTTAGTGAATGCCGCGACACAAAACAATGTAAATGCCCCTACGATTTATACGGCAACATTTTAAGTTCAGTTATTTTTGCCTTAGCCGGTCTTTCCGCGTGCAAAGTAAGTTTGCGACTGTACATTCGAATAGCTCTATCTCGGAAACAGCGGGGAGTGGGACACATGTGCGTACGAACATTTTTGCTTAAAACGACCGATACTATCACCTCCCAGAATATTGATCTTTCCCCCTGGAACACCCAGTATACCGCTGAATTATTCAGTGCTATACTCGTAACTGTTTTCAGTGATAATACGCCGATTGGCTTTCAGAGAGCACCGCCGCACAATAAACTCTCACTCTTTTATCGACGTAGCCTATAACGACACGTAGATGATAATATTTTATCGACACAAAAGCCTTTAATTCCCCGCTTTTGAAAATGTCAATTTATTTGTTGCGTAGCCAGGACTCGAGGACGGCGCATCACGCGGGGACTCCCACAGACAAAGCTCGAAAAGTTCGGATGGCTCGGCTGCCGGCGCGCGAAGGTATAGTCATAGAGAAATTGTGAGCTTCATTTTCCATTCTCTCTCAATTTCGCTCGAGATCTCGAGTCAATTATTCACGATTATACGCAAATCTAACAGGAATAAGGAACTTGGTTAGAAGCTTAGGTATATATATATATAATACAGGAATGCTCGTGCATTTCTCTCCTATCGTTTATCTCTCGTCCACGAACGTTCCGCTGCGAGCGATCGGCGTTGGAGCGCCGTGTTCTTTTCCCCGCCGATTCGAAAGCGCGCGTTTCGTCTCGCAGATCCTCCATGAAGAAGTCAATTCGCAAAACTGCCCCGCCGCCCCCCGTGAACCAGGGTATCCTCCGCGAGGTCAGCGAGGAACGGGAGGATCACGCGTCCCCCGCCGTCGCGGAACCTCCCTTAAAGCCCAAGTACTCCTCGGACGAGAGTTCAGACGAGGACGAGGAGGACACGCGTATGCTGGAGGGAAATGTCTACACGAAGAGCGGCTTCGAGGTAAACGAGTGAGAGACGGTGTCCCTTCAAGCCTCTCTCCGTCTCTCTCGCGCTACGATATAACGTGCTGTAAAAATTGCCTAGATCTCGCGGAAGAGCGCCGGAAACGTGAAGCGCACGAAGCCGGAAATCGAGGCGGATCCGGAGGAAGAGGACGAGTTCGGCTACACGGCCAGTGAGTGACGCTCCCGTGCTAAATGTAGACCGCGATTCCGAAACAATTGGGAATTGATATTTATATATATATATATATATATACACACACATACTATTTACGTCACCGAAGAGATCGATATTCACTCCGTGCGATCGCGCCGCCACGTCCGGCGCGGCCGTTAACGGCGAGATACAATTTTATTATCTCCCCGATCAATCAATCAATGCGGTCCGCGCGATCGTTCTGAAAAGATAACCGATTACGGCTGCGATCAAGCTGCCGCTACAAACGCTTCGCGGCGTTTCTCCTTCTCCCCTACCATCCTCACTGAAAGAAGGGAGAAGAAGAATACTTGCAAAAGATTTGAAGCGACAGCTTCACCGCAGCCTACGTCGCTTTAAAATCACGCGCGCGTTGGTCCACTGAGTTCTCCACACGAGAACGTCCTCTTGACTTTGCAGTGAAGATACAGAAAAAGTATCGGAATCTCGGGCACAAGGTGCTGATGGTCACCGTCGAGAAGGACAGGCGGGGATTGGGCATCTCTCTGGCGGGACATAAGGACAGGAACCGAATGGCGGTGTTCATCTGCGGTCTCAATCCGAAGGGGCCAGCTCACAAGAACGGCGGGCTTCTCATCGGCGACGAGATATTGGAGGTGGGTGGTTTCACCATCTCCCCCCGTGCCATTCCGCGTTTTTACGACGTGCCATTTACGACCGCGGTTCCCCACGTCGTCGGGTTGTTTAACCTTCGTTTCACGCGCCGTCCATAATCCGTTTAACTCGCCCGTCGCGACGTTACGCGCTGCGGGTTTTCTCGAGGAAATAACACAACAGACCGACGTGCTCCGGCGTAAATTCGCTAAGCCGAAAAACAAAGAGCGCCCCGGTCGCACTTGCCGCGATAATGTAATATAGACGAGGAGGAAGAATTCTGTAATCCTGCAAATTACGCGGGAGGACTTTGACATTTATGTTCAAGTACGTCAAGCGCTTAGGGCTCGAAGTGTACGCAACTTGGAAATTATACTTTGACAGCTGGCCCGTGAATGTGGGAAAATATATCGGGAAAAACGAAATGATATCCGACTGCGCACGCGAGCTTTCGTTTTTATTTTTATTAGAGTTAGTCTTTCTATCCTTATATCGGATGATGAAAAGAATTCGCCTCTATTTGCTAGCTGGAATTTCACAAGTCGCGTTTCGTCACGCGTTTCACGCCACTGTGTGTAACAAGTGTAAATAACGAAAGCGCGAATAAAATATTATTTTCTGTTCCACTTTAGATAAACGGCTGCGTGTTGCAAGGACGATGTCATCTGAACGCTTCCGCGCTTATCAAAGGCATGGCCGGTACTCTGTTCAAAATCATCGTTTATCGGTGAGATACCAGAGCTTTTTCCGCGATGTAGCGTAGAGACGACATGTATAACAAAATTCATTAAAACTATAAACGGATTTCGCCTGTCCCGGTTGCAGACGATCGAAGGCTGTCGACGACATCGCCGTAAAGCCGATAGTCCAATTTCCACCAACCTTGGATGACGTAAGTCAATTCGCGGCGTCTACCTTTTTTTATCCTCATCGTGCAAAACCGTGGCTGCAGCACTCGTAAAATAATAAATCAGCGGAAAGCAATTGAGCGTTGCATAATACACTCGGCGCGGTGCAATTAATTGAGCAGCAATTGCGAGAAAAAGAAATGCCGCATAATCACTTTAATGAATGCACAAATGACCGGCGACAAATTTTGCCGATATGAATATTTTGAAATAACAACATGAAATAACGAGGATAATATTATGCGAAGACAGATAAAACCGCTCGCATCTATTCAACATTGATGCGCATTTAAATTACGTAGAATGCCCGGTGGGTCGTGCGATAAACTCATTTTCTGCGAAAAAGCGCGCGACGTAGGAATTTAACAATTTCGAAATTGAATAAAAATTCTTTCCCTTTGAAACTTGTTTATCTTTCACGGTGCCGAAGGAGTCTTTCGAAATGCTGAATTATGATCGAGCCACGTTAAAATTATAATTTCGTTGCGGAACTTTAAGACTTTCGTAGATGAAGTAAGAGAGACTTTCTCGCGGCATCGGAGCAAAGACTAGTGTTTTACTTGAGGAATTTTGTGCGTGATAATTCACACAGTTTTTTTTTATTCCGGGACACTTGGCGAGTGCATTGTAATACCGTCGTGAAACGATGTCTCACGTGTTACAGGTTTGTATAGACTTCACGAAGTACAAGGGAGTCCGCGACGTTCGGGTGAAGAAGGTAAGCGCCCACCGAAATCGAGCGATCGATATTTCGGCGCAATCTTACTTTCTAATATTAATTGCCGATTGATCGTAGAGTCAGTACGGCCTTGGCATAATGATTATCGAAGGGAAACACCTGGCTGTAGGACAAGGTATCTTCGTGTCCGACATTCAAGAAGGCAGCGCCGCGGAACAGGTAATTTTCGCTCGTCGTACCTACGACCTTGAGAGGCCTATTTTAAGCGGGACTCGTATACTTTACAACGCGACCGATATTTCAGGCTGGATTGCTAGTGGGCGACATGATCCTGGCCGTTAATCTGGACAGCTTGTTAGGCCGCACGTACGATGAGGTTCGTACTCTTTTTCATGTTCTCGTCTTTAAACAAGAGATTAGCCTGCCAATCGAGACGCTAGACGTTTAAGCGATCTACGTTCTTTTTCCTTTAGCAATCTCGTTGTTTTCTTTTAGGCGACGGAGTTGTTGAAGAAAGCGGAGGGTGTCGTGAAACTAGTCGTTTGCAATCCTAACGAAAATAAAGAAGAGAAGGAAAAGGGCAAGAGTCAGGAACTCAAGGACTCTTCAATTTCCGCACAGAAAACTCCACAAAAGAGTGGAACACCGGGTGAGTTTAATGACTTGATGATTAATAGCGAATTGGATTGCTTGCACTAGTGCGCGCTGAGTGCACACCAAGGCCTGCTATAGTCACTTTTTATATTTAACTCTGTCTTAAATGCACGTGCAAGAAGTATTTAGCCGAGAAAGGATCCGCATGGATGCTGTAAAGATCATTTTACTGGCTACGAAATATTTCCAGAGATATTTAAGACGATCCTTAAATACAAGAATTGACTGTAAACAAGCCTCAGTGTGGACTCAGCGTGCACAAGCAACCGAATTCGCTATAAGACTCTTTCATTTTCAAAATTCCGTGATGACGCGCGCATACATTTCACTCTTGAAACTATGATTTCGATCTGCATTTACATTAGCGACCGGCAAGGAACCGGTGGAGCCCGAGGAGAAGAAAGTCCGGCAGGATCCAAAGACCTGCAAGGTAGAGGTCGGCAAGGAAGTAACGATAGAGTTTCAGAAGGACAAGAATCAAGGCATAGGTTTCTACATCGCTGGCGGCTCTAACACGCCTTGTGTGAGTACATTGGATAATTTGCAAAAGCACTTCGCCCATTCGCACGTCATTTGTAATCTTCTGCTTGTCAAATTGCGAGACATTTAATTAAAATATAGAATACGGTGCGTGCAGTAGTTGTATCGCTGCCACATAATATCGAAAATATTCGCGATTGATCTTATCAATATCAAATAGTTATCAATATATTCGCCTATAACGTTTTTCTTTGTTCTAGAATGGAGTATTCGTTTTGGACGTATCTCCCGAAGGCGCAGCTGGGAAGGACGGTCGGTTGCAACCAGGCGATCAGATACTCAACATAGGCAGCGATAGCTTCACGGAAATAGAGCACGACAAAGCTCGCGAGACACTCCTGAAACAAGCTCCTGGGACTGTACGTGGCATTTGTGCGCCGTTAAATAATTGTTTCTCGTCTTATGGAACGAGGAAAAAGACGTGGAACAGTCTTGCGATATATAGTTTACACGAACTTGTGTTTTAATGTTTCCTGGATTGAGCGAGCGTGACGCGATCTCGTTGTTCGTTTGCAGATCACGATGTCGGTGTTGCGCCACGAGAAACCAACCGAGGAATACGAGGTCGAGATACAGAAGAAGAGCGGCAAGGGAGCTGGTCTCTGTTTCGCCGCGTTCTGGAGCAACAAGGGGGTCTACGTGAAGGAGCTGGTGAGTCTGGTTCTCCAGTTCTACTCGCGCACAGCAAAACGATATGTATCTGGTTGCGTAAGAATCATTCGGATACCGATTGCGATATCCGATGCAGTCTCAGATTGTCCCTTTGCTGCGTGGGTATCAAACGGTACACGCTCATCGCATTTTACCAATTTCTACCTACAGACAGCGGGCGGCCAGGCCATCGAAACCGGCAAGATCTGCAAGGGCGATCAACTCGTGGCGATCGGCGGACTGGACGTTCGCGACGCTTCCCTCGACGACATCGCCTTTCACATGAAGATATCTAATCCGCTGCAAATGAAGCTAGCTAGGTACCATTCCGCCAAACAATGACAGGTAAGGCCGACACGTGAGCTGGGTTCGAGAAACGCTCGTGGATCGTTTTGTTCCTCCGGGCTGAACGAGCGTGAGCCTGTGAAGCAAGAATCGCGGTATCCTACTTGGTACTAGTAGTAACGAATTATCTTATCCAGGGTTCTGCGGGCGGAACTCCCAGCGGGTGTCCCGACGTGCGAAGAAGCGCCCGCAGGCACCGTGGATCCTAGTGTGATATACATAGGTAAAATAACGTCTCGACTAACCGTACGAGAGCACCTTTGTTACGAGAGCCGCGCGAAATGGCGCGGCTCGTTCTATTATTTACACGCCAGCGTCGCCAATCGATCTTGCCGTTTCGAGCTCACGGACTCGCGTGCGACACGAGACGCGAGGCAGAGAGGTGGAACGAGGAAGACGGAGCACGGAAGAGCGCGATGACTCACAAAGAGTACACATCAATCCGGATCCAGGAGCCGGCGGAGGGAAGGATATTTTTTTCCCCCGTAAACAGCTCGGGGTAGAGGGTGAAACCGAATCGAGTGAAATCCCGTCGATGCCGTCGATCGAGTCCGTAAACAATTCCGTCTGCCGGTGTTCGCGCTCGTGCAAGTAGCCGATACGAAGTATCTTATAGACATACATACACATACGTTATGATTATAATCGTATAGCGAGGTAATACGTTATCGCCGAGACGAGAGTTCAATAACGGCGAGAGGGTTTCGTCTCGTTCGGCATAGGAAGGCCGGTAGGACAGGTAAATCGATAATAATTGGCGGGTCTGCAATCCCTCGAGGCTCATGAAGGGGTGGAAAGGCGCTGGATCGCCCGGATCCGGTCTTTTCTCTTTGGATTTCGCCGTATCCCCTTGCATCCCCGATACAAAATCGAATTCGCTTGTACATTTCGTACCGCATCTTGCGTACATTTTAAGGCGGGCAGAAATAGGTAGGATCGACCGTGTAGGACCGCGCGTTTTCTCGACAAGTGAGACATTTTTCCTCGTTCCTTATTGTTTCCTTTCTACGATAAGACTCTAGTCCAGCCCGAGATCGACGCTTCGGCGTTTCTCGCCTTAATTATCTCTCGCTCGCGTCGCGGCCGCTCCCGCCGCCGTAGCGTTATTACTGTCGCATATTGTATTTTTTAATATTAATAAGAAGCACGCACGGAGCGATATGCGAGCCACGTCGGAGGATGTGCGCGCATCTACCGTTGCGAAAGGCTCTTCTCATCCGCCCGGGCTTGAGATAAGGCACGTCAAATTGCGGTAAATCCCGCACAAGTTGGAAATCTATGTGAGGCGCAGCATTAATTCACAAATCGACAAAAGCGAAACGATGCGTTAGCGAATCGCTGTATCACCGATGGACTTTACTTTGCGTAACTCACGCGCGGACATCGTCCAGGGTGGCTCGCACGTATCGGAGTATCAATCAGCGTAGAATATATATCGCCTAAAGGACGTTAGAGATAAGGCAAAGCGGAGGCACACACATACACACATCCCTCTCGAACGTAGACCGACGAACACGGGGAGCGGTCGCGTCAAATGTCGAAGCGTCGATCGAGAGGATCATTTAGCTGTAAGTGCTTGGAGACGCGCGCTCGACGTACAATCGTGATGTTTCTCAGCACGAAATGGATATCATCCCGAGTGTTCAAGCGTTTCTTTAGGCGACGCGTCGAAAAGCTAGACTGGCTTGTTGAGTACACATAGTTAAATTAAATCCTACCGTGTAACTAGTCCTTATACCATAGCTTAGAGATTTTCAGAGAGCGAGGACGAGAGGGAGAGAAAAATAAATATAAAAAGAGATATTATATATATACATATATAAATAAATAAGTAAATACATATATGAATAAATTATATGTATAATATAAAACAGAATCTATAATAGGAGTCGCGGAACATGTTAATTTTAACGAGTCGCCCGTATCTGTCATGTCGCGTGAGTGGTTGCACGTTCTTAAAGAACGTTTTGCATCTTGAATCTCGTATAGTTTATCGTAGCGTGACGTTTATATAGGGGCGTCGATTATGTCTCTGGCCGATGGCTCGAGGATGAAGTAACGTCATTAAAATTGTTAGTTATACGATCATTATTATTATTATATATTATATATAGTATATTACGCCACGCGAGTTGTATAAAGAATTAATTACTGTGTACTGTACGATGCGTTATCGCGTATTAAATATTTCCGACGGCAGAGAAATAGAGCAACCCTCGGTAAGCGTTGAAAATCGAGAAGCGAAAACTCTCTGCCCGAGATATTGATTATCGATGAAAGAGAGGACGCGTAGAGCATTTCGCTCCTCAAGTTTATCCGTGTTGATTTGTACAAACGTGTCTGTTTAGGTTTTACAATTTTACGTCGATATGCTTCAACGTAAAGTTCCCTTCTGATGAATTAATTTTCGTCTCGATCTTGCTACGCGACCTGTCAATCTACCTTTCTTGTCGTATCGTTATTTATGCGTACGTTATTTATTACAGCTTAGGGTGCTATTACATTTGTCGCACGTCAAAGTTTTTAAACGCGTTGATCGGCTACGAGCTAGAAAATTGCTAGATACTCGACAACTTTTCTATCCTTGCAGCCAATCAACGCGCTTGAAAAATTTGCCGTGCGACAACTGTAATGCCAGCCTTAGGGTACTATTGCATTTATCGGACGACAAAGTTTTTAAGTGCGTTGATCGGCTACGAGTTAGAAAATTTCTGGATACCCGACAACTTTTCTGTCCTGCAGCCAATCAACGCGCTTGAGAAATTTGTCGCGCGACAAATGCAACACCAGCTTTAGAATCTTCTTCATTCAAAGTGCACTTGGTATTTATCTTGTTTACACCGCTTTTTAAAATTCCACCGAATCAATTTAAAATACGACGATGACCGTCGCGTTTCTACGACGCTACGAGGATATCGCGACGCTCGGTAGTCGCTCGGGCTATCGCCGTTCGTGCCGTCTACCGGCGCGTTCTTAGAGAATTTTACCTGAGACGTAGAATGTAAGCACGTCTAGCGTTAGCTGTGCGGAGGAACGGAGGCGAGCGAGTCCATCGCGAGAATCGCCGATTCGTATTCCGCGTCACCGCGGCTCGAAGTCGCGTTACCGCGAACGATATCGATATCGGATTATCGACGCGGCGCGCTCGAGATGCCCTGTCCCCGCCGCGAAAACTCGATCGTCCCGAAAACGCAACGACAATGGCCGTCGTTGTGTTTCCAATTAGCGGGAGATAACGATCGACCGGCGGATAACAATCGCGCGGCCGACGAGATTCCATCTCCAATTTCGCGGTCGTTTGCGGAGCGGGCGTTCCCGCTAAGCTTTCACGTTAAATCGATCTCGTCCCGAATCGTCCTGCCACGTGGTCGCGCGCTCGCACGTGGAGACGCGACTGCGAAGCACGGCTGCGACGCGAGTGCACGATTGTCTCGATATTATGTACCCTCCATAGTTACCGTTCTGTTCGCACGCGCATTTATTGTACCATTATTAATAGCGTTGTTGCACACGAGCGGGACGATTGTAAAATGGCCCGAGGGCAGCCCGCGGACGGTCCCCACTCATGGGGGAAAAAAAAGGATAGCAACTCATTTTGGGACCCACAATTAGCAATCGAATCGTTTGGATTGTTCGTAACTCCGCTCTGGAAAAAATTTGGGCCGTTCTTTTGTAGTTAAGCAACTTGACATTTCGGTTAGTGCCTCTTAAGTGAAAATTATCTTTGCGTTACCGAATATCGACAGAACTAATTGAGAGAATTGATTAGTATTACTTAAAAATCTTGGATATAGATAGAATAGCTAATTGCGACTTTTAGTTACGAGGAGTAAATTCGTGAAAGATTAGAGGGTACGAACAATCCAAATAATTCGATTACTAATTGTGGGCCCCAAAATGGGTTGCTAACTGTCTTCTTTTTCCCAGAGCATCGTGAATCGAACTCGCCACCCCAAACGTCGCATATCTAAACGAACGTCTTAGCCTAATGTTGCGTTTGCCGTATGACAAATGTAATGTATTAGGCTTAGAGATGTCTTAAAGACCTTTTAGATACGCGCGCTGTACGGGAAGCTACGTTCGGCATTGCAAATCCGGGGCGTCGGAGACGCGCCCTTTTACATTCGAGTGAGCGAGAGGGGAGAATGAGATGGAAAGGGAGGAAGAGGGAGCACGCCCCTCAGATTTACAACGCCGAACGCAGCTAAAGTGATGCGGACGGGGGTGATAAGAGGAGATATCTCGCGCGGTTCTCTCACCGTGGATTTTAGACACGCTAAGAAAAGGATGCCGATTGCCATTTTACAATCCACGGCTCACGATTACTATCCTGATTATTGTTAACATGATTATTGCAGTCGACGTCATGGATCATCGTAGCGCGGCACTACTGAGAATAAGAAAGAAAGCGATTATTATAGAATAAGAATAAACCGGGGGGAGGGAGGGGGGAAGGGGAGAGACGGAGATCTATTAAAAGCATTAATTGCAACGTTGTAGTAAATGATGTTTGTTATTGTTGCATAAGTAATCTCTTTACGCCACTTTCACCCCTTATCTTGCTAATGACTGCTTCAATGGCTGCGCTCAAAAAATCAACCCATGAATTGTCACTGAAAACAGTGAATAGTCACTGATTTGCACCACTGCGATTTTCAACGGTGTACTTACAACTGCGAATCAGTGACTATTCACTGCTTTCAGTGATAATTCGCTGATTGATTTTTAACGAGTGCACCAGAAAAGAGATTTAGTCAGGTTAAACAAATGAGATACGTTGAAATCATGTTTCTCTGAATCTATTAAATTTTTCTTTATTTCTATTAAAACATTTCCTACATTTGAAGAAACAGATGCGAATTCTCTTATTGTGGAAATTCCAATCTCGAGCAAATAAAATTTTGATTGAGGTAAAGAAATAATTTCTTTGCAATTAAGTAAGAGTCTAGTAAGGTCAAAATTTAAAGAAAATTTGTTTGATTCAAAGAAACTTTTTGCTGGGTGTGCGCCACGTTAAGGTAAGTAAGGCCTTGTTATATAAAAATTATTATACAAATAGTCTTATTGCACAATTTCTGTACAATTTTTATGTAAAGAGGATATTTTCTTGTCATGTTCTCTAAAAGTCAATCAGTGGATTATCGCTGAAAACAGTAAATAGTCGCTGATTTGCAGTTATAAGTATACTACTGAAAATCGCAGTGATAATTCACTCCTTGACTTTTAGAGAGTAGATCTAAAAGTGTTTTCTTCTCGTGAGCTATACGTGTAATTATTAAATATTTCAACGCTTTCAAGTGACGATTGGAAACGTATTTCAGAAGGTAACGTGGAAACAACTAGGAATCTACATTTTTTTCATCTCGCTCTCAGAATTTTTGTTCTGCAACCGCAATCGAGAGAGGACAATTGCGGTGAGCGCGAAAAATTCGATTTGAGAATTCCTTGGAGTAAATTTCGCTCTGCGCGCGTCACAACGCAATCCACCAGCGCGAGATCGAGCGTCGATCGTCGTGTCTCGCGAATGACGCAAAATCTCGACGGCGTCGTCACGCCGCCTTTTTTCCGGTTAATTAATCGTGCATTATCGTGCGCTCATGACCTACTTGCGCCGCCGATGAACAATCTCTTCAGTCCACTTGGAGCACGTTCTTGGAGCAAGAAAAGTAACGACGTCTCGAAACAGACGCCTGCGTCACGTCGCGCGGCGTCTCCCCGCTCGAACGCGCCCGGCGCGTTTACTAATTAATATCGTGATTACTCGCGCTCGGTGCGCGTGTAATCGCACGCTCGTTAAATATCAGGACTCTCGTTGTCCTCGCGCGGGACGATTTCACTCGCGGCGAACCGGGAAAGCGCCGCGGTGATTTTACGTTTTCGCATGGCGCATCGGTAATCTACATGGACGTAGGAAATATTTGGACAGAGCGCGTAACGCACCCCCATAGACGCAGGGAGCTGTCTCAGAAGGCTGAGGGGAATCTATTGTCGCGGCCATCTATTGTCTTGGTGCCGGATATTTAGTGTCTATTATCACATTGTGAGACATACGGAATGAACTAAGCCCATTCTCCTAATACTTTGCCAGTTTTCGAGATACCAGATTTTCACCGTGTGAAACTTAAAATTCTTGGAATTCCAATTGTTGAAAATTTAGATAGTGCCACCTCTTGTCGGATCAAGTTCTCCTGATACTTTGCCAGTTTTCGAGAGTTCGCTACAATAAACATTTTATTCCCCTCACCCTTCGTTGACCGCCTCCGCGGCACTACGCTCCGTCCAGGTATCCCTACGTCCATGGTAATCTCCGAGAGTTATTTGTGGGACATCTTAATGTAACAATATAACGGGAGTTATGAAAGTTCCGTAACTTCTGCCCAAATCGCGGGAAAATATTAATCGAGCAGCGACAGGATATCTGGTGCGTGAAGTACGAATTGGGAGAGACACAAGAAAATCTGCGGTCATCCGGTCGCGCGTCTTTTCCGTCGAGCGAAATGGAGCGACGCGCGGTACCCTTGTGAAGCGTGAAATTCCTCGTGCCGCGGCGCCGGCAAGAAGAGCCTCGCGCGAGCGAACGAGTGAACGAGCGAGTGCGTTCAGAAATCGAACTTGACCCTGAAAGTTCCGCTCGTCGCTTTGACAATCGGATGTCAAGAGAGAAAGGCGGAAAGCCGACGCGCGCGAATATTCGACGTCAAATTGCTTTCGTCGTGAACCACAAAAACAGAAAACTTATTGTCACTTTAATGAAAATGCAATAAAAAACATTTTTATAATATATTCAAGTAATATACCAGTGCATAACAAATACTTACAAATACTAGTATCTGTTATGTTACTTTGACTTCGAGTTGCCTCTAAAAACGCCGACGAGGCTAGTTCCAACAATTTATAATTATCCGAACTTGCTCTTTCAAGAGTTTTTTCAGGTACAAAAGATTCGTTATGGTTCAGAGTATGAGACGCATTCAAGACCTTAGCACTTTCTTCTACTTCAATAGGGTACGAAGATATCGTCGTACTTGAAGTGACAAGACAAGACAAGACAATTTGATGTTGAAAAATCAAAATTTTATGTTGAGCGAGAAGAACGAGAAAATGATGTTGAAGAATGAGAAAATGATGTTGAAAAGGCGAAATCTAACTGAAAGCCATTTTCCATATAAAATGTACGGAGTCCTTTCAATGCAATCTCAATCTCAACCCGTAGTCTGATTCGGGCTTGACGAGTGTGAAATGATACACTGGAGCAGTGCTCTGTACAAAAACCACTGCATCCACCGTGGCCGGTGGTGGGGATGTGGTGGGGGGGGGGGGCGCCCTCAGGTTAGCTAAGCGTCTCAGCGAGTTAACCCTAAGAGCGCCCCCCACCACACCCCCGCCACCGGCCACCATGAATGCAGCTGCTTTCGTTTGGGAGCACCGCACTGGAGCACTCTAGTGACTTTCCCAAACCGCCTCAACGTCGAGAAGTTAGCCGTTGAATTACAGCGGCCCGAACACGGGCGACGCACTTTTGTTACCAGCACGCCCGTCCGTCGCAAGCGCCGCGATAACTTCTTAATCACACGCGCAAGTTTCCCCGCAGGAAACAATCCGCCCGACGCGATGGAGCTGTTCGATTTGTGCGCGAGCGACATAGACTCTCTACTGCCGTATATGAAGAGCCATTTGATGTCGGGAAGCCGGCAGGTAAAAGGAGAATCTGCGCGCCCCGCGCGCGTTTTCGCACGCCGTTCCGATTTCCGATCCTCATTTCGTATTCACGTTGTCGAGCGCAGATTCTCGTATCGACCGGAGAGATCTAATGCCGAAAAGAACGTTATGTACCTTGTACATATATGGTAACATGTTTCTCTTTCCTGGAAAATTGCCTCCAATTTCAACACAGTCTGGGACAACGTTCCCTCGGCTTTTTACTCTTACTCTTCTGCTTGATAAAGCATAACTTTCTTCTTAATTGAGAGATAATTTCGCTGGGCTTAATCACCAACGCCGCAGACGCGCGAAAACGGATCGCGTTTCATTAATCCGCGAGCGAGCGTGAGACCCGTTACGACTGGGCATCGTGAGTGCGTTTGGTATGAACTCAGCGAAATTACAGCGGTATTCATCACCTGTAACGCGAGCGCGTAACGCACGAATCGAGGACGATCGAACGGAAATGGAGCGGAAAGAAGTGAAAACGAGACGCGCGCGCGCGCGCGCGCCCGCAAACGCACAACACGGATCTACGTTCGCGTCAGCAGCTTCGTTCGTTAATGCACAGTACCGCATATTGCGATCTTAATTTGTCCTTTCTTTGTTTACCGCAATGAAATTAGACCTGGGTCGCGAAGAAGATACTGGATTTACTGAAGACGATGAAGAAATCCGAAAGCTGCACCGTCGTGAAAAAGCTCGTCAATTTCGACGTGATATCAATCATGTGCGACGCCATGCAGGCGTCGAATGAGGATTTCGTCAGGTACGCGACTGCTCTCTTACGCCATGAATAATCGATCGCGTGCAAAGTTCAAGCCTGCGTTTCGCAATTGATTGAAAACTGCCCGACTCTGTTCGCAGAAACGTTCTCAAGTGCTTCGAGATTCTGAACAACTACACTGAATTCTACGAGAGTCAAACGGCCATCAAGGCTCTACAGATGATGCTGAGGCTCAGTTACTGCATAAATATATCGCTCAATGAATCAACTCTGTTTGAGAAACTTATACAGAGCATAGCCGACATACTTGTTAGGTATCTTTTGCTCGTCGTTTACTGTAGAAACATATATCTTTGGTATCTCTTCTGCATATAATTATATATTACGTACTTATTTATTATATCTGCATATCGTATTATATTTGCTAACGAATCGAACATTGTCTAACTGTCAAATCTTTTGCTGAAACAAGTATAATTATCATACGCAGTAAAATACAAGCATTTGCCAATCATGACTTTTAGGTCGCTGCAATTAAACGTGAGCCTCGACACGGACTGCATTCTGCAGCAAATTGTGCTCTTCGTGCAGAATCTGGACATCGAAGTTTTGCAGAAGAATACGTTAAAATTTGCAGCTATCACGATATTAAACGTTGTCCTGCAGAAGCAGGCAGTTTTCGATGACAATACCAATGAGGAGATGATTATCGACGTCTCTCATAAGGCAATACATTCAATGACAAAAATTGTCAAATACGACGATGACGACGACACGATTTTACTCGCCGCTAATTCGCTATGCAGTACCTGCGCTAGCAGTTCTCGGTGGGATATTTTACTCGCCAATTAATTCTTCTCGATCTCGATATCAAAGCCATTTGCGTTACAAACATTTTCGTTTGGCAGATTCTGCTTCATGCAAGTTTCGAGGAAAGAGAGTGAGCCCGAGTTGCAGATTTGCGAGAAGAAAATTTGCGATTTGGAAATTTGCGTGTACGATAAGATGATGGAAATACTTATACCATACGTTAAAGTACGTTCCTTGAGGAAGTATAATATAATATAAATTTATCAACGCTACAGCCCTCGTATATGAATGAATGAAAGGAGCCACAAGTATCATTGTGTGATAAACGTACTTTTTTTTGGCAGGACGCAGACTTGTCTCGTCTTGACTCGGTCGGGTTTTACAGAAATCTCGTCTCCGCTCTGAACCACTTGTATCAGTTGAAAAACTGTGATAAGGACAGCTTGTCAAACCATTTGGCTGCGAATGGTTATTTGAAGCGCTTCGTATATTTAACCGTGGAGTTTCCGTAAGTTGCACCGTTTTTCACGCTGTATGGAGATCGATAGAATTACATATTCTATGTTATAATTAAATATATTTAATTATTTTCTTAATAAATACAAATAATAGAGGAAAATATTATGAGATAGGATTCTAATATGGGATAGCGGGGTTTCTGTTAAATTAATAGACGTCATCAGTTGATTCCACCATGAATTTATTGCCCTTGGAGCGAAATCTGTTTATTGAAAAATTCATTTGAAAAAAATTTGTGATTGAATTTAGGCGTTGAAAACCTGCTATCTCGTATTAGAAACCTATCTCACAATAGAGGACTTTCCCCTATACGATAAAAAAGAAAGCTCAGAGATACATTTAAAAATGTAAATATTTTATACATCTTTGCTTTCAGATGTCTTTCAAACTTTCGTGATTAAATATATTCTAAATTCATTAAGTTTTAATTTAACTTTTCAATACACTGATATTACTAAGAATTCCTTCATTATCTCTCTAGACAGAATTGTACTACTTTCAAATTAATTGTAATTGAATTTAATTTCACTTCTTCTACGTACCAGTTTTCAGAATTTAAATCTAAAAATAGATATGTAAAAATCTATTGTTCTCATTCACAGCGTTCTGAAAATATTTAGTGTAAATCCTCTCTAAGACCTGCAATATTACGGAATAAATTGCGTGTATTACATATTATTGCTGAAGCTTGAATCTCTTATTTCAAAGATGTATATCTAAACCACTGCACAACAGCGTACACAAATCGCGAAGCAACGTTTCATTGCAGGGAGAATTTACGAAGGAGCACCTGCATATTACTATCTCGGATCCTGAGTATTCTCGGTAGTGCTGCATTCTCCATAGAGACAGCGAAGTTAGAAAAGATTTTGTATCCACCTCTCCTTCAGTTGCCAAAAGATTTAACAAAATGGAGTCATTCCGTAGAATGCAAAAAAGATGGATCAGTGCTTATAGTTCTGCTATACTATCATTTTCTTAACACTCGAGAGTATGAAAAAACTATATATATATATATATATATATATATATACACTTTCCGTAGTATCGCTTGTTTCATTCAAATATTTTGATATCTATTTCACGTTTCAGGAACCTGGTAACCTTAGAAATGCTAACGACTAGAGTCATGATACTCCCAACATCTATACCGATTTCAATCCTGATTTTAAAACCTCTGTGGTTATTATTTGCTGTGAGTATATATTTATCCCGTGACTTGTTTGCGCTGTGCATTCATTGATTGCGTTCGATTTCGCAGGTAACGTCTCTATCTCATCCGAGTCCTAATACAGTTTATCAATATGAAAACGCGGTTAATCGACTGACAAGCATCTTACAACATTCAGAGATCAGGAAATTTTATACTCATGATACCGATCTTTTACATTATTGTTTCAATTGTCTGAACAATTCGGAAGACAATCTACTAAGCCGAATTTTTAATTTGTGGCTGATAGAGTCTGATGGTGATATCAACCCACTGTTATCCAAAGGTGACAAAATCCTTCGACATTTATGGGTAAGTGGAACGTCTATCTTTCAGTTTCAGTAAATTAAATTGTAACATTTGATGGCTTCAGTAAAAAGTATTTTATAATAATATGAGAATAAGTAATAATTTTTCTTTATTCGTAAATAGATCGCGATACGACATGAGTCCCAACCTATTGTCAATGTCGCTATGAAAGGTTTTCGTCATTTAGTGCAGGCCGTCAAAGATAACGAACGGCTCATGCATCAAATCGTGGGTCTTGTGTGGTGTATATTACCTGATATTTTTTCATCGTACCAACCGGATAATGGTTTGTCAAAATAATTCGATAAATCTTGCAAGAAAGATTAATATATTACTATTACGAGAGACAATTTAAGTTGCGTTATTGAATTTTTAGAAATATATTTGCACTTATTATTTATTTGAAATTAATATTATGATATCTAATATGGCAATTAAAGAGTCTCGTCAATTTGCATTTGCAGTCGCGCATATAGAGACGGCTCTGGAATTAGTTAATACCGTCCGACCATCCACGATACCGATACCGATACCTGGCATAACACGTAGCTCCGCTAATATAATCAATATTATATTACAGAAGAACTCAGATTTAAAATTCATGACTTTAATTATAGAGCAAGCGTATATGTTATTAGATGTCGCTATGTCATGCAAGTTATCTAAAGGTGAAGTACAAATTTTTGAATGAAAATAATCATTGCGGTGAAATTATATGTGTTATACGTTTTTATCATTCAAAACTACTTTCAAACAACTTCAATTACAGTGCTTGACACGTATGTGAACAATTTTCGGCTATTGACACAGCTATACGAGTATGGATTTTCGAAAAAGAGATCACAATTGTCCACTGCCAGTATAAAACTACTCGCATATATTATTTATTGTCAAAAAAAATTATCAGTAAAGGTATAATAATTGTAAATTTCATATGTGAATATTTATCTGAACGAAATTGTTGAATATTGTAAGACAAATTTTCTTTCACAGTGCAAAAGGCCATTGAAGGTATCAGTAAAAAATGTGTATGAACTGTTAAACGTATGCGCACACGTAGAAACATCACCGGACCACAAAGTAAACGAAATGCATTTTATACACAAACTCTTAATATCAAATAATGATGGCTCGGCCATTATTTTGAAAAATGTCAGGCCCGATAAAGATAACATCTACCTATGTAATCTTTATCTAGCTTTCTATTCCATTCGTGGACAGGTTAGTTACATTTAAAACTATAGGAATGAAGAAGCGTAACAATATCTTTTCTACCAAAAGATTTGTTATATTGTTTCGATAAAACGAATCAATTGTGACTAATTAATTGAAGAAACAATTTTGCACATTTAATTACTGCCTTTTTACAGAAATACATTGAAGATTTAGTATACCAAGGTTTAGTGATTCTATTACATTTTTGTAATACCAATGCAACTAAACTAATACCTTATTTTTGCACCATGATAAGTACTTATGATTTCATCCTTAACGTAAACATGCAACTTCCATCGAATCATTTTGTCAAATTCATCGCTACGTGGCTGCATTATTGTAAGACAAGATGCATGATCCCACTGTGGGATCCGCTGTTTGAAAGAGTATTGGATAAGCTTAAAGAATATTTAGTACTCCTTAATAATAACGGAATGAAAGACGCTCATCTGGAATTACAAAGCGCGGTAAGCAGACGTTTTAAAATAAATCCATACATTAAGATTAATATCTTAATTAATTCAGATTTTCCTTACAACTTTTCACTTTTTTGTTTTAGCTGTCGCAGTTTAAGTAAAGAAATAACAGTTTTACAGATCGTATCACGTTACATCACAATACATGTAGCGTATATTAAGGAGAAAGTTGTAAAACTGGATTTATGTCTAGAATATCAGATTTTCTGTTAAACGTTCTGCTAGACGTTCTCTAAAAATGTGTTTTATTTTGAAAAAAATTAAGTTGTATAAGTATAACAAATTTACAACAATATTAAAATACTGCTATTTCTCATCTGCTATACTTAAAAATTATTCGAATAACAGATACATTCAGATTAATTTCGTATTGTTTCAAAATGTTGTTTTTTTGCAATAAAAACAGTTCTTTCAGTTTGTTTATTTATTCTGTACAGTGTCATTATATCAATATTGTTGCAGTATCAGTAGAGGATACGTGCGTAGAAAAATAGAAAATTCTTTTCGAGTATTTAATTTCTCGTATTCTCGTACTTTCTCTGAAAGAGATTACATGATATCCACTTTTAACTTGTTTTTTATAATGTGTATTTTTATTTCCATTTTTACGCTACTACACGCATTCCATTATTCATGTCAGGCAGTCGTCATGCCACATCATCAGTTTAACCCTCCCGTGGTCTAAGTAAGAAGCTTAACACGATAAATTATTATTGCAGCGCGTGTACTTCGTCGCATGGCGATTATTTCGAAAAGTACAATGGCCAGTTCCTTAATTCGCCAATCGTTTATTTCGCGATCAAAAGCTTGTTCTCCTCGCGCCTCTTTTCGCGAGTGCTACTTTTACTTCCCCGATTGACCGTTTCGGCTGCACGAAGTAACCCTTGAAGACATTTAATCTCACGTCGATCTCGCCCTCCTTCAACCGAAACGTGTCGTATTTGTCATTCGTCATCGTCTGCGCGAGTGAAATATGTAGTATACCCAGGTATGTACCAGGTACATAGTGCGACGCAGTCCACGAACGCAATTAACGGAATTGGTATTCCGTATGTACCGCATCTGATCGAATAAATAGATCTCCTTGTGGCAGAATAGCGGCAAGCATTTCCAGTTGCATCAATGTTTTGGCAGCGCTATCGCTCCTGCATTTTGCAGGGACGTCTCTCCTCGCCCGCTGGAATTGTCCGAGGAGAAGCTCCTACGGCAGCATTTACCAATCATCGTAACGTACAGCGTTAACTTGAAGCCACTTCAGTTATTAGAAATTTGTAGATGAAAAGAAATTTAACAATAAGACGAAAAATAAATCGCCCTCGACTGCGCCACGCTATAAATGCTCAACTAAATAAACTGCAGCGCGTGCGTTAATTACTTTGTTACAAGATAAGCTTCGTGCTTAATTATTAATTTAATTAAATAACAGTAATTAGCGGATTCGCGTGTAAGGACAAACCTTGAAATAGCTCTCAACTGGCTACCTCAAAAATTGGAACGCCGAGCCGGATTAGCGTCAACGCCGCTGTCCTCAGCATCGTAAAGCTACCACCCCCGAGCGAGGGTGGTTCCCATAACCTGCGTCAACGTTCCACACTCGTATTACTCGTTAAGAAGAAATCCGATTAACCTATATGGCCAACTTACGTTCTTGGTGGTCTTCTCGCACGAATGTGGGAGCAATGTAATGGCCCTCGGCGAGGAATCCCGGTCCTTCCTGGCGGAAACGAGGATCGGATTGTACGCGAATATCACCCCGATGCCATGTTGAACCGGCGGTGATCGATCAATAGACGGGGATGGTGCGATGGCGCTCAATTTGTACTTCCTACCGGGTTTCTTCGTGGAAAGTAGGAAATTTTCAAACTTAGCGGGTCGTAAGAAACGACCATTGACTTGCGGGAATATTTAATTGAAACGTTTGTCCTTTATGCGACAAATAAGTAAATGCAAATTGACGTTGAAAGGATTCCTTCCTTTTTACACATTGTTGCGCGTCTGAGATAGATATTTTATTTACGTGTCGCTGCATAATTAATAGCGAATTCGGTTGCTTGCACTAGTGCGCACTGAGAGCAGTCAATTTTTATATTAAAGGATTCCTCTTCTATAAAATAAAGGCGATGTAGACCGAGAAGTGCGCGTTCGGAGTCGAAATCTATCGTTTCGTATTGTTGTCTCTTTTCCGCGATGCCGATTGGCCGTCTCGAAAGCTGTTGCGAGTTTCGCGGGCCGAAGTGTGTTGCGCGTTCGCGTAATGGCGCTGTGACAGATGGTGTGACGTGTGACCATAGAGATATAAGAATATTCTTATATCTCTGTGCGAGCGACAGTTTGAATTGTATCGCGCGAGGTCAATCATTCTTTCGTTTCGTTATTCAGAACTTAGACATGTGTTGGTAGAATCGTAATATGTTCGTGAATCTTTACACGTTCGTCACGGCATAATAGAAGTATATTAAGCAATTGATCCAACTACTGCGAAAAATCTGAAGGAAACGCCGTAGTCGCCGGCATGTGAAACTTCAGTTCATAACGTACAACTTAATGAAGTTTTCCTCGGAAAGCTTTTCTTCAAAAGAGCGGCTAAAAAACAAAAGACTCTAATGCAATTCGCGCGAGTGTAATAAAATTTGCACGGCTTAACAGCGGCAATATCTCTCCCGTTAAAAAACGTAAAGTAACGAGACTCACGTTTACAATTAACTCCGTTAACAGATTGAGCTAAGATCAAATTTCCATCGTGACATATTATTATGGTTTCGCAAAAGGATTACGAGGATAAATTTAATTTCTCGAAGGATAAATTCCTCGTGATTCGATAATTGTGTCTCGAGCGAAGAAATGCAACAGACGCGAAATGACCGACAGATCGACGGCGTTCCCCTAAAGGGGAAAAATCCAACAAAAAGAAACGTAACATTTATTAATAATTAACATATGGTCGAGTCTTTCATGAGGCACGAACGTTTCTACGCCGGCCAGAACGGGCTCGAGCGGATATTTTGGAAATCAAACGCGATCCTAAAAGTATCGCTGGTCGCTTTGACAATCGGATATCAGGGGAGAAAGATGGAAAGCCTGCGTGTGAAGCACGAGTTGGTGTCAATTTGTTCGTCGCGATCATCGACGCGCTGGACATCCAGCTTTTGCTCCAAAGTGACACGCTTTTCGCGGACATTCGCAACAGTTAACCCGAAACTTGGCGGTGTATCCTGTAACATATACGTTTCACAAGCGGTTTTCGGCGTGCCTGCGACCGTAGCTTCGCGTTTACAATTAAAATGCGTTTTAAAATTGTGAAGAGTTGCATAAATGACAGTTAACTTCCACCGAGTAATTACCATAACTGTCTTCCGGCTTATATGTTTTTCCGCTTCGCATCCAATTTTCGCTGTAATGTAATTTCATGCGCGTTTCTCTCCGGCGTTTAAGTTTAGAGCAGTAGATTTCTTATAAGATTTAATTACGGCGTTTAAACAGACAAGCGCAACGTCTCCCTGAATCCTTTCTTACGAGGCAAACCCGTTATCTTTTCCCACCGAGTATTTCATTTATTCACGTCGATGCAACGGCAAGATGGCAAGATTTTAGAATGAGTCGGTGCGCGGATCCGTTAGATAACTGGTATAAAGGCCAGCTCAAAGTTGTTTGACGTGAACGTAAGACCCGTGTTTATAACGTTTCTGCCGGGAAACGCAGCTAAGATCCGTCTTAAGATATGATACGTCTCGATAAGCGGATATTGAGAATCAGCATGACGTTAATACGCTGACATCAATTTGGAAAGAAACACACATCAAGCGGGTGTCGTACACATGTATTAATATCAATTATCCTTGCTTTAATCGGGATCGAAAATTAAATTGCACAAATGAATATAATTAAACCTCCCCGATAAGTAATCTCAATTACGCGGCGATAAAAGATAATGATTGAACCGTGCTCGCGGCTCGAAATACCGACCTACATTCTAAGTATCTCATCCGATACGTCCTTGGGGCGAGATTCAAAAGTAATAGGAGGCTATAAAAATACTTGTAAGTTAAGACTACAAGAATACGGAGGTAAATCGGCTTTCGTTCGCGCGCGCGAAACCGCGGCGTGAATTATTGCACGCTCATTTCTTTTTTCTTGCCCCCCCCCCCAGCGATCATGACACGGAATCGACTCGTAATCCGTAATGCGCTCTGCTGAAGTGAAAATCGCGCCGCGCTCGAATCGGGATAGCCGATTTGCGACGATTACGATCTGCGAATCGGTCGTCCGGCGAACCGCGGTCTCGCGCCGGAACGGATCGGCGCGAGTAACACTGTAAAGCCGATGCTTAATTATTTTGCAGCGCAATCGCGCACTTTGGCGCGCGAAACGGTGATTATGACGGCCGGTTACGGGGAGCAACGGCCCGTGGAATACGGCGGCCGGTTATATGCCCTTTCCCTTCTACAGGCCCCGTTTCACGCGTGCCACGATCGTGAACCGGTCGTCTTGAGGCGGAAACGAAAATGAACGCGTTTTACCGGATAATCGCGTGCCACGGTGCGTTGCCCAATGAAACGAGAACGGCGGATGAAATCCGATGAGAGATACGCTACGTTAGTTCTAGCATTGCGGCTAATAAATGGCGGCAATAGAATGCACTCGTATAAAGACATCGCGGCAGTTTGACGTCGGCAATTCGTACAATTTTCTCCGGGCAGCAGCCTGCGCGGGTCTTAAATGATGCGTTCACTAATAGAAATCGCGACGAGGGGAGGAGGAACATTACGGAAACTGTTAAGTATCGCGCGAGTCTTTATAAGTCTCATTACGCTCGTCGGCAATTGGTGGCCCGACGGTAAAGATAATTCCACGTATCGGGAGCAAAAATCGCGGAGAAAGCCAACTTCTCGAAATAACGTTATATTTATTTCGTAAAACAAAAAGTACGGGAGGGAAATACACTCCCGTCTTTTATTTTCGGCATCGCGAACGCAGCCAACCGCATCGACCCAGTGCCGCTCTTCCTGCTCTTCCCAATACCATTGATCTTATCAGCGAACCTTTCTGCGGGGAAAAAATCAGTTGCACCGCATTCGCGGTGTGTTCCCTCCCTCGCAATTTTTCCATTTGTAAATAAAGTTTCGGACGTCGCCGGTTCCTCCGGAGCAGAGCGGAAAGACAAACCCGCCCGGCTGCGCTCGAGAGGCGGGGAAAGGTCGCGGGGCATCGTGAAAACGCAGAGGCGCTGCCCAGGTTCGCAAGTCGATGATCAAATCGATATCAAGATTTTTCGGACCGTTTGATTTGATGACTAGATTCTTCCTTGATCCTCGCAATCGCTTTGTCGATCTTATCGACGTATACGCAGGGTTGGCGAAGTTACTTTATAAAAGTGTCTATGTTACAGCTACAAGTTACCAATTCTGAGAAGTATTACGCGTTACAGCTACTCGAAAAGTAACGAATCGTTACTTTGCAGTTACCTTTTTGCATTAAAAATAAAAATATCAAATCTGCATTTGAATTGTGAAGCGTCGATAAAGGCGTTTGTGCGCAAATGCAGGGCCTAATGCGATCTGTGGAGATTGAAACAATGTATAAAGTAACTCTTAGGGCGAGTTTCACAAACGTCGTTTGTTAACTGCTGAAGGCTAATTGATTCTCCGTCTCTTCTTAGGTAATAAGATAGAAAAAGATAGGGAGTTGACTGAACTCTGGTTAACTTTAATGTAATTTTAAATTAGTTACCAGTTATCGAAAAAATGTAACTGAGTTAAGTTACAGTTAGAGTTACCCAAAAAAAAAAGTAACTGCAACTGTAACTTCGCTACAAGCAACGAGTTACTTCCCAACTCTGCGTATATGTAACATATCAATTTGATGTGTAGAAGATATCGTATCGGTGTCGGCCAATTATCGATGATTCAGTTGATATCTAGTAGATATCTTATTCGAGTCGATTCGATAAATGAAGATATTGATGCGACTTCAATGCGGTATCAATTGAAATATGACTATATCGTAGACATCTACAGAATATTTTCCAGATATCGAAACGAAATCATCTAAATAGCAACCCGACTGCCGATTCGCACATGACCTCAACTTGAATTCAATGCGATGTTCACCGGACTCTTCAATCCACTTGTGAACCCGAGATGACGTCCCCCTGGCCCCGGGGGTACGGCACAATCATACACCCTCCCCTCCACCGTGCAAAAGGGAGCAAGGAGGCAGATATGTCGATTATAGCACGGACAAGTTTTGCGAAACGTACGTAACGGCACGGACTACTTTTCCACCACACAAGCGCGCGCGTACGTGTTCGCGCGCATTCGCATTCCGAACTTTCTTAAGCAATTATGTCATAACACACGCTGCCCCCCTTTTCGCATCTCTACCTCGCGGTCTATGCAATCTGTCCTTCCTCCCTGCCCCACGACACGTCCGTCCTCTCGCCCGCGGGACGAGATCGCGGACGCTTCGCCGGCTATCGAGCGTCGTCACTCGGCCAAGAATCGAATTTCACGCTAATGATTATAAAGTGCCTGCCATTTGCGGCCGCATGCGCGACGTCCAGGACGAGAGGCGCCGCTTTTGCGTTGTTACTCTTTTTAGGAGAAACGCGCAAATCGCGAGATGTTCTTAAGTCGAGGTACGCGCGTAATCCGCGCGCTTAATTTTGCACGTAAACTCGCATCTGGGAATAAAATGGGAGAAATTACGAGGCTCTGTGCAGATCCGCGTGCTCCAAACGCTCGCGTTCCACTCGCGAAACTCACGGAGAAAAAGACATATTGTAAATATTTTATCCGAATTTATTTTCCTCCTCGCGCAAGAGAACCTTTCCAGAATCGATGATATCGGAAAACACAACTGTTCGCAGCGGCATTCACGACGCACGCGGAAGTCAAGGGAGAATATTTTTCTCTTCGCGGAGGACCTTGTAAAAAATATCATTTACAGATTAATTTTCCCCGAGATGTTTACCTCGCGTATACATTTGCGCGATACGCGCAGAAAAATTGCGGGCATTCCCAGCGCACTTTGACGGCCGCTCGCACAGAAAAAAAAAGAATATTCTTCTCTTGAAAATATATCTAGTTTTGACATGAAAATCTTGAAGTGAGGTTGTATTGCGTTAAAGGCAGGAAAACTTATTTGAATAAAGATTACTAGTGAAACGTATGGTAAAAATTCAAAGCCCTCGTAAACTTGTTCGAAATGCCATGCTGTCCCACGCACCCACAGAAACAATTTCTGGATTCAATGCTGTTACACTTCACTGTATCATAAAATAGGACCGACGCCAATCATATTTATTATAGAGAAAGAGATATTTTAATCTCAAAGAAAAAATTCTAAACTCTAGAATAAAATGATAGTATCGTCTTTTGTAGAATATCCTGGTGCCAACTTCGTGCGTTGTAAGATGGAAGAAAAATTTATTCGAAACGCCAGAATATCTAAACTTACATTTATATAAGTTACTCTTATCTCAATATAGTAAGTCAATCTTTTTTAATTCGGTAGAGGAGAATAAGAAGTATTGATTTTATTTTGATACTGTCTTATTTTTTATTCTAAATGAGGTTGTGAGAAATATAAATGCGTCAAGAATACTTTTTGTCTCGGTGACAGAAATCTTTTCTGATGGGGCGATCGCATGATTTTCAGGGGTAAATTTTAAGAGAAAATTCTTTCCGTGCAAACGCTACTAAGAAGATGACAGTTCGTTGCGTACACGCGAGACAACAAACGCGTTGATTTGAGTGCATAAGAGTTGATCCGACACTTGTTGTTTTTCTGCGCGCGATTGCGCCACTGACGGATCTTAACGAACCTTTCTGGAGCCGCGGGAAAACGCGGGTCCCAGGCTCGCCTATGATATCCATCTTGTTGCCACATCGCTTCACGCACGGACAAGAACGAGCCTGCTTATTACCACGAATTTCACGGGGGACCACGCTAATTAACCTAGCGCTATTGCTCAAAAGCCCCGGCCGATAGCAGACAATGCGCCAACAATGCGAGTGGCGTACATCGGTTACATGACCGTTTGTCGAATATGAGCCTGCCCCGCCGTCTTCCTTATCCGCTATCCTCGCAATACTCGCAACACTCGCCGTTACGAACGGTTTATGAGCGACGGAAGAGTCTCTCCTCTACGACTTTCCGCGGTAATATCCGCGTTCGCCAGCACTTCGCAGTTTGATTTACGATAATTATCCCGTGACACCCCGAGAATCGCCACTCGGCGGGAGCGAATCAGACTTTCGCAGTGACGCACCTCGGCCGTCGTTTTTTTTATTACGCTCCCTTCTTTTTACGGCCCGCATTCATCTCCGACGGTATCCTCCGTGCTCCGTCGCTTTGTCGTTTCCGCAAAAGTCGCAAGGTACTCCCGCGTGCCATTTCGAGTTGACGCGGCGCACGTTGGAAGAAAGGGGAATCTCTTTGATGCAAGATTCAACTAATTCGGAGTCGAAAATTCCTGGCGTGCCGGTGCGCGGCTACGAAACGTAACAGAGCAAATTAACCGCGGCCCGGTTGGTCCCCTCCAAGTTTATCTCGCTGAAATTTCCGCAGAATATTCAATGTCCCTTCCGCCCTGCGGAATTATATCACGATAATTGTAGCCGGTACGTCGCGCGACGACGGCAACTATGGCGAATCCGATACGCGCGTACAGAGTGTTCCAGGGGGACAGGTCAATATTCCGGGAGGTGATAGTTGTCGGTCATTTTAATCAAACATGTTCATACGAATATACGTCCCATTCCCCGCTGTTTCCGAGACAGAGCGCATTTTGTTGACGTCCTCGTTCAGACGAAGCGTGAACGCCGGGGAAGCGTACCACTTTCACGCAATGTATCGAAAATCTTGGGAAACACTTTACGATTCGAAATTCTGCGTGCAGGAAAGCTACGACGGTTACTCTTCAACGGCAGACACCGTAGACACACAGCGTATCTGCATATTCGACATTTGTGAATATGCGAGGCATTTTGAACATTTCTACAATGTTGTCGGCGCAACAGTCGGCAGACGTGTAAGAGCAAATTCCCGCGGACGTTTATGAGGTTGGATGAAGGGTGAAGTGTAACAGGAAGCGAGTGAATACACGAGACATTCAAGTGGCTCTATCTCGGAAACGGTGGGGACTAGGACGTATATTCGCATGAAGATTTTTGCTTAAAACGACCGATACTATCACCTCCCGGAATATTGACCTTTCCTCCTGGGACACCCCGTATAGCTTCCGCGGCGAAGCGGCAACTTGGCCGTTAATTTGGAGAAAACCTGAGCCGCGTTAACGTGACGATAAATCTGCTTCGCGTCGGTATACGGCGCGTGGAGAGACGGATAGACCTGGTCGAGGTAAAATGACAGGAATATGAGGCATAAATAGTCGAATGAGAAGAAGAGAGAGGGGGTCGAGGACTTTCCGACTGGGAGACAACGACGTATGGTCTACTCGCAAAATTTTGCTTTCTCCGCGACGTCCCGTTAAACGGCGCGACGCGCCGAAAGAAACTGAACACGGAAAAATCGAGATCGCAATGCTCACCGGACGAAATCAGCATTCCTGAATCCGCGGCAGGAACGGCACGGCGCGGAATTCGTTACCATTAATTGCCGCAAATTAACGAGGCTGCGCCGCGGCTACTCCGGTTATCTTGAGGGAACGAATCGGCGAGTCCAGCCTCCAGCGGAGATCGCGGGCGATCCTCGCGTGGATGCGCTAAATTTAGACGGTTCCGCGTAACGCACGCGTGGACGCGAGATCGCGTTTCCCGGCGCGCGGTTTACCATCGTAACTTTCCACGAGGTGGAAAGCACGTCGGCGCGATCGGCGGGGTCTTTTTTTCGTAGCGAGTAATAGTGAAGTCGATTCACGGAATAAGAAGGGTCAGGCGAAGCCTACTTTCTTCCACTGAATTGTCGCGCGCTCGGCAGAGAGGGGGCGGCGGGAAGGGGAACTCCAGTTCGGGCTTTATGGTGGAAACGCTCGCGAAAGAGAGAGAGCAAGAGAAGGCCTTCCTCTCGTCCAGGCCCGACGGTCAGCCAGTATGTGCTAGTCCCGCGTAGTAGTAAATGTGAGGCAGTAAAACGTAGCGGCTGGCGATCCTCTCACGATCTCGGGCTCGGATCGGATCGGATCGCACCGCGCGCCTTTGAGTCGCGCGCGACAGCGTAGTGAGTCGCAGACGGTTCGCCGATCGATCGCTAACGCAACTGATCTGATTCATTGACCGTGGTGATCCGCGTGGATACTCGCCGTGAGAGCGTGTCCGACCAGGCCGGAGATTCGCACAAGTGAGTACGCAACATGAGTACACGCTCATCGCCGACGGTGATCGCACACGGCGCTGTACAAACGCGAGCAAATTGGTAGACGTAGGAAAATTTCTTTTTCAATCATCAGGAATTACACGGCGGCGGGTAACATCAATATTTACAAATTTCGTGGCAAAACGCGGAGAAAACACCGAGCCAGTTTTCTGGTTGACGGTCGATTCATAATTTCGTCGTTCATTGATTCATTTGATGGATACTGACTTTGATAACGGGTAAGGAGAAGGGAAAATGGCACAGAGAGGTTTATCGAGATTCGAATCCGTCGCGCCTTCATGCATTATTACGATCGTGATGCAAATGTCGGCTCGGGCCACAATGTAATTATTGGAATATCCTTGAGTCCCGGAATACAACCGTGTTAAGTCCCGGTGAGTAATATATGTTTCGACAACATATATTATTTATAATCTTCTGATGGAACTTAACATTTCGTTTCTAGTACGCCGTGAAAAAGAGTTCGTTTGAAATCAAACAAATTTGTTTCGATTTTTGCCTTAACAGACTTTTATTTCATTTTCAAGAAATGCTTTCTTTACCTTAACCATTTATTAGGACTGGAATTTCTAAACGCTTGTCTCCACGATGTCAGAACTCGGTTCAAGTTCCAGTTTCGAGAGATGTGTAGGCTATTCCATAAAAGCTGCAAGTTGATTGGCTACACGTTTCTCGGAACTTGAACCAAGTTCTAGCACCGTGGACGCAGACCTTAAGAGAATTCATATCTATTTCTTCAAATCGAGCAAACGCTTAGTGCAAGTAAATAAAAATTTAGCGTGTCTCACTCGTTCAACCTAAATAAATCTCTTTTTTTTCCGGACGTAACGTCGAATCGCACTTAATAAAATTTAAAAACTCGCCACGCGTATACTTGGCGCGAGACACTACCGTGCCTCTTGATTTGACACGACAGCAAGGCATTGATACACCACAACGAAATACCATCTTCCACCGGCCCTACTGTTCTCGTTAGAATAATTTTTTACATTTAAAAGCTTTGCCCTGTAAAACAAACGAGAGATTTAAAAAAAACCAATTATAATATCTATAATATTCTTAATAGTCTCTCGTTTCTGGTATGGTTTCATGTAAATTATTACTAGCCGCGCAACATGATACGATTAATTATCAAAATAATTTAGATATTGTGTATCGTACACCCACAGAAAAATTTTCCGGGCCCAATGCTATTGCACTCCAATGTATCGTAAAATAGGACCGATATAGCGCCAATCATATTTGTTATACAGAGAGGAATGTTTTAATCTTAAATAAAAAATTCTAAAATCCAGAATCGTCCTTCGTAGAATACCGTGGTGGCAACTTCGTGCGTTGTAAGATGGTGGGAAAATTTATTCTAAGCTTACATTCATATAAGTTACTCGCGTCTCAATATAGTAGGTCGATCTTTTTTAATTCGATAGAGGAGAATAAAAATTATTGATTTTATTTCGATACCGTCTTATTTCTATACTAAATGAGATTGTGAGAAATATAGTTGCGTCAAGAATACTTTTTGTCTCGGTAACAAAAGTCCTTTCTGAGGTTGTACTGCCATATGTATATTAATGCGTGTCGATTGCGCGGTCGGTGAACAACATAATCGTACGATCGTCGTTCAATCCTGAGAATTATCTTTCAAATATTGGCATGCAAATTGCGCCATGCGATATCCGCGGCAAGACGCGCGCGGCTATAACCCAGTTTATTGATTCGTGACGACTCCGCGTATCTCCGAATCGACCGTTACTCACGGATCATAAATCAGGATAAAATTCGCATCGATGAGTGTCGCGATACTGGATAGATTTGCCTGACGTGGCGTGAAATGTCTCGCGGAGATATTTTATCTCGGATATACAACGCATTATCCGCGTCGGTGTTAACGCGCTCGCGTGGAAAATCAAAATACTTGTCACACAATTCCACCGTCAGGAATGCACTTGACGTTAATATACTACCGATATGTTTAATATCCAAGCGGGGGCGACGCATTATTATACAAAACAGAAACTTCAGGCACTCCCACACGCCCGGTCGGAATTTAATAACCGCAACGGCGTAACGTACGTATGCCCGGCGCCGCTATCATTTACCTCCGGGACGGCAGTTCTCAAGTGAACCCGACGTATCTGATAAAAAATGAACCGGGCGAACTTGCTTTACTTTTGCGCGAAGTTGTCACGCGTGTTGGCTCGCGGCGAAACACGGCGGGGGAGCCGCGAACACGCGGAAACGTTTATCAGAAATTTATAGCTCCGAAATAAAAGATACAGGAAACCGTACAAACCATCGTGCTCGGAAGACAAGAGCTGTCTGTTGAAAATTTCAGCTGTCGGCCGGGTCAGCGGGAGGACTTGAAATAACGGCCCGACGTCACGTGGCGTGACGCTGAAAATTTTGCCCCGTTTTGAGAAAACTCGCCTATGCAAAATCGCCAGTTTGGCGGAAATTCGTGGCGCACGAAAGTGTCCCCTCTCGTTTCCCGCCCTGTTGTTAACGGCTTGCAGACGGCGACGGACGCTTCGTATGTGCATACAACAACGGTCGTCTCTTTCCCTTTCTTTTTTTTTTACGATCGCGCAGGTAGGACATTTACGGTCGGGCATACATCAGGAGCGGTATCGATCATAATTCCGGGTGCGCGCGATCTGCTCGCAACCCCGCGCGAATCCACGCCGCTCGCCTCTATTTACAGAAGCCGTGTATATCACGGCCATTTATTCGGGGGTCGTGCGGAAGGGGACAGGCGGCTACGACACGGCGGAGGAAAAATACGCTGAAATATACCGGAAAGCCCCCGGCGAATGGATTCGCGGGCGCGCAGACGCGGCCGTTCGATAATGTTGCACTTTATATCGCAAATAATAGACGACGTCCGTGCGCGCCGGAAGCTTTGTTCTCCGCCTCCTCCGCGTATGGTCATCTGGGTTACACATCCGAGTGTTATACATTTCGCGCGGCCGCTACGCGCACACACACACACCTGTTCGCACCTCGTAAATATTTCATGACGATGAAACGTGCCCCGGACGGACGACAGCGTATCCCATCGTCGTCAAGTGAGATCTACTCAAGTGCAATTAGATTCAGGACGTCGCGTCTTTCGTGAAATTAACCCGGATATGCCCGCAATTTTCTCAAGGAAGAGAAAGAAAATCGATTTTGGCGATTCCTGCCGACGAGTCTTTAAAACACGGACCTTCTAGTTACAAGTTCGATGGACAAATGTACCAAAGATCTGATGAAGGATGATGGAAAAATCTGGGCGAACAATTGTTGCACGCACGATCGCGTTGTGAAAAGTATACACATTCTTGTGTATATATATTCTGTATTTTCAATATACTTTTAACCAGGGATCCCGCTTGCCCTCGTACGTAATGTCGAGGGTGCGCGGATAATAGTCCACGGCATATTCCTTTTACGACACTCCCACGGCGTTACGTACACGTGTAGATCTTATCCCTTACATCCCGGCCCGAATACTTCCGGGCCGATCGATTTCGAATAGAGATTGATTCATACGGAAACGCAACTCCATCAATCTTCCACCGACGCCGTCGTGAGCGCGGTTTTACACGGCCGCCATATTTTCTGCTGCCGCGCTGTTAGACTCGATTAATGCGCGCCGACGTGCGGAGCGCCGTCGAAAGCGCGCGTCGCGCGATCGTAGAATCGAATTTCATCGGCCAGGCCGCGCGACAAGTGGGTCAACGCACGTTTGCGCGAATTTTCGCTCGCTCGGTCCCGGCAAGCGTGTCGCATTTCCCGGATCCGATCCGGGAGGTCGCCGGGATCGCTAACGAATAATAAACTTTTTTTTGAGCCCGCCGGCCGGTAAAAGGTGCGCCAGCTTTTCACTACGCTATCACATTCGCCCGCCCCACGCCGGATAACGTACATCCCGCTGATGTCACGTACAGCGTATGAACTGCCAACCCGTGTAAAAAAAAAATACCGAAGGGAAGAGAGGAAGAAGAAAAAGGGAATGGTTCGACAAACGTCGGAAAAACAGACGATACGGTGCAACTTTGCCCGGGGGGGGGGGCTCCTCTCTCTTTCTCTCTCTCTCTCTCTCTCTCTCTCTCTCTCTCTTTCTCTTTTTCGCTCGCTCGCTCGCTTAAAATGATACAAAATTTCTCGTCCTGCTGAAGATAATACGGTTATTCTGCTTAGAATGTAGAAACTTGCGAATGTCGAAAGTTACATTTAATTAACTTCATCACTGACGATGAGAGACGAATACATTAGTCCCAGTATTACTACATATACAAGACGTATACAGGGTGTCCCAGGAAGAAAGGTCAATATTCTGGGAGGCGATAGTATCGGTGATTTCAAGTAAAAATGTTCATGTGAATGCGTGTCCCATTTCCCACTGTTTCCGAGACAGAGCTGCTTGAATGTCTCTTTACTTTTTTCCTGTACACTTCACCCTTCGTCCAACCTCATAAACGTCCGCGGGACTTTACTCTTATGCGTCTGTTGACTGTTGTGCTGATAACATTGTGGAAATGTTCAAAATGCACATTCACCTCGCATATTCACAAATGCCGAATATGCAGATACACTGTGTGTTTACGGTTTCTGCCGCTGAAGAACACGCAGAATTCCAAATCGTAAAGTGTTTTTTAAGGTTTTCGATACACTGCGTGAAAGTGGAACGCTTCCCAGTTGTTCATGTTTCATCTGAACGGGGACGTCAACAAAATGTGCTCTATCTCGGAAACAGTGGGGAATGGGACGTACATTCTTATGAACATTTTTGCTTGAAATGACCGACACCATCGCCTCCCAGAATATTGACCTTTCCTCCTGGGACACCCTGTATAACAAGGTATTTCAGTAATTCAAACGTATCAATCATTTTAGACAGAATCGCCGATGGCCTTTTGCATAGAAATTATTATTACACCGAAAGCACTTTACAAATTGATGCGCCTCGAGGTATATTTATTCGAAAAGCTTCGCGCATTATGCAATGCATAGGGAAAAATCTAACTGTGCGCTTTCGAGCAATCAATTAAACGAAATCAATTCAACATTGAAAATCCCCTAAGGACGTTTAATGCCTCCGACTGGGATATGCGCGAGATTCGGGAAAATTTTTAATTAAAATCCGCGATCCCCGCCTCAGGGAATCCGGTCCGTATTGTATTTCGCGGCTCCGATCATAGTAATTGGCGGGTTTGCCCGTAGGGACTGCGCGTCAGCGGGTACTTGCGCGTCGCAGACGAGAACGATTAGATCGCGCGCGAATCGGGATCCACGGGAATCAAGCTTGAACGTTATTATCCCGACTCCGATCGATAATAATACGAGTTATCGCTCGCGTGAATGGGACGGCAATCGCAAAAACCGGTCGGTCGGTTCCTCGTACGCGGAATACGTCACTTTCTTGCTCAACGGCGGGGCCATTAACCCCTTTCGCGCCCCGACGTGAATATCTCAAGAGAGTGTGCCACTTTGCGCGGATGATACAGTAAACAGTGCCATTAGAGCGCGTTTGAAGTCATTAGTAAATCGACTGCACTTATCCAAGCGATTTGTACAACATTTCGAGAGCGCGCGCGGACAACGATGATATTGCTCGAAATCTCTGCATCCGATTTCGAATCCAACGGCGATACAGCTGAAGATAAATTGTATCCATCATTTGTCGTGATGCATCGCTATTTCCTCGGCCGCTAACGAGGGAAAATCTCGGATGAAAATTAAACTCGGCCGTCCCGCGGGGGCCCATTGATAAACGCGCGCCTGCGTTTTACGATTTTAACGGGATTCCGAACTGTTATGATCGCGGGGCGGCGTCGCGCATCGCGATACGCGAAATAAAGCGCGTTCGCGCAAGGTGCACGCGGGGGAAGAAACACGGAAACGCCGTTAGCCGCTCTTTCAGATTCTTTTTCGACCGTCGGAAAAACTAACAAACAATTCGCGGCGGCGAACGAGGGAGAGATGGGGAACGAAACAAAAATAACGTATATATATTTGTTGCCCGATATCGCCGCGCCATTGAATGCCGCACGGCGCGATCGCGGCCCGCGAGCAGTGTCGATTTTAGCGATGTAAAATCGTAACGCGCAAACGAGCGAACGCGCGAGATCCGAGAAATAGGACGCCGCGAGAGCCGCGCGATCGCGCACCGTCGAACCGGTCGTTCCGTTCCCTACGAGCTACGAATGAACCGTCTCCGTTGAAGCGCTAATAACGACCGGACGTCGGCGTACCGGAATCGAGTCGACATTATTCCGCCATGAATTCAAAATTCACGCGGCCTGACTCGAATTTAACGTCGTTGGCACCTAATTGAGACCCTCTTTTCCTCCCTCCCTCTGTCTCTCTCTCTCTCTCTGTCTGTCTGTCTTTCTCTCTCTCCGCGCCTCTCTTTTTGCCCTGTCTTTGCACGCGAATTGATTTCCGGGCACTACTTTCTATTGTGCGACCGCGGAATATTATCTCGTTTCCAACGAACGACCGGGGGAGAAGCAGAGGAGAAGAGAAGGAGAGTGAAAAGCAACAATTTCATTTCTCGTATTCAGGTCGCGGCCGTCGCGATCGTCGCTTTCATAAGTTCGAATCTGCCGCGTTTAAAATCATCAGCGCGTCTCTCTCCGGGATACGAATAGAAAATATAATATCCTTTCCGAGCGCGTCGTCGTCTGCCCCGTGCCGATCGCACGCTGTATATTAATCATACTTATGCCCGGCCGTGTGCCAGAACAGTCACGTAACAGTGTCAGGCCGTATTAAACGCTGTTACTCGAATTAGTGGCACGGCACGGATATTTGCATAATCGAACTCTCGCAAGATCGAGCCGTTATCTCGGAAATTATCGAAATTTCCGCGGTTTGTCAAACGCCGAAATATGCCCCGCCGCGGTCCGTCGCCCCCGAGTCTATTTATACGCGCGAGATGTAATTAGATTTCTGATTAATGAGTTACTCTCGACACACCTGGCGTTTTCTCGCAAGCTTTAACACGGGGGGGGGGGGGACACGCCGGTATTCCAACTTTCAAACGTGCGCACATGCCTGGCGGAACTCCGCTTCCTCTCGCGAGTCTTTACTCGGTCCAGGATACGGAAAGGGGTGACAGCCGATGTGTCAAGTCCGAGATTTCATTTTACATAATGCCATTTCACCAACGGCTTCACCTAAACGGCGAGCAGCTGAAAGCGGCTCGCCGTTAACGTGGCTCGCGATCCCGATTTCGCCGCCCGATCTCGCGCGGACAAAGTGGAAGTGTAACTTCCGGCACGGACGTAAGATCCTCCGCCAAGTTTTCCGTGCAGCGGCACGTGACGGCAAGAAATTTTTCACGTGTTTGTTAACACTCCTGCGCGCGCGCAAACACGTGTGAAATAAGCCGTTCGTGCGCGACGGGTTTTTCTCGTGTCCCGCGAAAAATTCACCTTTGCGTGATACCGTGGCGTGCCGGGAAAACGTGCAACGCCGACGACCGCAGGTGGGTCTCCGTGTGAGAAATGGGTGCACCTCTTATAAAGCGGAGAAAGTTTTTCTTTTTTTTTCTTTCCTTCCCCTTTTCCGAGCAGCTACCGAGTCTCGATATAATCGACGGATGCGAAGACGGACGAGTGCGCCCGCGAAAACTTCCGCAAAACCAGCGCTTCCGAAAGCTCGCGAGAGGAGGGGGTTTCCTCGAGCGTTTTCAAATAAAAATATCCTTCGAAAGGGGCCATCCGTTTTAGTCCCCCGGGACGGTGAAATGTACAATTTTTAAATTCCTTTTGACCGGGCTTTTCCTCTACAAATGTCCACCAGCTCCGGTACGGTTTAAGGAAAGAGGCGTCGCTACTCGTTAAGCGCATTAAACACAGCAGGGTCTAGTGCGTACAAAATGTATATTAAATGTTAAATATGCGCGATTCATAAGAGTGAACGAGCGTGGCGCATTATCACGTTTAGCAATTAGACGGGCGCGTGTCCATATTCTCTGAGGATTTCGAGCAATGTAACGCGCGTTACGTGAGTTCCCAGAAATTAACTAAAAGAGAAAAAAAAGAGAAAGAAACGCGCGCGCGCGCACACACACGACGCGTCCGGTAAAATGCGTTACACATAATTTCGTGAGAAAGAGCCGCCGATCCATTGTTCTCCGAGCTCGCCGAGGTGAGAGGAAGACGGAAGCGGAGCGACTTCTTCTGGCGAATTATAATATGAGAAAGTGTACACAACTTTTCTACTCCAGCCGTATATTATTTCAGTCCTGGCCGACGGATATTGTATAATAAATAAGATTGCAATGATAGCGCGAGAAAGGGCGGCAGAAGGAAACGATCTAATTTGAATTCGCGTTACCTTCGCGACCGGTTCCGCCGCGGAGCCGCCCTCAACGAGCGGACAATTAACTCCGCGATTACGAGCGCGCGGATACCTCTCGTTTCTCTCGCGCCGGCTTACGTAATCGGGCCTCGTTTTCTCGTAAGGGACCGCGCCGTTCAATGACGGGCGTTTCATCGCGCGGCGGATGGAGAACCGAGCTCTCGGGCGTGAGAGACACCGCTTTAAAAAATGATCGATTCAATCGGCTCGCGCAATTATATCGGGAGAACGGGAGACGGGGAGACGGCGAACTCCGCGATCTTACCTAATCCCGCCCTCGTGCATTATTCATCGGCCGTGTGCATTGAACCGGCGCGGCGGGTGCGTGCGGCCGGAGCGTTGCACTTGCTCGTGCATCGAGGTCGCCCGCGCGATGACGAGGAGGCGGACGCGGCCGCGACTTGGAAACGTCATAACTTTCCCTTCATCGGGGAGCGCGTTCTTCTTCATTCCGGAGGCGCGACCCGTAGGAATCGGCGGCGCCGAGGTATGCATATTAAGTCGCACGCGCGCGTCCGTATCTAGGCAGCTGCGATCGACCTAGATCTTCCCACCGGCGCCTCCCCGGCATGAAAGCGCGCGTCGCGGGCGTGTCGCGTGTGCGTGCGAGACGACGGCGGCGACTCGCCCGATCCAATTCCACGCGGGGATTCCCGGGCCCGGTTGTCGCAACCGCGGCGACTCGCGACGAATTTTTCATTTCGCGGGACGGTGCGTAAATTGCTGCGGCCGGAGTTTCTGGAACGCGGCGAACTTATACCCGTCCAGCGCGCGTTGAAACGTTGACAAGCGCGTACCGCGAAACGAGAATCGCTTGGCAGAGTGTGTTGACCGTAACGTGGGATATCTCGTCGTCACACGCAGGCTCCGCGGAAACTATTTATCGCGCCTCGCGGGAAATAAAAGGCGAAAATTGCAAGTTCGTCGGCGAAACGCCGGCCACTTGCTTGGTCAGCTGCGCTAAGTTTTTTTGCAAAAAAGTTCCCTTCTGTGCAGTTGCGATTTTGTACGTTATCTCGGAATGTAATCGGCAGATGCAACGTTTTTGTCCCCCCAGCGTGCGTCGACTTGTGTATTTCTCCTGATATTCAAACGCGAGATACCCCGAGTCGAACATCTTGGCCTCAGCTTAGCCTCGTGTAATTTTTGAATTCAGAGCAACGAACCGATGTCTTTGTGTCGGAGAAAATATATCGAATTTTTTACCTCGGATAGGCCTGAAAAGAGTCGCTGTTTTCCTTTTAGCAGTAAAGAGGCCAATGCGAGTTTAATCAACAGAGGTTCGGTAGCTCCTCTTCGGCCTAAGCGGTTTCAAAGAGGGTGAAATGTTTTATTACATTAAAGTAGGTCCTTTTAAATAGAAGCTAAAGTAAATTTTCAGAATTAAAGATTCAAGGGAGGAGTAAAAATATAATGTCACCAAAGTAGGTTATCGCTGGTCTATGCAGGTGTACAGATCAATCTACGTAGGTGTAAATCCTCAAAAGTGTCAACATTTCGACTCGGATTGGAATGAGATTAAACACAATTTTTTACTCATCTGGGCCTCAAATTGGAGTTTCACACCGACTCCGAGGTCCAAATGAAGACAGAGCGAGAATAATTGAGGCCCACTCCGGGACCAAGTACTCGACTCGGGGCATTTCTCCTGATACTCAAGTGCGAGATACTTAAGCGTGAATCCAACCAAGTCCCCGGAGCTCGTCGCGTCCAGGTCGTCTCCGGTAAGAACGCGATTTACGCGGACAAACGTGCTGAACGGGCCCGATTGTCGATTATGGAAACGAGGGATATCGTGCGCGATATCTCTCGCATTAGCCGAAGAAAGTACAAACACGAAGGCGAAGGAGAAGGCCTCGTCCTTTTCGTTTTCTAACAGGACGGACCACACGTTTCACTCGGTCTCGCGACACGCTCTACGTGCAGCCGTTCGATGCAATTAATATAGCGTTCGCGATCATTAAATTTCTACCGAGGATACCGCACGGGACGTCTCTCTAACGAAATCTTTCACTCTTTCCACTATGAAAGCTAGATCGTTTCCCCCCCCCCCTCCTCCTCGCCCCAGACCGCCTGCTCTTGGACGATTTCGTCATTATGCGGCCACTCTCGATGCGTCACGACATCGAAAGTGTCCGCAGGTATGTATTTCGTCGCGAAGGCGTATCGTCATTTACTTTTACCCGGCCCGTCGACCCCGTGGAAGCCTTCGTGCTTCCACGAAACGCGGCTCGCGTGCCACATCCCGTTAGCGTTAACGCTAGAAAGCCGAGCAGCGGGGCAACGTCATTATCAATGCCGGAATCATTCGCCTGGACACCCTCCCCTCACCCCCCCGGCTGCCCCCTCCGCGAATGCGTTTCGAGAAAACCAGAAGTATAAATGTCGGATAAGCGAGCAAGAAACTCGTCTTTCTCTCACGCATATTAGATTTATTTAAGTATGCACGAATATGCGTGCGTTGATATGTATCCAACCACTTTCTCCTACATTCTTTACAATTCGTAGCCACAGAATCGGATTGCGCCGCTTACACCGAGGAAGTTCCCGGATCGAAGCAAATTAATGACGGGACGCGCGAAGCCCCACGAATTTTCTTCCCACGTTGAAAGGAGGATCGCAGCGGTCGGTTTAAATTTTACTTCCCCGCCTTTATCAGGTACATTAAATGTCTCTGTGGTTCAAACAGTGGTTTCTCATGACAGCTTGTGCAAATATTGACGTCGTAAATACAACTGTATTATTGCGCATTTCCGCGCGGCCACAGGCGCATTTGTTGAACAATAAAGCCAAGTGCGCATAGCGATCGCAATGAGAGTAATTAATCACGCTCTTCCGAATGTAATTGCATCAGATACAACTGTCGGACTATTTTCCAGTCGGCGCATATGTATTATGCGCTTTGTATAATTCGCGATGACGTTACGCGACATTAAATTAATTTCAGCGCTCGGTAATAGTTGTCCGCGTAATTGCTATGAAAATGTTGTCGCCGCCCGTAATCGATCGATATAATCTCGATCGACGGAATGAAGTTTGAATTAGAAAATTAAACCGGGCTTCCCTCGCCCCGCGACATTGAGCCGACGTTTTAATTATCCGTCGATGATTTCACGAGAGACTTTCCCCGGACTCTTTTTCCGCGCGGCTGACATCTGTGTGACGCGTTGCCGCGCGAAAATAAATCGCACTCGTGAGACAAGATGCCGGGAGTCTGACGAGTTCGCAATAACGCGGGCGAGTTGCATCTTGCGAGTGATATTCGATAACGGGACACGCGCGTGCGAGAGACGGAAAGCTAATTAAGATGAGATGCGCACGCGGCAAATTATAAGTATCCTGCATGTGTTATACTCGCTATCAGATCGCGAACGGATACGAGATTTTCCTTCCTGAGATCGAGATTCTACGCGCGATGTCCGCCACACGTGCGTTCTCTCTCTCTCTCTCACATTTTTTCCATTCTACTATGAATTTGTTATTAGAGAAAAGTACTCTATTACGAAACGGCAGGTTTCCAACGTTCAAATTCAATCACGGATCTTCCTTACGAAGCAACTGAATCTTGCACCAAACAGATCTCATTCCAGGGGCAATAAATTGGCAGAAACTCCGCTATCCCATATTAGGAACTTATCTCGTAATAGGGGGCTTGCCACTAAAATACATCATAAGCGCATCGATGCCGCAGCAAAGCTGCGATGTTGCACTGTATTGATGAATTTTTACAATTTATACAATTAATACTTATTTTATAATTAGCACGCGACGATGAGCCATTCATTGAACCGAAATATATAGAGAAAAGTCCGAGGTTTCTAATACGAGACCGTTTTCAACATCCAAATTCAGTCACGGATCTTTTCGCAACGACTGAACTTTGCGCCAAACAGATTTCATTCCAGGGGCAATAAAGTGGCGGGACCAACAGATCGATGTCTGTTAATTCGGCGGAAACTCCGCTGTCTAATATTAGGAGTCTCCCTCTATTAATATTATTATTAAACGGCGTTAAATGTACGATTAACGGATTTAAATTATTTCAACGAGTTACTCCCGGTGTTCTTTTCTCCGTCGATGCACGTCACAAGTTACGGAGGCACCGTAATCGATGTCAAATGGATATTGCGACGCATGATGTAATAATCTCGTTTGCATAAATTATACGTAACCGTGATATGCCATTATCGATCTAACATACACCGCAGACGGCCGGTCTATTTGATCAGGAAGTTCTCCTGAACTATAACATCGCGTACGTTCCACGTACAACTCGCTTTAGCCACCAAGTTAAACAGCCGTCAGATTTTGATAACACAAATATGTTCCAATTTACACGCCCGGCAAGTCGTGCGCACACATCGCGGCACGTAACGCTTATTAAAATCAGTTTATCGAGTTTGGCGAGTTACCGTGAACCGTGTTGCATCACGGGATAAGAGATCGTTAAGCGAACTCCCGTTTACTTACACAAATCGCGGCAAAAGCTGCTCGTACTCGTCGCGCAAAACCGTAAGAAATAATTGTCTTCGCGACCAACGGGAAAGACATCTGAATTATCTAACGTGCGTCGGAGCAAGGCGCGATCGACCCGGCCCCGCCAGGTACTATCGAATTCCTCGCTCCGTTTCGAGCATTATCGAGTCCCTCGCTTGACATTTTCGCGCGTTATCTTACCCTGCCCCTTTCACTTTTCTGTAACGAGCGAGCTTTCCAGTAACGAGTAATATCACGTCCCGTTTTATGCCGCATTTTGTCGCAACGAGACCTGCCGCGCGTTCGTATTACAGTGAAAGTATTCCGTACTCGAGAGGGGAAAACTCCTCTCGCGTCGCCGCCGCCTCCTTGTGATCACGAACCGCCCGTGATCCTCCGGTAATTCGCGTGGCCTAATCGCTGATGCGGCTTGTTATTTGCTCGTTAACGCACACCCCATGTAATCCGATGTATATTGCGCGCGTGCAATAGAACTCTCGCGGATCATCGGCGGAAATCTCCCTCGATTTTCCCACGGCGCTCCGCGCTTATGTCGTCGTTACTAAAAGGGAATTGCGCTTTATGTAACTCCTCGAGTAAAGCGAGGAATCGGAAGAAGCACATCGGGGCGTAAGTAGACCAAGCGTTACGCTATTACGTCGTGTAAAATTATTCTCCCTATTCGTGCCGCAAAATGCGCTTACCATTTTCCCCGAGTGGAAGCCTCCGTAAGTCCCGCCGCGCTGTTTTCGCGCGGAAATTTAGATAGCCTCTCGTACCGGCCCCGATTTAAATCCCCCGGGGGATCTCCGCGCCGGCCGGACGCCCGTCGGATTTTAATTGCGAGCTCGCGAAATTTTCATCGCGTCGCTCTCGAGAGCGCGGAAGCCGCGCCGGAGCCACCCCGAAGCCACGCCGCGGCTAAAGGCTTAATTACCTCGCCTTACCGTTAATCTTCTATCTGTATTGGCAAACGAACGTGCAGGATACGTACGTTCAAGACGCCGCGATGCGCGACGAGGTAGATCCGTTATCGCGAACAAGACATCGAACGCTGCTCGTCATTGTTACGACGGAGATCCCGACGGTTGGCCCACGCTCGGGTCTTGGGAAACGCGGCTCTTTTTCAGATACGCGCGTTGCGAAACGCGCGCCTCCGGGTCTAGCGCGTCGCGCGTCGTGCACGCGAGCATCTCCAGGGGACACCGGGACCCCCGAGAGAAAGAGAGAGGCGAGGGGATGCGGAGACGACGGCTGCTCGAAGAGCGGCTGGTCACGCAGTCGCTTTAGGCGGGATTTCATCTTCTTATAAAAACAGCAGGACGCGCCGCGCCGACCGCGCCGGTGCGTGCCGTCCAATTTATCTTTTCCCGTGTCATCATACTTAACCACCGGTCAGTTCGCCTCTTCCGGAGAGGAGAGTCCGGAAGCGCGGCGATTTTGCAAGAGCCTTTATCTCCGGCGACGTCAGGCTTATCTGACGTTAGCGTTAAATCAAATCTGCTTACCTCACCTCCGCGAGATCATCCCGATATTATTCCACCGCGAGATAAAGGCGGAGGATAAGTCTTCCTGGGATACGCGATCGAACGCGCGGTGTATTCAATTTTATAATAATATTCACTCGGCGAACAGTCCAGAGCCTCGCGCGGATAACACAAACTGTATCGGGGAAGAGGAGGTACGCGAAAAGGATCAAGCTTTTTGGTCGGCGTTAACATGCCTCGGTGTCGAATTTGGTGGAGACGCTTAGAGACTAGGGAAGTCCAGAATTCAAACCCCTGGCTGAGGTAATATTTCTCGCGAGTGAATTTTCCGTATCGAAACACCGGCCGGTTAATGTCGACTAAAAAGCTCGATCGTCGTTACTTATTGCCGGCGGCCTAAAGAGATCTCTATGCTTTAACAGAAGGAAAGTAAAGTGCGAGCGGTCCGATCCTCGCGGAACTATTACCGTTATAACATACTTATTTTTCCAACGCAACCGAGTACCGGCGGGGCCACCCAAGTGCTCGCATTACTTTTCCGTTCTCATTACGATCGTAACCGCGAGATCTCTGTTACCGTACAGTTCGGCGTAACGCGCATCGGGAGAATCCTCAATCTTATCAAAGATAAAACGAATGGGAAGAGCGGGGGGGGGGGGAGGGAAAAACTGCATTGTGTGTCATCGCCGGTAATTGCCGGCTTGCAACCGTTCGCGAGCACTCGAAGCGGGATCGAGAGTAGCAGCGCGAGCGACCGCAGGCCACGATCGGCGGCAGATTAAAACGTCGCTATTGTTGCGACTAGACCGCAACAATAGCGTCATATCCGCGCGCATAACGCGGGAACGTTTTATCGCCCGGGTCGGGCCGTGTTAAAACGGCAACGCGAGCCCGGTTTTACGGCAAAGTAATTGACAATTAATGCGCGGGCCCCCGCTGCCGCCGCCGTGCGCCAAGTGGAAAGCGAAAGGCCGAGCGAACCAGAGCGTGACCCCTTCGTGAGATCGGGTGCGTTATTCGCGGAAAAAAAAAGAGCGGCCTCTGAAATGGTATCGCGCACGCCGGTCCGCGCCTTTCCCGACCGGCCGTTTACCTTTATCTTACTTTTATCTGCCTGGCGCGAGCCATTTGCACGGACATCTGTCATTATTTCCGTGGCGCTTATAACGATTTGGATTCCCTTTGAAATCGCGCCCCGCGCGAATGTTTCGCGCACGGCAGATTTGCGTGCTCGATAGAGAAACGGAAGCGACATGGCAGTGTTCGTCTTGAAAAAAAAAATTTTTTTAATAGGGCGAAATAAGCGAAACGTATCTCGTAAGGATGTGCCGTCGGAAAGGAAATTATTTGGCTTCCAATTTTCTTCCGTAGAGAGATAAGAATGCTGGCATTACGGGCTCGCGTTTTAATTCTTCATTTAAATTGACTTTGCGTCAACCGAGTTACGGGTTAAATAACGTAAAGTTTGATAAGAAACCGAACGGAGAGCACGGCCTGGGATCGAATTAGAACTGGACTCGAGTTTCTCTCTAACACTTTTCCCGCGCGCCGGTAATTCCGTGGAAAAAAGGGGGGAAAGAAAGAAGAAAATCTTTACAAACGCCGGAACACCGCCGTTTACCAAGTACGTCTTTCGAAGTACGTGCGTTTCAAGTCAGCACACTTTACGTTCTCGCTTTTCGGGGGCCCGTGTTAAACGCAATTTTGCTTTACTTTGTGAAACGGCGGCAATAATAACCTATCGGGACAAATATCACGGGTTTCTCTGTCCCCTTGTTAAAGCGGCACGCGCATAAAGCAAATTTCAATCCATTAATGCTAAAAGGCTACTCTAGTGCGTCTATCTTTCTGCCGATATAATGCACTTGCACCGTTTGAGCTGCAGAGCATGGCATTCGCAGTCAGTGCATTCCGGGCGCATTAATTGGCGCACGGCGAGGCGAGGAGGTTTGCCGGGAGGTGTGTGTGTGTGTGTGATCGCTACATCGTTATACCGTATAATAGCACCGTGAGAAGAAATTACCGGCGATAAAAATCGCCGAAGACTCGTTCGCATTGATGTCAAGTTGTAGCGGTTCTCGCAGACAGAACGGAACCCGAGCTCCCGCTCCTTGAAATTGCGAAAGATCGTAGAAAGTGCATTCCTGGCGTTTGGAAATCGATTTTAACTCTACGTCAAGGTCGCCGGATGTAGGTAAGAAAAATCAGCATGTAGATGCAAGGAAGCTGGCTGTCAATATCGACGCCTATTTCGAGAACGAGGAAACGGAGAACTACGCCATCGCAAATTAATTAGCTTGATCTCATTCGAGAGCGTTACGTGCATGGAATAGAATATTAAATTAAAGTTGTAACGACCGTGTCATAACATCTGTCCCGTTAAAAATAGAACGCTCTTACTTAACCCTTGGGCAGTTGAAAGACATAACTATACTAGCTTTAAATCAGAATTGTATTTTGCATTTATAAAGAAGCTAAATTATAGAGGAAAGTCCTCTATTATAGGATAAGCTCCCAACATGAGGCAGCAGGATTTGTGCTAAATTAACAGTGAAATCTGTTCGGTGGAAAATTCATTGTTAGATCGTGTAATCGTCGTGAATAAAGATTTGTGATTAAATTTTGACAGTGAAAACCTGCTACCTCGTGTTAGAACTTATTTATAAACTGCTAACTGTACCGATTAAAATTCACTAGTTCAGTTTGTATTGTACTTTAGTTCACATTACGCTCGACGGCAGTCGAGCAAACCATGCGTGTATAATCATAAAAATCAAAGGCAATAGCTTTGCGAGTTCTCTCGCAATTGCAATCAACTCGTAAACAGGTTATGCAGAAAGGGGGAAAAATCCTTGAATAATTTCAACTCGAACAAATGCACACATAACGAAGAAAAATGAATATTCTCACTCGACTTGAACTTCGTTTCACGTTAATGCACGGCCTGCCACGTGTAGCAGCAGCAACGTTACTGTCATTCATCGTCAAACCTTTCAAGAACTGAATATCTCAGACGCCTCCTCACAGTTGAAAAATTCCATCTGAATCCAACTCTTTATTTAATAACGCGAAATAGTCCAGAGTGTTCCCTCCACTCGCGTTCGCGTGATAATAAATTGAATTTACGAGGCAATCGGCAGCGAAAAATGAGGGCCTAGTCAAACTGCGCGCCGGCTTATAACGCCCCAACTCCATTCATCATGCCAGTCATGAAATGCATCAACTCCTTCGGGAGGCTTAGACAGCGACATTTATAATTAATTCATCCGCAAACCGGCTTGAAATTTAAATGCAACCGGGCTCTATCGATTTCTCGTATAGCAGCTGCTTCTGACCGCGAAGGTGGCAACACCAAACGACACCAGCAGGCGCAATAATCGACGGATTGTTTTTATCTCCCACCTGTGACACCGTTTCTCAAACAAAGGAGAGAGAAATAAAGCGCGCCTCTAGCTATTTTTAAATAAGCAAATAGACAATCTAAGGAACTTTATCTTTAAAATATGAAGAAAATAAGTTATCCATCGCGTGCACAGATCCGAATGTTATTTTTAGAATTTCTAAAATACAAACCTTGCTAAAAACAATTGGATTCTAAAACGAACGGCAGATTAGAAAAACATAGGGAAAAGTCCCCTATTACGAGATAGGAGCCCAATGTGGGACAGCGGGGTTTCTGTTAAATTAACAGGCGTCATCAGTTGATTTCATCAATTTATTGTCCTCGGAGAGAAGTCCGTTTAGTGGACAATTCACTGTTAGATCGTGTAATCGTAAAAGAATTTGGGTGTGGAAAACCTGCTGTCTCATATTAGAATCCTATCTCTAGTGTAACAGAGGACATTCCTCTGTATATTTCGGTCGAATGAATAGCTTAGGTAAGTGTTAATTGTATAAATTGTAAAAAAAAAAACGTATCCAAATGACCATTCAGAGCCGTGCACAAACGTTTAGTGGAAATATGCATGTAATTACAAATTACGGCCTCGCATAATTAACCGCGTGCGCGCGAAATCGAGTATCCGGTCGATTATTGCGCGAGATAGAAGAAATATCGTTCCCGTGCAATTTTCGTACGGCCGGGCGCGATCGTATCGCTCAACGCGGGTTTATAATTACATCGAAATCGACGGGCGACGATGGCTTTGCGCCAGCCAATTGAATTGCCGCGGCGATACTGCGCGAACTAATTTCTAGGGCCTCGTTATTAACGTGCGGCTATCGACTAAATGAAATTTCGATCGAGTGAGAGCGACACGCGCTCGCGCGACACGCCTCACTAAATATCGCGCAACTTTTACCCGCTCCCGCCTGAGATTTTCTGCCACGTGGCGGCAGCGGGAGAGACGCCTATGCAAAAGTCAGCGCAATTCGTGCGCACCCCCCGACGCTTAATGAATGAAGAGAAAGTGGCGTGCTTTTTGCATTACAAATTTCCCGCGCCTAGCTTTTACTATTTTACATAACGCGGATTGTGCCTCCTTTTTATTATGCACAAAACACCAGTTGCGAGGGTCCTCGTTGTACGCATCGAGCTTACCACTTCATAGAATTTTCGCCATTCCCGTTTATTTATTTCTCTGTTATATCCTCGTTATACACGTACGCTTGCGAAAGATTTAATAAGCAATATCGCCATAACTGTATCTAAATTTCCGTTGCAATTTCATAATCCGCGGTAGCCTCGGCCGTTACGTCAAACATTTGCGGTAATAATGGGGCAGTTAGCAATTTACCGCGCTACCCCTCATGAATATTAACGTTTACTAACGACTTTGTAATATCCCGATATCCCCGCGCGATATTCTCCCGCGTCTTTTTCGCGCACTCGCGGGAGCGAGTCAACACTGAGCACCCGAGTAATTCAAAATTACGGAAATCGGGCCCGCGCGCGCGCGTTTCACGTATACTTTTCAGAAAAGCGCGCGCCGTACAAAAGGCATCTGCGTATCACGGCAAATGCTCGTAAAAAGAGAAATCCTCCCTCCTTCATGGATTTCGCTATTACCGCGATTTAAAAATGAGAAAACAGCACGGAAACGATTCGCGAGATTATGATAGATGCACGACGCTTTCTATATCCTTCCTTTCTCTGCGCGATACGTTACACTTTTCTCGTGCTCATGTTTTAATAGTTAATTCGCCTTGATGCGTGATGAAGTATGGGCCGCCCTACTTATATCTCGGATGTTGATAAATGCCATTTTTCGTGAAGCCGATTCTATCCCGCGGAAAGTAGCAGTTTCGTGTCGTAAATCGAGATCTTTATTTCAAACACAAGAGATCTTTATTTTAAGTGCAGACATTTTTACTTTCTACCAATGCAATGCATTATCTCGCATCTATTAAACGTTTATTTATTGTTAGGAATGTTTTAAGTAAGACACGTCAGAAATAATGTCCATTGATAATTGCCATTCTTGTTGCAGAATTCTCGTAAATGACCTCATAGACTGCCACGATGTCGTCAATATTATTATTGAATTGTAAGTGTACTTTCCACTAGTCCAACCCCACAGAATCTTCTATTCGGCACATGTGCCCTGGTAGAAATGTATGCAGTTTCTCTAGACACCCTCCCAGTGTGTCTAGTATTACTGCATTTTTATTAGTTCTACTGCGTAGAACAATACTGCGTAGAAAATGGACAAGAATTTGATACAGTTTTATTTATCAGTGCTGAAACAGGTTTCCTGGTAAAAATATATGCAGCTTAGACATTTGCCCGGCTATTTTGTCTAATATGAATAGATTATCATTTATTTATTAAAGTACTTATTGTCTTGTTCTTGTTCAGCAATTGGGTTCAGATTTTGCGCATCTTTTATGTGCGGTAACCGTAAGAAAAACGTTAAACGTCTTGATTGGGATTTCAAGTAGTCTTCTCAGTTACTAGACAAAAGTTAGTACAACTGTCTAGCAACTGCTCAAACAATGCATGACATTTCTACCAGGGTGTGTACGATTTTTTATTTATTTTACTCGAATCGTACAGGTGTTCTGACGGCGTGGCTGTTCGTCGCCATAGGAGCGATTACCGTGTCGATAGATCGTTCGGACATTAAAACCGTAAGTGCGACCAATATAAAATATTTCTGTCCTACATTATTATCGTTATTTATCAGTAATTGTAAACAGTACTACATTTTCGCATCCACATAGCTTACTCTTACACTTTCCTTAGCACCAACGTTTAACAGCCAAGGTATTTAAAATGCCGAGCAGAAAGTTACGACAATAATAGCATTCTTTGAAGTCCTTCGTAACGAAAAATTGCTTTTAAATATTTTAATTCGCTCTGACATTAAATTTTCTTGGTTCTTCTCTTTTCGCTCCACCGCTATCCGAATCTCGTTCTTTATGTACTCAATCAATATTGTACATACAGTCTTTCTTATTTGGATTCTGTTTACGTTCTATTTCATATCTATTTCACGTTTTCTTATGCGATTTTTCTATTTCTTTTTTATTTTGCTCATCTCATTGTTTTACGGTCCAGCCACCTTGTGCTCTAATCATCTTATTTTTTACTACGGGCAACACAGTAGCGGTTTATCTTACGCGAATATCTCTTTTTCATTCATGTTCCCTATAATTATCTGAACGATCGTAAACCAATCTTGTATGTACGCAATAAAGTTATTGAAGTTGATATTAGCGCAATTTTATGCCATAAAACTAGTCACGTTTTTTATTTCATATCGAGTTCTCTCCGTTTTTATTTCATTGACGTTTTATGACAATCGGAAGTACGTGAGGATCCTGATTTACTGCTGGGGAAACGGAAGTTGGGATATCGCTGGAAGATAGTTCGCTCTGCCGAGGACGATTACCTTTACGAGCGTCGCAGGGCGCACGCACGTTCGTTATTCGCCGGCGGAATATTCCGCGGCTCTAAATTCGATTTCGCATCGTTATTAAAAGTATTAGTGGCGCGCCAATAAAATTCGTAGTTTATCGCCACTGCAAGAACGGGCTTGGGAAAAGTAATTCGGAAATCGCGTGCCCCTAAAGCATCGCACACACTTATTTTCTGATTACACAGACCGCCACTTGCCGCTGATGCGATGGCGGGGAAGAACAGTCTCACTTACGATTTTCTCGGACCTCGGTCGCGGTGAAACTGGAACAGGAACCATTCCATTAACCTCTCCAGGAAGTTCGAGTATCGCGTTACCATTGTTGTCGTCGTTATGGCGCGAATGAAAGTTGTGTTTGATGCACCGTGCAGGGAATGTACACGAAAGCTTTACAAGGCTACATAAGTGCCTCCGTCGCGACATACCAGTCTAATGGATCATTAGCCGAAAGTTTTTCGTTACAGAATAAATACAATAGAATTAAGAAAGTAAAGAGAATTAATTATACGAAAGAAAGGTATTCTTTAAGATATGTGTAACATTGTTCCAAGTTAGGAAAATCAGATGAACACGCGCAAATTTTCTCGACTTGATTATCCTCGGTATTTAATTTCGCAACGATTAGACGCCCGAATATATTCGATACGTATATTCTGAAATCTCCGTTTCGACAACTAGAGCTCAAACTTTGATCCGCAGCCACCAACACGATCGTCGATGATCGCGAATGGATGGCGACCTCTGACCAATTCCTACGAGGAAACGATCGGCACTAACGTGTCGCCGTCGAGCCACCTAGAGAAGAACGTCCAGGTTCACCCCGTCCTGAGCAAGTTTCAGGAGCACATGGCGACTTCGGAGAAACTGAAGCCGCTGCGAAAGGGCAAACCGCCGGTCCACGAGTACAGTCCGCCTAGTATACTCGGTAGTTTCACGGTGTTTGGGCACGCGGCGACGAAAGCGCGTGGCGAAACCAAGACGCCGAGCAAACACGTGGCCACGGAGACCCGGGAGTACACGTTCCTGATACCGCCGCCCAAGGACGCGTATCGTTTCGAGGTGAACCAACACCGCAAGCCGATCGTGCGCGAAACCCCTGGCTACTTGCCGAGGCAGCCGCCGCAGGCCTACGTCGCGGCGCAGAACGTCCATCAGCAGCCACTGGATAGCGTACGCGCGGCGACCTATTTCATCAAGGGCTTGTCGAGCAATCGCCCTTACGTTCCGCCGTTCGCCATGCCGCAGGCGCTGCAGCCGCCGCAGCTGCAGCCGCAGTCGCCACGCCAGCCGGAAAAATCCCGAGTTCCCGAGTTCGAGTCCCTGAAGGTCGCCAACAGCGCGAAACCGTACTTCCAGCCGCCCGGCGCGGAGATCCCGGTCGATTTCGGCAAGCAGAAGATCAGCGGCAACGACGGCGACGCCTACGACAGATACCAGGCCCAGTCTCACGCGCAGGTGCTAAACTCAGCGAGCAGCGGCAATTTCTACAGCCAGGTGAACCATCCCCCGAATCATTACAAGTCCACCTACGAGCGAGACCCGGCCTTCCTGGTGCACGAGAGCCACGAGATCAGTTACGTGACGCCACCCGGCTCGTACAACGCGTACAGCTTCCGGCCCTCGTTGCCCTACGAGACTCTGCTGCCGCCCGCGATCTACTCGCCCTCGTCAACGCCACCGTCCACCACCGCCGTCACGCGGAACCCCAACAAATTCGGCCAGACTAACGACGCGGCTCAGGATCACTATAATAAACGTCCGAGCGCGGGCACGCGTAACAAGCAGGAAAAAGGCGGGCAGACCGAATTGCCGAACCCCAGAACCACGAGCACTTATTACGTTGCGGAGCATCAGGAACTTACGCCGCCCACGTGGCCGAAGAGCAAGTACGCGTCCGACATTAACGAAGTTCTGCCGAAGGAGAATCCACCGGGCAAGTTCAGTCAAGAGGTTGTAAACCAGAATCAAATCACGCAGGGTCCGAAGATCGTGTACCATAGACCGCAAAGCTCCTTCGAGCCTGTTGAGGTTTACCAACCGACGCCGATACCGGGTTACGAGACACCGGAGAGCATCTCTCTCAAGCACTTCAACGAGCAACAGTTTCTGCTGCAGCAGCAATTGCTGCTGCGCGATCGGCAGAGACTGGCGGAACAGGACCGTCAACAGAAACTGGAGCTCGAACGGCAGCAGCAAGAGGAGCTGACGAAACAGCAGAAGGAGCTTGATCAACTTACGCAACAGGAGAAAGAGGAGGAAGAGGCGGCAAGACTTGCCGCGGAATCCGCGAAGAATCAGTCGCAGGAGATCGTCAAGATCTCGGGCGAGACGCCGTACGCGATTCAATTGGCGCAGTTCGAGCCGCAGGTCACTACAAATGGCAATATTCTCGTGTCGGAGCCTGGTATTTACAACGTGGAACAGCTGAGACTCCAGCCTCAGGTAACATCCCATTTTATAATTCATCACTCACTCTGCCGCTTTGATTAAGTAATGAATTAATATCATGAAAATTAAACGAAACGAAATACTAATAGCGAATTCGATGGCTCGCACCAGCGCGCACTGGGTGCACACTAAAGCCTGTTTACGGTCAATTTTTACATTTAACTTTGCCCTAGATACACGTTCAAAAAGTATTTAGCCAAAAAGTGATCCGCATGGATGCTATACAGATCATTTTACTGGCTCCGAAATATTTCCAGAGATATTTAAGACATCTTTAAATATAACAATTGAACTGTAAACAAGCCTTAGTGTACACTCAGTGTGCACTAGTGCAAGCAACCGAACTCGCTATAAGTCATACGATTCTTTCAGCGAAAAAAAACCAATATTTTCTTATTTAAATCAACACTGTCCAATCAAACGTTCGATAACTCTATTAGCTATTCGGTTCGCCGCAGAGTATAAAAAAACGTCTTCTAAATTGTCAATCGTAGGTACCCCAGATCCCGGAGAATCAGGTGAACCAGAATTATCAATACCAGCAGCACTACCAGACCGGGTATCAGGAGCAACAGGTCAATTATCGCGAGCCTCAAACCGAAACACGGCCGTACCGTCCACAGAAACCGTCCCGCGACCCGCAACGCCGCAAAAAGCCGGCGACGGTTGCGCACGAGCACTCGGCGACGGAGCCGCCGAGCCAGCCGCCGGAAACCGCCATTCCCTTGACCCTATACGCGGAGGAAGTGCCGATTCAGACGACGGCGGCACCGGAAGTGCAAACCCCGCCAACGATCTCGACGCAGAGATCGAGAACTCGTCGGCCGGCCGCGCCGGCTCGACGACGGAAGCCCGCGACGACCACGCAGGAGTCCATCACGACGTCTTACCCGGAGGAGGACTTCCTCAAGTACAACAGGGAGGACGTGCAGCACAATCAGCACGATTCCTCGCGAAGAAGGCGAATAAAGCCCACGCAGGCCAGCTACAACGAGGACGCGGTAACGGAGAGGAGGGGTAACGTAAGAAAACGACCGAGTCATCGGACGAAAGTGAGCCAGGACGAGTCGTACGATGCGCATCTCGTCACGGAGAATGCGTACGCCTCCCTAAATTCTTACGGGCAGACCACGGAGCCCGCGCCGAGCTACAACGAGAACGACCAGTTCGCGACGAATCAGCCGAGCGTTTCGTACGAAACGAGCCAGCCGGTCAATCAGTATTACGATTATGCCTCGCGACAGAATGAGGGATACCGCGAGGATCAACGCGAGGATCATCGCGAGGACAGCGCCGTGCCGGAACAACTGCCGGAATATCTCGCGGAGATCAGCCGCGGCAAGGTCGAGGACTATAACGCCGATACTCGTCAGCAAAACGTGAACGTCGTTACTAGCATACCGCTGGAGGATCTCTACGTGAAGACCGACGGTAATTATTACGACCGCGCGACAACGGACGGGTCGGTAACCGCGACAACGGCGACGACGACGACGACGACAACGACGACGACGACGACTACCCCGCAACCGGCGACGCAGCCCCCTCAGGTCGCCACCTCTACGTCGAGATCTCACAAGATCCGCCCGTTAAGATACGGCAACGCCACCCGACCGCGCTTCAGCATCAAGGATTACAAGAGCCGCATGGATTACAAGAACAGACTGTCCACGACGGAGGTGGCACCGACACCATCCGGCGAAGCCTTGACGCGCGGCCCTCATACCAGACAGAGGACGTCGAGTGCGAAGAGCCAACAGGCGCAATTGGCGAGCGATGCCGTCCGCGAGACTACTGGTAGATACAAATACGTTTCCCGGGTGAACTACCGGACTACTACGTCGTCGCCTGCGGCCGCGAAAGACCACGAGCGATACTCGGAGGAGAGCGTATCTTCCACGACCGAAAAGAACAACAGATTCGTGCCGAAGAGGCGGCCGATCAGCGGAAACGTTTATCGAAGTAGAATCGCCTCTACCACGGCCAGTCCCACACGATCGCAAATTAACGGCGAGGCGAACGCCAGGCAGAGTTCGGTGCGACCCGAGAACGTGTACTCGTCATCGATACGCAGGCGGCCGGTCATGAAGAGCAGGCTGCACAAGGAGAGCAACGCGGCCACGGCGTATCCGGACAGCAAGCGGCAGGAGGACCCTACGGAGATGGCCGCCGAGGAAACCAGTTTCTATTCAACCTCTTCGTCGACCAGTCGCCTCGTAGGCAACGAGATCATCAGCGAGAAGGGGGAGGCCGCGTCGCTCGACGGCCATCCGGTGAAACTCGGCGTGCAGGAGAGCAAAAACCAAGGGGAGACAGCTTCGCGGAACGAAGAGACGAGAGCGGCGGCACCGACCGACACGGCCTCGGCCGAGGACAATCGCGGACGGACCTCGGCGGACGAGACCGAGCAGACGAGTCGAGTCGAGGAGCCGGAAGTCCCCGCGACCGCCGTAAGCGAGGGCGACGAGACACGGGAGGCCGGAGAATCAGAGGCCACGACCAAGTTCGACGTGCGATCCGACGAGGAGGAATTGTTCGCCAAGGCGTCGCAGAGCGTGGCGGACCTGACGAGCTCCGCCTCCGCTCTGTACGACAAGCCGGGCATGTTCAAGGCGGTCTCGCCGGAGAGCAGGCTCGTCTCGTCGCAGTTCAAGATCACCACGGACGAGCCGACGCTGCCCATCGAGGCCTTCTTCCAAGAGCTCTCGAAGAAGAACTAACGACTCTCAGGGTAAATCGTTCTGCCGCGAGCGAACTGTCATCAAGTCGTGACGCGCACGCGATCGACAATTCTGTGCTTCGAGGAGCAAGGGGAGACCGTAGCTCTCTTCGTGAGACATCCAGGATTTGCTTTCGGTGATAGATGGTTTCGTACAAGATTTTACATTTGAAAAGAAAACAACATTATGCGGGAAAACAGACCTGCAGATTTCTCGAGGCGTTCTATTACCGGCCTTCTAGCTAAACGTAGAAAGTTTCGAGAGACTGGAGGAACTTGAATACTTCGCATGTACCGTAGTCTTACGTACTTAATTCCGCTTCTAAATTATTGTCATCGCGCTGTCATTTACGTCGTAAAAAGTTAGAACGCCGGAGGCGCGTCAAGCGCTTCTAGCGCACAACCATTTCGAACGTACTTTCCTATAGATATTAGAAAAACAAAGGGATAATGATTAAAGCGTCACAGCAAGAAGGGTCTGGAAAAAGCGCTGCTGCTCGATGCAACTGACGGTGGCAGTCGTGCTTTTTCTCGTTCTGGGAGAGAAAGCTCGGCAGGACATTGCGTGTGCAATATCTGTAAAAAAGCAAATTATACGACCTACTCGTGTCCTGTAGCAATAGCCTTCGTATACGTTCTTTTTATATATCTTTGCGTTAGGTTATTCATAAAAGAGAAGATACCAAAAGTAAATTTCACGAATTAGGCAATATAACATCATTGGTAACGCCTTATTAGTGTAAGCATGCGAATCATCCCATTGCGTAATTTATTTAAGAGATCATTCCCTAAATCACTTCTCGTCGTCACTTTTCGTGACATCGGAATAAAGAAACTAACGAACGCTACGAGATATATTGTAAATATGAATGCGTAGCATAGAACTTTCAGCTATCCCCTGGGCAGAAAGTCGGCTTCGAATTTTCTATGAAGCGATACTTTAACCCCTTCGTGACCGATGCTTTGGGTTTTTGTTAGTTTGTCTTGATATAATGGCTTTTTCCAATAAATGCATGCTATCATTAAGTCTTTTTAAATTTTATAAGTGGGACTTATATGTCCAAGTGGTCATAAAAGATTATCGAAAGATATAGCAAAAATTATTGTTATAATATAAAGTATAACACGGTTTCTCCGAGTTTTGTAAAAGCCTCGTACTTTTTAGGGATTGAAAATAATCAGCGCGAAAACGCTGTCGCATACTGAATTGATTCGTTACAATTGAATTGTTATAAAAAAATTTTTCATCAAGATTCCATCCTGCCTAATCTTGTATTTATAAGTTTGTATGCCGATATATGTATATTAGCTTTATGTCTTTGTACGTGATTAAAAATTTTAGAAATACGCGTTATAATTATTACGTTTTTTAAAAATAATATTACTTTGCCAATCAATTATTAGAAATTAATTATTAAGAATAAAATTTGTACGCAGAGAAAATCGAATCCGAGAAATTACAAAAAAAAAATGCATTCATACAATGTCCTAAAGCACACATATTACATAACGTAACGCGGGCGAAGTTAACGATACAATCAATACGTTCATTGTTCGTATGCGTTATTTATATGTATTTATATCTGTATATGTAATCGTTTTATATTGTAAATAAATGTATCGGATTATTTAGATAAAACGAAGCGAACGCACCCTAAGACTTACCTCGGCCGGCGATTGGAAATTAAGGAACGCACGCCGAGCTACGAAAGGACCAAGCGCATTAATAAGACAACGTCGTTTGAAACATCGTAATCACCATTTGATTTAATAATTCGTTTAATATCAACTCTATATTTGAGTTACGGCGAATGGTTACATACGTATAATCGTCAACAAGTAAAATACTATTTCGGAATAACTTCTTTACAACGCAAGAGTAAGGTCTCCTGAAAAGCGCAGCGATCTCTCCGTAAAACTTTTAAAGAGACAAGCCGGGAGATGGATTTGTAAAGATACAAATACTTTGTTGCGCGACGGTAAGTGTCTGGCCGTAATGGATTTATATCGTATCAGAGGCGGAGTCTAGCGATTTCATCCGACTCCTCGCCTCCTCCCCCCCCCCCCCCCGCGCCACCAAAAAACCAGCTTTTACTCTAAACAAAAAGCAATCGGACGCTACGAGCAAGAAATATCAATGTACAATTTGTACTCACACAATACCTTGTGATATATACGCGTTTCAAGACGCGGAAAGGATCCAAAGTACAGAATAGGCCCTGCGAAACTAGCGTTCTAGGGACCGATTTTGTCGAGTGTGCCCTAGGATTTAATTAACGCACGAGACAGTATTTTACCCGCCTCGATACCCTTAGAAGTTACCCTTTCCCTAGAATCAAGCCACAACTCTCACCTTCGACAAATCGCACACGTACGGGCCTTACTTCGAATGTACCTAATTTAGAATTATGCGCAGGCCGTCATCCCACATTTATATACCGACGATACTTACGTACTCACACGTACATGTATTAATATGTATGTATATGCCTACGGTATGTAATTTACGCTGGCCGAAGTTTTGTGTATATCGTAAAACTCCATATAATTGACAGTTAAAGTGTTTTACAGTAACTCGAGGTACACACAGTTCGCGTATATACAACAGTATCAAACTATAAGACGAAGTAGGCACACGCACACTAAAATATATGTATATATATATCTATATATATATGTAATATATTTACACTACCTGCTGCAGCTGTGCCGAGTGAGCAAAAGACATGGACGTCGCGGCTAATTATCGCACGCACATCGGCAATCGCAATATCGAAGCTGTAGACTCGCACACTTAACGATAGAAAAGGAGACGGTATCAGCCGACAGAACAGCGAAAACTTTATATATCGGACGCGTCGGCTGTCAAATAATTCGTCCGCATTCCGAAAAGTAGTAACTTGAGCCGCATTGCAAATCTATCGGATATCGGCAACGTGTCTCGAACACTTACAAAACGTTAGCATCGACAGAAACGGAATGACCATTATTTTTGCACGAGACAGTGACTAAAAAAAAAGGGGGTGAACCAATAGCGATATTAACTGGAACGATGTTATCATTATCCGCTGACGCTGACAGAATATCGTTCGTCATGATTTACATGATTTATGTGCGATGACTGGGCCTTCAAATGTACAGCGCGAGTCGCCGAGTCATGTAACATACTCTTACTCGCGTGGTCGTTCCAACGAAAACGCGTATGGTCGTGAGTAGGAAAAAAAAACGAATGCAAAGGCGCATCGCTCATTTGAGAAAAGTTGAGACATTAGTCGCTTTAAAAGTTCGTCGTATCGTCTCCGTGTCTTTGTCTCTGGGAAGAGCCATTAATATTCTAAGAGGCGGAGACAAAAGTGAACCAAGCCAACGCGTGAAACGCGGAACTTAAAGGCACCTTTACGTGCGCTCGAAAGATTAATTATTACAACCATTAGGAAAACGGGACCTTTATGTGAGGGATACGACTGCAAGGTGGTTATATATGTTATTTCGTTTTTACTTGGAAGAAACGAATGCGGTTCTTACACCTAATTATTCTTTTTTGCCAGAGGACCATTTACACCAGGCTGGCTTTGCTAAACGGTGCCTTTATATGAATTATCAACATCTCATTCTGCATTGTCGTAAAACGGAATACAGAAAATTAAAATAAAATGAATTTCGTTGATTGGAGAATGTAAATTTTATTTTCCCAACATTTCAATAACTCGCTGCAGTGTTCTGTACACAATTGTCGTGGAATATCGCTCTCCGAATTGCATCCCATACGCAATCCGGCGTATCTATTATGTTTTCGCGTGTGTGTACGCCTTCGAAGCGGGCATGTATCGGTTTTATAAATTAAACCGCTTAGAGTTTACACATCGCCGACAATACTGTTGACGGGAATATTTAATTCATTCGTTTAATTCTATTCATACGGTTGAGTGTCTTGAAAAAAAAAATGACAGCGAATAGCTTAATTAGCTGGTAATACTATTACGTACGAGGGGCAAGCATTGTTCATACAAACCAGACGATGCACATCTGGCATTTCGGCATTACAGGAAGAATTTGAAAACGAAATTCGGCCAGAGTACGACTAGTCCTTTTATAACAATATACTTCTAGTTCCTAGTGTCCTGAATATGACTTTCTTCTAGTCGAGATGTCTACGCGATGCGTTTAAACGACACTGTGTACACACCACGCATCGTTTCGTACTTTAGTAAAAATATAAAAAAGGTAGCGTCTCGTGAGAATAAAAAATGGTAGTTTAAAACGTACTAGAAAAAGAAGTTTGCACAGTGCCTCGTGTATATAAATACGAATATTATATATATACATACGTATATATATATATATATATATGTATTTATTTATATATTTATGTATATGTATATGATTTATGGAAATATTTCGTACGTTTAATTCTTTTAGACAGTGGTACGTGTTACGTAGTTCAAGCTGATATCGATATTTTTCTATCTACGCCTATTAACGATTAACCGATCGGCCTGTCCGATCGCAACACGTTTCGCGCTTAAGTGCATTAATCTTTGTTACATCGCTGAGAGATTTGCAAGTCATGACACTCGTAACTTGCACCGATAATGCATTTCTCCGATTGAAGCGGAAGCCCCAACGTCGTCCCGCAAACTTAGGCACGATCATGACGGAATAATATATTTTTATTATACACTACGTGTAAAATTGTGTATCGTACAACACACGATAAAATATATCCAAATTTAATGTCACCTACAATTAAAGGTAATACGGTGTTGAATTGGTGAAATAAGCTGAGGGAGCGACGTACAATTTTACACCCAAAAATTTATGAAACTTTTACCTCTAACACCCATAGTTTTCATTTTGTAAGTTTAGGATATATAACGCGTGTTATAATATACGATTTTCTTAATTTGAAATCTAAAACCTCTAAAGATACATACGTACGCCGAACGTATTAAAATTTGTTAAATTTATAAGTTTTAATAACTTTCTTGTTCCCTTTTATCTACCACATTGTCAACGTTCGATAAATTCTACTTAAACCTTTCATCTTTCAACGCTCGCGTATCTGCCAATTTTCGTAAATGTACTTAATCTAACGGTACACATTGAAGCCAAGTGTGCCTTATCTCGACAATCGTCGGCTTTTCCGCGCGTCGTCGCTTCAATCGTGTAAATAGCCTTTCGCGAAAGGGATCAACAAGGGACGATCGATCGGCCGATTGGTTAACGCGATGCACTTATAACACTTTCAAGCGGGTCTCCCTATGCTACGACCCTTTTTTAGAATTTCCATATGTGGCTTTGAGACGTTGGTCCACTTAGTTTAATACGTTATTATCACCTTTTATTAATGTACGATGTCGCGCGCGCGCCGCGCTCGCGAGCGCACGCGAACGGGTTGAAGTCTAGAATAACATCGATCTCTCGCTGCGATCGCAGATGCATGATAGCCGGGAATCGAAAACCGATATTAATTCCGGGGCGGCGCGGCGGTTTGTAATCCTTTTCCTAGCTGCGTAGCAAAACTTTTAATCGTATCACCGCAAGGTGCATAAATCATGAAAGGGGAAGTACAATCCGATATATTAATCGCATTAGAACGGGTATTTTTCGATTCGAGAGAGTTGCTCAACAACTCCCGTTATTTAAAATAATAAATCGCAAACATACATGTATGTGCATTCGGATATTCGATCTTCAGCATCCAAATCGGATAGCATGTCCATGTGTTTAACTGCCCGGGAATCATTTTGCATTTTCCAAAAGAAATTGTCCGTCGATACCTCTAAATCCTGTTATTAACTTAGTAAATATTAGGGCTCCGTTGATAAACGTTTAAGTCAATAGGCATAGCGAGGCAATAAGAGCCAAACGCTAGGTGTTGGGTGCGGATATAATATCAGATTTAACGTGCAGTTGAACAAGTCAAGCGTTTCGATCAACCTACGCGATCCTTTTCAATGGCATCTGACGTGTAACAATATACATTATTTGATATCGCAACATTAGTAATTAAAGATAAATAAATATAAATCGAGAACAGAAGCTTAAGTTATGCAAAAGATCGTTGCAGCACGAACGTATGTCGCGCTATATGACAAATAAACGATCTCATCCGATGATGAATATCGAGAGGCTGTGCTCACATTGCAGTACGCAAGAGAATCGCCGAATACTTCGTACGGTATTAGGGAAGACCTTTGTTATTCGGTGTAGGCAAGTGAGTCCGTTGTGCAGTTGAAATTGTGGAGAGATGGTGTTGCGTCTGTGAGACGTTTCTTTGAAAAGCACGTTTTCAACGCAACTGTCTGAAGAACTATTTGAAGAACCACTTGTTCAACCGTATTAAACATTAAATCTAATATCATATCCGCACCCAACACCTAGCGTTTGGCTCTTATTGCCCCTCTACGCTTATCAATCTGTTATTAACGTTTGTATGGTTCAATATCCCGAAATAGAAGGTGCGCATTGGGATTAGAAGGATTCGACATTTACGTCGAGTCACTTCTGTTACACGATTAATTCAAACGAAGACGAGCGCAGTAAGAACGCCGATCTATCATAGAGAAGCATCGATTTCCCGATTCCCGCAGATGGATGACACCGTAACGCGAGTCGTATTTTCTCGGCGGGCGTCGCCGTCGATAGCGTTCGTTGTTCCCGCTTGAAATAAATTCGTCGCACCTTAATTCGTGCCGGAAAATCGTCGGAAGTTCATTAATTACGCCTATCTGATTTCCAGGAGAACGATCCGGGGCATATAATCGGTCGGCTTAACGTCCTCCTTACGTCACCGGGTTCCCCGCCGTCCGAGCGACGCCTTTGTGCCGGGGCGGCGAGCACAGGGCGTCATTAACGAACAGCAATTACTTTCCGAGAGATAATGACGCCACGACGCTCGCGAGACGCCGGGCGACGCTCGCCGTCGTCGTCCGCAAAAACGCGACGTGCGTCGCGCCGATGCGGGGACTCGGCCGTTAAAATGGACGCCGGGGTGCAAACGCGTCGGAAATATTAATCGCGTATCGATTATTTACGCGTCCCGCGCGTTGAATTAACCCGCCGTTCGTGTTGATATAACAAATCGTGATTGGAAGACGCGAAATGGAAACGACATTTAACCTTTGCGCGGTATTTCCGCGCGGATTTAAAAAATATCGAATAAAGCCCGCGTTAGAGAAATTGGAAAATAAATGAATTTTACAGGGGGTGATATTGCAAATTTTAATAACCTGTGAAAAAGCAGACTGCCGTGTTGCATCCGTGAAAATAGACGTTTTTATGAAAATTGTAAAATGCGGTTTATCTCCTCGCAGTTACCAAAATACGTCAATATGTACTGACGTTTCGGCAAAATTTTATTTCTCCTTCATCAGATTCGAAATTTCAGTAAGCGATTTAGAATATTTTAGAGCTTTCCAATTTTTATTTTAAATTACAGAAAATATTAGACCTCAACGTTATCTAGACGAGAGGTAAAAATAGTTACAAATAAAATATTTTCTATCACTAGAAATCACGCTAGACTGATTTTCATCCACTAGTGGCGGAATAGTACTAATATCACTTGCAGTAAACGAACGAGACAAACCAAACAGAGCAGTCCAAGTCATTATTGCAAATAATTAGAATGCAGAGAGAGGACGGCGAAGCACCTACGTAACTGTCAAGCTTACATTATGTACAACCGCGTATCAAATCCGATATGTCGAATGTTAGATGTGTCGCGGGGTATAAGCAGGCAGAGCGAGAGATGATATTTATATTCGCGTGAATAAAAAGTAACGTCGTATGCGCGAGGAAGCGATGCCATTCTCCTAAATCACGCGCGAAATTCCCCTTTTAGAATCTAACTTGATTTAGAATGAAAGAGAGAAAGACACGGTTTACCGCGCGGCATAATAAGATGCGATCGAGAGACGCAGCTTTTGGCACTCCCAGCGGGGTGAGAAGTTCCTTACTATCTCTCACTGTCTGAGGTGCTCGGTATTCCAGAGCCTCTCACCTGGATTTACCTTCCTTCGCGCGAGTCTGACGTTTCTAAATGTGGCCCGGCGTAGTTACTGAACATAGCTACAAGTGGATTACAAGTGCGGGCAAACGCGCAGACCGGCCGTTTGAAGCGTGAGAAAAACGCCCCTCGAAATGCGGTGTGCACGTACGAACGGTGTACGCGTGTACTAATTGCGAGCTCGGTTGCTCGCACTAGTGCGCACTGAGTGCACACTAAGGCTTGTAGGCGGCTCCTATATTTAACTTTGCCTTAAATACACGTTCAAAGAGTATTTCGTTCAAAAAGTGGTCCGCGTAAATGTTGTACCGACCATTTTTCCGGATAAGAAATATTGCAGGAGGTATTTAGGGTGATCTTTAAATATAAGAATTGACCGGAAACAAGGCTTGGTGTGCACTCGTGGCAACCAACCGCTGCAAGTGTCTCTACTCCGTGACGATATTTGACTGCTTGTGCCGCCTCTTTCGTCACGACACGGGGTGGACCACCTGTCGACTATTTATTATCAAACGGGCAATCGCGAATGCCCCCGGGATTAGAAAGAATGAAACCTCCCGGTAACGAAGCGACGAAATTATCCCGAACAGTTTAATTCTGAAGTTAGAAAGGCAGGAGGTGGCGATCCCAGAAATACCTATCGAAAAGCGATAATATATAAATCAAGAATTCGTCGTATCGATGGAGTCTCGTATTCGACGTGCGTGTCGTAAACTATCTACGGACCTATTTGAGGCAGCTACGCATGGAACATTGTTCTAATCTTATCTCCCCCCCGTACAAATGTTTCCGTACGAAATACGAGCCGAATCGTTCGTTACGGTATTCCACGCCGTAAAAGCTATCTATAAAACGATCTTCGTGCGCGGAGCACAATACGCAGCGAAGAGTTTAGTTCGCTAGCAGCAATCGCGCGCGCTCGGCTCGTGAGATTTACAAGCATGCGACGGTTTTCGCTACCTTTTATACCTGAAAAATTTCCAGCGTGTCGCTAGGAAAGTCGCGCGAACTTTCTTTTCCTTGCCCTCGTCGCACTCGAACGCGTCGATGCAAATCCGCAGCTAAGGATCGCGCACGGATAAAATCGCGACTCGCCTTACGTGTCTCGCGCAAGAATAGTTACGCGCAAACTCCGAAACTACTCCGTTTCTACACATAATACTAAGAGTCGTTAGATATGGAATGTCACTTGTGTGTCGCTTGCTTTTTTTGATCCCAATTTGTCATATAGGCGTATCCTACTTTCGCATACTTTTCCTCCAGCGCATTCACGTTTAATCGGAGGCATTGTGAGACCTGTTTCTCCAAAACCCTGCCGAGACAGCTCTTCAGATAATATTCGCGTCTGCCGGAAGCATTTTGATAATAACCGGATTTGCGTCGCTCGCCGGATAAGCGGCTTATACACGGTTATACGTTCGCGCTAATATCCACGCACGGGGAAAATCTTCGGGCAAACAGAATTCTACCTGAAGAGCGGATACGCACGTTTCGCGCAGGCAAAGTCGATTGAGAACGTTCTCCGGCGACGAGTGGGCGCGCGCTCGACCATTGCGATCGAACGCGAGGCCCGAGGTGCACCTTCGCGTTAAGCTAAGGGCCTGAGCAGAGACAGCCATTCTCCTCGGGCCCTAAGACCCCGCAAACGCACTGAACTGCGGCAACGAGGGCAAAAGACTTAAATTTCAACGCAGGAAGCTTGCGGCAGGCTTCTGATTGGTCGACGACTCGCATCGCCGCACGCGTTTCCGCACGCGTTGCCGCGGCTCAGCACATGGAGCCTTAGCTCTAACGTTCAATTCACGAAGCGCACTTTGCGCAATCATTCTCGCCGCTACCTGGCTCGCGGCAACGAGTTTATCCGCCGGCGAAACTCCCGGCTCGCGTCGTGGTCCCGACGATCGAAATTAGAAAAGCTGCGCCTCGCAGTCAAACTTGCGCGCTCGCAAAATAGATCCGCTCGCTGAGAGAACGCGGGGTAAAACTTCCGGTCCAGATAAGCAACAACGACGAGTCCCCCCTCCCTACCTCCGGGCGAGGGGTCTCTTTTCCATCCCTCTCAGGGCCCACCGCCACCAAGCACGGCGATTTCTTTCGAGACAACGTTTTTCTCGCAATTACTACGTAACGATCGCGGCGACGCGCCGTTCACCGTCGCTTGACTTAATCGGGAGACTCGCGAGCGCGGTCGACTTGCACCCCGAGTTCCCGCTTGCCTTTATTATTCTTATCCGGCGCCCATTTACTTCCGCGAAGGAAGCGTTTTTGTCCGTCGCTGCCGCGGCGGTCTAAGAACGCACGACTCCTCTGGTCGCTGGTTCGTTGCGCTTATCTTGCGAAAATTCGTCGCGGTTCGACCGCTGTCGATTGACTTTCGGTTCGGTAGGAATCACTTTTACGTTAAATCGACACGTTTGAAGTAAAAACAAATAAATGAACAAATAAATACGTAGCGAAAGAATTTTTAGAGTGGAAATAAAAATCTGTAACCTGTTTAGATGTTCCTACAAATGTTCTCAGTTGAATTTCCCTAATAGAACAAAGTTATCCGGCATTGCAATGTTAATTTAAGCCTCCGCGCGCGTAACATATTACGAAAGTTCTTCGCGAAGATTCGTAAAGAGATAAAATGTAAGGGGAATCTGCGTGTAATCGAATCGCACAAAAATTGGATCGCATCTCGTAATAGTCGGTAACATTGCAAAGTCTCGGCGTTGCGTCACTAATCGAACTGCGATTCGAATCGCGGCGCTGCAGTTGTCAGTCTTCGCGCACCTATTATTTCCTTTCGCGTGCGGGGGTTTGAAAGCATCGCAATTGTGCGAGCGAGCGTCGCAGACAGCCGCACGCCATTGCTCGACAAATCGAAAGATCTCAATCGTGACGCGACCCACATCTCCGCGCAGAAGTTTTACTTCGCTTATTAAGCGCCTTTCCCTGTTCATGTTAGATTTACGGAAAGTGAGGGGAGATCCAAGATAAATGTCCATAATTCGATTACGGATAATAATTTATAATAATCACCGCGACATCAAGAGATTGCCGCTTTGCCGATAAATCAACCAAGTTGTATAGACGGTAATCGAGCCCAGCAATTTGTATCCCCAATTTATCATACCTCCTTCCTCTTGTATACCCCGCCGCACAACTCGCAAACCTTTAAAGTAAATTCGACGTGAGCCGCAAGATAATTTAACGAGGGTGTATCTGTGTGCTACGAAATAACGTGTACGTGATACGTTTGTTACACAAGTTCCCCGCCGTTACTTTCCGAAATCGCTTTCGCATTGATTATTCGACATCCAAATCGGTTATCCGACTTAAAGCTCGCCGTATGAATTAGTGATTATCTTTCTTTCGAATTCGAGAGAAAAGTCCGGCTTTTAACGTTCAAATTCAACGACAAATCTTTTTTCGCAACGACTACACGATCTAACAATCAATGTTCCGCTAAACAGAGAGATTTCGCTCCGAGAGCAATAAATTTACGGTTCCTACGAAATGTATATTCTATTTGATTTCCATAATAAGTAGCTGAAATAATAAGACCGAATTTGCAAGTCTATGGGGATTTATAACCGTCCCCGCTTTTGCAAAATTGAAACGAAACATTTTTACATTTTATTCGGCGCACGAAACTTCCGGAGTGCGCGCAGACAACAAAAACTTATCCTTCGTGTAATTTAAATAAACTTTACTCTTCAATCTGAAGCTCGGTTACCAATATACAGGGTGTACTAAAACCACCGGATATCCTTTTAATCGCAGATTCCTTAGAAAATTTCAAGAGGAAAATTCTAATGAAAAAATGTCGAGGCTATGATAGTTTTTAAATAATAAGCGATTATATTTCACAAATGACAGGTCTGACAATGAGATTTCGCGCGCTCAGGCACGGCGACATGACGAGTGATGAAAGTGTTCCTATGTGTTTCGCGAGCGAGCGAGAACCAAAGTCACCGTTTAACGGGACAGAAAATATTTGGGAAGACGATGATCCGGTTATTTTGAAAACTTGAGGATAAAGAGAGGCAGGAGATTAGATTGAATCTAACTGAAAATTCCAAGTTCACTCAGAATATCGGAGATCGACTAAATCGAAGGATATCAGTCCGATCAAGATGCTCGTCATAGTGAACCCCTCCCTTTTATTAATAAGACGTTACACAAAGTTAACAAAAGACATGGTTAAAGATAACAAGAGGAACAATTAATTCGAGAATGAATCGTTAAGTCTGTTGTGAAAGTTGTCACTATGCCAAAAAGGGCGGTATTCGTACACCTTTATCACTTGTCGTGTCGCCGTACCTGAGCGCGCGAAATCTCAGGCCCGTCATTTGTGAAATGTAATCGCTTATTATTTAAAAACTATTGTAGCCTCGACATTTTTGTATTAGAATTTTTGTCTTGAAAGTTTCTAAAGAATTTATGATTAAAAGGATATCCGGTGGTTTTAGTTATTCAAGTATACACCCTGTATACTTGAATATATCTTTCGGCGCAACTTCAAAATTAAAGATCCGCATTGCGCACTCCTTATTTCTAATGTTCATTCGTTTGCAAGTGCGCCACCGGTTACACGTTACTTTTATAAATGGTCGTATATCCCAATCAGAACTCCTCAGCATGCCAAAGATGCTCAATGAACCGCCGCTCGGAGCCCCGCGCTTTCCGAAGGGTAGCAAAAATATATATTTATTCCCTAACGGAAACTAATGGGCTCCCTTTCCAGCGGAGGATTACGGACGTCAGACGGAATGAGCGATCGCGCGTCGCGGTCCGCTCCAGGGGAGGATTCCCGGACCCGGGGCTATCTGCTCGAGACATCGGGGACCGCGGCGGAGTTCGCGCGGAACGCGCATTGTCCGTGCGCGTACGGCGAGCGTACGAGGGCGCGAGCACACGAGGGACCGACAAGGTAACCACTGTCCACGGTGATTTACGAAGCACGCGGACTCGTGCCAAGCGCGCGTTCTCGCCCTCGCGCGGATACAGCGCGACGATCGTATCCGGGGACGTTGGCTCGCACCGCGGCCACACCGTCCGCTATAATTCACGTCGCCTGCTGGAAACGCCGCCGGGATCTTCATCGGCGGAAGGGCCCCCGGTGGCGGGTCTCGATTGTTAGCTCTTTCGGATACCGCCGCGCCGGGACCTGCCGCGCCCGCACGCTCGGCAATCCTCGCCGAACGAGCAGGTAGAACGTGTCACGCTCGAATAGAAATATAGAGGATTGTAACTTATTTTGCTACGTGTATTTAGGGGGGAGCGAACGTTTCTCAGATGAAAATATTGATCTTTCTGCAAAGTTTAGACAACTGGGATAGTGCACACGTATTAACGTATACCGCAATTTATTGTAAGATTTCAAGACTAAGTCGAGCTCGTATCAAAGCGGATAAAACAAATGAACAAGCTGAAAATGTGAAATTCGAACGGAAATAGATCGTTGTAGACGCAGGTTTGAAAAGAAATTGTTTAAACGAAGATCTTGTTATAAAAGTGGCCGACATATAATATAAATTCGCAATTTGTGACAAAAAAAAGGACTAAATTGCGATTGTTCCGCGGCAAAGTAAACCGTTCTGAACAAAGCACGCAAAGATAAATGAGATCAACGAATAATGGATTTTTTTTCCCAAAAAGACCGGAAGAATTATTATTACCATATTTCCACGATACGTTTTGTTTCTAATATTATATTTCAACGTCAAAGAAAAATGCATGTTGCACATCTCCCTTCAAAAAGGATTAATGCGATCGTCGTACATTTTAATCACATTTCTGCCCGAAACGTAATTTTTTACCCTTTGAGATCATCAGTCCGCCCTGTCGGAGCGCATCAAAATTCAATTAATCGATCAAACGTGCGTGTGTACGCGCCCGCGGGGCTCTCGAGCGACAGATAAAATAAACGCGCCGCAGAGGAAGCCGTGGAGAGGCTTCCGGGTTAATTAGTCTGTCAATGCGGTCCGCTCGCCCCGCGCGGGACAATGCGCAGGGGAAAAAGGGAAAAAAATCGGGACGTTTGATTCGACAGCGATCGCGTCCCTTTCGAACGGCGTGATATATCGTGCTGCCTGCTACTGTCGTGCACCACGCATCTAGATATCTGCATCTTGTCCGTTGTTCGCGTTTACGTCACGCGCATGCATTCGCAAATGCCCGAGCGCGTCAAAATCCACGTGACACTGCGGAATTTTTCCAATTTTTCAGTTAGACCGAAAACGCGATATTAGCATGTCGCGATTCGCCGCAGGTTCCCGAATGGACCAAAAAAAAACCTGTCCCGCGGTATTTAAGCGCTTACTCTTTGGCGCCGACTACGTTAAATTTTTCGGAGCCCGTCGGCGTTATTTTCCGAAACAAATTCGAATGGGCGCGCAAATTTTTGTCAAATTGGAAAATTGACTTCCGTTAAAAAGTTCTGCCGTTTAGCATTGTTTCGGCATCGCGTTAGACACAAGTAACGTTTAATAGTTCATTCGCAATAGATATTTGTAATCTCTCCTTAATAATTCATCACCGATGAAAAGGAAACTAGTTAAAATGTGACCGATAAGTGTAATCGACAAGAAATCGATGTCGATATATTGCATTTAATTAGACCTGCGTCCGTTTAAATCAAGAAACTTCGCAAAGTATGTCTCGCCTCTCTTATTTCACCTGTAGATTTGTAAGACTAAGCCCCGTAAGATTTTCGCTCTATAAGCTCTGTAACTCTGTAACTTCCTAGCTCTCTCTCTTCTTTTCGTTCTTTTTCTTCTGCTCTACAGCGCTACATGGCTTATAGAAGTACTGCGTTACGGAACATTTTTACAGAATACACCCCTAAATCGCATTTTGCTTATTATTTTTGTTCGTGTTAATCTATAATTATCCGACACTTGTGTTATAAAGATTTGGATTCTGGATTTGAACCGCTTAGAGACACTCGCGCCTGAAACCACCGCTCGCGTTTCAATTTTTTCACACAAACTGGATTTCATCGCCCTACTGGATAATAAAACCGTGCGGTAGAAACCGCTATCATACGGGTATGTGGCAAACAAGATTCATTCTTTCTGCAACGCGGCGTTTCCCCAGACGTATTATTGCCGTTGCAGTGACTCCATAGAGAGCTAATCAAGCAATATAGAGCTTGTAATGTGTGCGTGTACTAGATACATTATTAATGCATTGAGGTTGAGAAGAAAAATGGAACTTCCAAGATATAACAGCGTTGTTTTAAAGAAAATTTCAGAGAATTATTTGTTAAATTGCTATTTTGACGCTAATTAATTAAGAAAAAAGGGTGTCAATAAATATTCGACGGTGAAATTGGATTGAAAATTAAAGTTGAAGCTTACCGAGACAGTAAAGAGAGACAGCGGAATTTATGATTAAAAATATATCGAGTTCTAGTACAAAGCAAGAACGTGTTCGTGTTAATATTGAGCCAAGAGCTGTCAATCGAAAGTCGTCAACTCGTATTTCGTTTACTGGATTTCATTAAATACAACGGTTAGACCGTACAAACAATTCTGCTGTATCTGCTGCACAATACGCACGCTGTAAGGTGTGCTGTAAAGTAAAACCAATACGGTCTCGGCACTCTCAGTTAATCGTACCGAGCCATCCCCGACGTCATTAAGTCAATACCCGATCCTACGGCACTGTAGGGTAGTAATTAACAACTCCTATAGTTCGGTTAAGTGCATAACCGATACACACCTAAGATATTTTAATCGCTTCTGTAAGTAATTGATATCTGATAACGTAAACAAATTTTAGCGAATTGCACGATACAATCGCGCAGGAATATCGGATTAGATAAATGTTTGGTATTGCAGAAAGAATTTAATATTATCGATTCGATTCGTTTATCTAAAATTAGTAACTTGTCTAGCAATGCCCGACATAAAAAGTTTTCGTAATTGCCACACGGAGAGAATTTTTTCCTAAAATTTATCCTGAAAATCGCGTAATCGTGGGACAACGTGATGCACCCAGAAAAAAATTTAGTTAGTTTAAACAAATGAGATACGTTGAAATAATGTTTCTTTGAATCTATTAAATTTTAATTTACTTCTACCAAAACATTTGCTACGTTTGAAAAAATAAATGTGAATTCTCTTGGAAATTCCAGTCTTAATCAAATAAAACTTTGATTAATGTAAAGAAAAAATTTTTTTGAAATTAAGTAAAAGTTAAGGTCAAAAGTCAAAGAAAATGTGTTTGACTCAAAGATACTTTTTTCTGGGTGCATTTCGAAGAATTTTATAAGTTTTTTTCAAATTTTACCATTAATTTTGCGAGTAATTATACTTGGTATATATTTCATTAGTGGAATGTATGATAAAATTTCAAAAAACTCTCACAAAATGTTGTTCAAAATGCCACGCGTCCCACTTTTATATATAATTTTCGGGGTAAATTTCGAGAGAAAATTCTTTCCCTGTAGAATACGTACGTCGGATCGACATTAGAAAATGTATCAACCACGTTGAATGCATAATTATTGCTGCGTTTTTTTAATCGGTAGCGATAAAGTCGAAATATTTAAGTACACGGAGAAAACGATTTCTTTGGATTTAATAAAGTTTGTTGTATCCAAACAAATTTGATATTTGGAATGGTCCAAACAAATCATTTGTTTGAAACTAAAGGTAGATTCGGCAGCACCGAACTTTATAGGCGTCTGGTCAAATAATATAATTATTTAATTGAAGGACTTTACTTGAAGTAATAGTGTTTTTTCTCTCAAATAATAGAGATCGTTTGAACGAAACAACTAAATTTTTATTCAAACAAATAATATTTCGTATAAGCGTACGTTGTTTCAATGAAACAAATCTCGATCAAATAAATAGGAATACCAATTCCAGAGAAACCTTTTTCTCTGCGTACGCGAGAGAAGAACTCGAGTTTCGCCGATGTGCAAGAAGAGAAAAGGAGTCGTCTAACGATACAATATGTTAGATAATGAAGCAATGGACGAAGCGATCAATGACTGATGAGAAATTAATGGCGAAATTAATATACTGCGGCGTCGAAATTCGAGAGAATGCCGGACGGGAAGTCGCTCAGGGTTCATCGAAAGTTAACCGCGGATCAGAGCCATTCCCGGCGGGCTCGCGTTCGACGTCATAAACGTGCAACATGATGATTAAGACATGTGGGCGAAGTCGTTATCCACGCTGCTGCATGCACGGAGAATCGGCGAGAGCGCGAGCGGCGCTCCCCGCCGCTCGTTCCGATACGATGCGCTTTAATGATGTTGCGAGCTCTCGGCGAGGGTGAACGAGGGGGTGACCACGGCTGTTGACCCATTTCAGACTTTGCGCGCGGCCGCAACTTCGTTGCGGCCACCGGTGTGTCGCCGTCCGATGCAGCAACTTGGCGTATTATCGCAATAAGAACTTGGTCGGCTTCTGTCGTACCCGTAATCCGTCCGTTCCGTTCGCGCATACGAACCTGCGGGGGCCCGATCGGATTTCACGACCTGTCGTCCGAGAGCGGGTGGGGCGAGACGGAGGTTTTCAAACTTTACTTCACCTTAAAATTGGAGAGAACGCAATTCTGCTCGGCCGTAAAGGCGGATTCAATTCGAAGATTCGCCCAGGGAGCCGCGAGCTTCGCGGCTAAATTGAGGGACGTATCTTCGGAAGTCGCGTTTTGGGAATTTAAATAGCTGGCGAGATTTCCTGATCGTGAAAGAAGTAAAAGATGGACTGTGAGCGTTGTGATTTCATTCGTATATTTCGACGTGTATTATGACAAATGGCGTTTATATTAATAAAAAGTGGATTCAACATGTTTCAGAGATCCCCTCTCTTTCGACGTCTGTTATCGGACAGATCTCCCTTAATGCCGCGCCTTGCTTCAAGCAAAATCAATTATCTCCAAGTCTGAGAGCTTGTCACTTGATTGCGTAACAAGCGATAATAGCCCCAGTATTGATATTCATCGCAAGTACTCCGGACTCCATAACAATGCGTTGGACGCGCAATTAATGCCCAATTAATTAAGGCATTAATTAAATTAACGATTAAATATATCAATATAACAGAGCGTACACTAACTCTGATAGAGCCGTCTGCGTTCGAATCAAGACGTGCTGTGCGTGCACGTATCTTCATTAAGTTAAAAAACAAAAATCTGTCCCATCGTTCAGAACGACACGAAAGGAACTGATTTTACAGTTGCAGAGCCAGATCTTAGAGATCTTAGGGATCAATTCTCGATTGAATCAAATAAACTACGCCCATCGTCTGCTTCTTCGTACGAAATACCGCAACGTATCTTTTCGTTGGTTTAATCCAATACGCCAATTTTCGTTCGTCATTGTGGAAATGACAAGTGAGTTTCGTATCCTCTCGCGACTTTGGGAATCGATATGTGATACAGAGCGAAAAATTTTCACAGTTCGTTCGTTCATTCAATTTCATTTCCTTCTTCGACGTCTCTTTTCGCGCTCAAGAACCGACCCTGCTCGAAAGCGCGTCTCTTGCGAAATAGGAACTTGCGAAGGAGATTGGTTCGCGGGTGCCGTCGATCGAGCGATACCTCTTCGATGAGGAGGTGCGTGGCGCTCATACGCGCAACAGCGTGTCATTGTCATTGATGTCGAGCAACGGTCGATGATTGCCGCTGACGTTGCCGGGTGCGTCACCACGATGTTCCGAATAGCGGCCGAGGTCCTGAAGAATCCTGTAGGAGGGGCGTCGTAGTAGTTGTTATCGCCTGGAGGCACGGAAGTCGGCACTAGGCTATGCGAGGGTGACAACCCCCTCCGGTTCCGGCGACCAGCAATTGTCGGATAGCCAGCAACCGATCACCACGGTGAAGAAGCCGATCAGGAGAGCCACGATGATGTAGATCTCCGCCTGTCCTAGCGAATCTATCGGCACACAGGGCACACGTACTCGTGAAACGCGCTCGACGTAGTATGAAACGTGCGTGCAGTCAAGGAGATAATTAAGCGTCTCTGCTTAACGGTCGCTAGGCCGAAAGGTCGCATGCATTGTGGCAGCATCGCCGGTGCACACGTCGCTTAGGTGCTAATGCATGCTTGTTGCTTCAACCCCTTCAGGTATAATTTGTTATCCCGAGTGCGCGTATACGGTACAATTGAATTAATTGCGTCAGACGTTACACACCGCACGGGGAGATGGAGTTTGCGAAATCAAAGCAGAATCAAATACGCGGTAATGCAGTTACACGGAAGAAATCGCACCTCGTAAATAGAAGTAACAGCCACTCGGACACAACTGCGGATGTATTTTCGCTTATTTTAATGGGCCCAGGAGAAATGCGAGCAAGTTAGTTATTTCAGCCCGTAATCTCCAACTGTAGTAATTCTATGTAGTATATCGACTGGTAACATTTAGGTATTTCAATTAACCGGCTGTTTGACTAATCGATTGTTTGGCCGGCGGATTGTAAATTTCGTTGATTACACAATAAAAACGGATTTCCAACATTAATCATATTTTAACGTAAATATATGTACTGTAATTTATGCAAGCATAAAATACGCTTGCAAAATGTTATTATTATATAATGTATTATAATGTAGAAAGAAGAAGAGATTGATTTAATACAAAATTATATTACTCTCATTTTAATACTTTTCATGCGTTGTAATTTTACATTTCCATAATAACGTTATAGGATTAATTTGAAACTTCTATTCAATCAGCGACCAAGGAAAAATACAAGGCCATGCAGCTTAACAAGCGTTTGACGTAAAAGCTACTTATTTTCATCACAGTGGGACATTTAGAAAACCTAATATAAACTCGCTACAAGCAGATGGCAATGAAGAATAAATATTGCACTTTTCCTTTAAAAAAATCAAGCAACTTTAGGCGTCAAGGAACTTTGCGGACAATTCGAAATTTCCAAAGCGAAGAAGACTTCGCGGCCAGGGTCGTATTCGAAAGTTAATACAAGTGTTTGACATAAAAATTACTTATTTTTATCAAACACAGTGGGACATTTAGAAAACGTAATAGAAATTTGCTACAAGCGGATAGCAATAAAGAATAAATATTACATTTTTCCTTTAAAAAATCAAGCAAAAAAAATCAACTTTAGGCGTCGAGAAGGAACTTTGCGGCTCGGTAGAGTCCTAATCTGCGATGACAATTCGAAATTTCCAACGCGAAGGGGACCCTTCGCGGCCAGGGTCGTATTTGAAAGTTAAAACGCAGGCTTGAGCCAACGCGGAGAGCACGAGAAAAACGAGGCCGGTGCGTTTGTTCGTTTCATGAATTTTTCACAGCCGCCGTCATTATTATCCCCATATACCGGTCCCGGGCTTACATCGGGAGCTAGTGAATGACTGCTGCCGGCAGCGGTGGGAAAACAAAGCGCATTGCCGTCACGTGTTACGTTCGCTCGCGGTAAAATGACGATAGGAAACTTTTCGGTAAAATTCAAACGCGTCGCGTATTAACCGGGCCTGTAATCCGATTTGCCAAATGACTCTACTTTCCCGAGCCTCCGTTGTGATAACTTGATTGAACTCGTGCGGCACGGCGATATGATTCAACTCCGAACGGTGGGTGGAACGTATTATCTGCAGCGCGTAAGTCTAAATTTGTTAAGTTCCACTTCAAGAGTAAGAAGATTGCGACGCGCGCGGACGTGACTCCGTTTGAGACCCCGGTAATTTTACCGGCATTTACGAAAAACGTCTTACGTAGCATTCAAGCGTGTACGTAACCGCGGGCGGACAAACTATCTTCCGTAAGATTGCAGCGCCGCAAGTCGTGCCTTATGGCTCCGGCCATCGTGATATGAGATTTCGTGGCAGATGCTGTTACGCCGAGATAGCGAACCCAAAAAAAAAATCAAAAAAAACTTTCCCCAACAAATTACGGCCACGAACACCGAATTGATGCGCCAGAAGTCGACGAGCATATGATATAAATTGCGTCCGCGTTATGTCGCCGTCATGCGCGCGAGTACAATTTACGACGGCGTGGATTTGCGCATGCGAAATATTTACAGGTGTGAATTATTTGAGACTAATGGCATTCATAGGCTCGCGAGTATTTATGGCTCTCGATAATGTTTAAAAATTAATCGTGGAGCGAAAGGAGCGCAAAGCTACCTGCTAGACTTCAGACACATTCATGCAAGGTTTTATTTATAGCGGACAAAAATAGCACGATTCTAAATCAAGACTATTATACCGTATATCCATATAAAACGGTCACATGAGATGTATACCATAGTGCGGGAATACCTTTAGCAACAGGCTCTACAAATTTCTATGGGAAATCTCTAGAAGTGGAAACAAATGTAACAGGAAGATGAAGGCTTAAACATCGTCGCAATTTCTGAATGAAGAGCCTGCTACTCTCTAAAAGTCAATCGGTGGATTATCACTGAAAACAATGAATGGTCACTGCAGTTTTCAGTAGCATACTTACAACTGCGAGTCAGTGACTATTCACTGTTTTCGGTGATAATTCACCGATTGACTTTCAGAGAGCACAGTCGCGCTACTTGCACCAACGACTTCGAAATCTCCTCGGCAAATTCTCATCTGAGGTTCCATCATGCTACAGCTACCAAGCACAATCGTACTCTCCAAAAATCAATCAGTGGACTACCACTGGGAACAGTCACTGGTTTGCAGTTACAAGTACACCACTGAAAATAGACTATTCGCTGTTTTCAGGGATAATTCACTTTGACTTTTAGAGAGTATACAGAGCGTAACGATGCAGATCAGAAAGAAGCGGGGAAGAATGGCGTAAAATTACCTAGAGGACCCTTTGACTTCCACAGGCCCTTGATGAGGGTAGGATCGCCGCGACGCCAATCGCGCCAGCCTCGACCACGGCGAGCAGGCCCTTTGTTGGACCAGATCCCGGAAGCAGCGGCACCGCCGCCGGCTCCACCGCCGGTTGACCCGCTGCCGATGGACCCACCGGTAACACCGAGACCGAAAGAGGCAGCCCCGGCAGCGCCGGTAGAGAAGCCGGTAGCTCCTCCACCGCTGCTACCGCCGCCGCTTCCGGTAGCACCACCGGTAGAACCACTGCCGCCGGGGCCCGGGGTGCTCGGCAACGAACCAGCCTGCGGTTGACCGTGGCTCCCAGCACCCTGTGGCATCGGCGCTCCCGCCGCTTTTTCGTCCCAGCCCGGATGTTCCCCAGGTAGAGCAGCGTGAAATGGACAGAGCAGGGCGTGCGCGCCGTTAAACTATCGCTTCGCGTTCGATCGATCAATGGGGGTTTCACGGTGGACCGTGCACTCCTCCTCCGATTCATCCACCTTTGCTTATCTAACGAAACTCGCTCGGGATCGTTGCAGCGGCTATAATCGTTACTTCAAAGAAGTGACGCCGAGGACGGTCGACTTTATTCTCACTTGTCGGCTTAGACTCCACGGGAGAATGCAAATTGCGGAAGCGAGCGAAAGAAATTGTTGGGTTTCTGTGCAATAAGTCGCCGACTTTGATTTGTTATCTTTCAAATGATATGTATATTAATTTTTAGCAGCTTTACTTTACGGTCTAAAGAAAAAATATCTCATTCAAGAAACCGATCTATCTAGCCGGCGCTGTTCAATGTGCGCAAACATACATATAGGATAAGTCTCATTAGAATTCTGAGAGAATCGATCTTAGCGTTAGATATGCGAAGGAGCGGTGTAATGGAGCAGAAGGTATCCATGCGGAGGATTTTTCAGGTAGGTGAATATATATGCAGAGAGATCAGAGGGTCGCATAAACTGCCTCGCGCTAAATTTGCCGATAGGTTCCCACCAATGTCTCATCAATTATTCCCGCATTAATTGGCGATCACGGATAATCGTAATCGATAGAAGGCAGGGGACAATATTCGATAACAACGAGTCGGAATGTAAAAGTGATATTTTTCCTCCCTCTATACCGGTGAGACACCTAACTCACAACTAATGCATATACTTAAAGGTCGAGAGGATTTCAATCCGCCGGGTCGAGGGTTGACATTGATGTAAATGGATTGACGGCCGATTTACGGGGATGAATGATGAATCGCGTTTCCGGCACCACTCATTGTCAGTGCGGACAGACGATGACGATTATAGCAACGATTGTAAAGAGATGGGGATAAATCGAAGTTCTATAATTACAAGTATAATTCTGCTGAACGCGCCAAATTGTTATAATTGCGCAGTTATTAATTACGCAGGCTCTAATTGCACAATTAACATAACGTACTTATTAAACGATAATTATATTCGTCATTATCTTTGAGTAATATCGCGATTAAATTCTGAATTAAATGAATTTGTAAAGGGACAATTCTTCGTTCCCCCTTCCCGTATTTACTTTTTCATAGTTGAGCGAGCGCGATGTATTTGCCGTCGAAGAAAAGGGACGGTGTCAGCAATCTCTCTCCAATAAAATATAAATTCGACAAATAACAGAATATCACAGATAAATGAGAAAAAATGATTTTTATTCTGTATATCGCGTTTCATACACGTTTTCTCGTGTATCCAAGTATTTGCAAATAAATATCAGTTGCAATTAAAATTGTAAAAATATCAGAATCTGTTTTGCTACGCTAACATTAATTTCCCGGAATAACCGAAAATGAAGTAAACAATCGGGGTTTGCTAGAACAGAAAAAAAAACTATGAATACCAATTTTGTCTGCTCAATAATTCTATTCTCTTGAATACGAGAGTATTAAGGTTCGCTAGCTGCAAAACCTGTTGCGTTATTTTTTTTTGCAAAACGTGTTTACTGAACCGCGTCTTTTCGATGTAAAACTGAGGAGAGATATTCAGACTTGCCTTTGTGAATAATCAGAAGTTCTTGACAGAATTCTTAAGCACGAGCGTAGAATAAAAATATTTTTCTTATTTGTCGTATGTCATTTATCGATATGCATTGCATTTTTTATATATTACGTTCCGACATTATATTATTTCACAGCCATAATTTCAGATAACATAGAATTTACACGTAAGAGTTATTTTCAGCTAAAACAAACATATAATGGTATATAATGGGACCTTTTTAAATTCAAAAGAATGTGCAAAATATAGGAAACATAAATTGCACAAAAATCGTTTAATTCACTTTTCAGAGGGTACGAATACGAGCATTAGAATAAGTGCGATATTTCGCAATTGCATTTAATGTTCCACTCACTGCGAACAGCTATCGGGCAACGATCGCGGTCACGATAATACAAGGAAGGGTTAAAGATTCCAATTAACGACGCGCTAATAATATTATCGTCAAACGTGGTTGAATTTGTGACAAATGTAACTTTTAACACCACTTTAACATCACTTCGTAGCTACTTAAATACGCTCATCATTATTCCGAGTCTGCTTGGCCTATTTCTCAAAAGATTTAAGTACACATTTATATTGGTATTTTACGCGCGACGCGACGGTTTAATTATAACGTGAATTTAAACTGAAACGTGAATTAACGATTATCAAGTGCCACTTTCGACGCATGCATTCGTGCCAAGAGTGTTAAGAGGACCTCCCCTTTCCTTTGAAAGAAGAAAAACGTAAGGAAAACGTAAAGTAAAAAAATTAATTTACCGTCAGGTTTGCGAAAAATGTGATTGACGGTTTCGCAGCACCCTTAATGCAGAATCGTGTTAGCGGCAAATGGAAGAATGCAAATTTTATGAAGGGAATATTTCTTTCTTTTTTTGCTATTCTATACGTCGGTAATATTGAGTAATCTGCATATGCAGATTAAAATTTGGATCGTCGCGGCGCGAGGAGTAACACGAAAGGTCTAACCACGAATAGAAAATCGATCAATTTAAACGAAGTATAATTTAGGATCAACGAGCGGCAATCTGTATCGAGATTGGGCGAGTTATTAAATCCGCACGGCGACCAAGCTTTGCTTTAACCAATCATCACGGAAATTGCTTTTTCCCCATACAAAACACACGGTTTTGTTCTTGGTGCCGCTTGAATTTTTGATTGCATAACTTCACAAATTACGAACAACAGGTCGGACTTCAATGCCTTGTGATTTCGGGAATTAGCACGCGTGACGAATCACGGCTCACTGAATCAATTATCAAATGCGAAACTGTACATTAATGCGCGTAAAATCCGCGAGTATTTGCGCACAGTTTCAAACTTTATTTTAGCACAAATTAATTTGGAAATTTAACGCAACTACTAAACAGCTTTTTCTCGCAAATTGTGCAGAGTACAAAAATATCGTAACGATATCTTTATGTTCCGTCAAGACACTCGCAGACATCTGTAAAATTTTGCCAATATACACGTTCTTCTATTCGAAAGACTGACTCGGAAAATCGTACTTTTAATACTTACCGCATAAGGAGAGTAACAAAATACTGGCAAGGAAGAACCACCCCATACTTCATCAACAGGTCGTTCCGTGAAAAATCCTGCTACATCGTTGAACTTCGCGCGAACCCCGAAACCGTCAGTGGCTGGTGCTGCACGTGGGAACGCAGGTCCCTTAAGAAGAAAAAACCAATTTCCCATTTAAAAAAAAACATACACGAGGCAAGACAGAAGGAAATTTCGTCGGTCCTACAGAATACTTTCATTCTAGATTTCTTTTCCACCGAGTAAGCTCAAAGTTCAAAAGCGGCGAGAATTGAACGGAGAATACCGAGCGCTTGTTCGATCAGCGTGGAAATGGCTGTTGCGACCGCGTCTACACGCGGAGCTTTTCCACAAGGCGGCTGCGGATGCCTGCATGGTTAACTACCCTACGGAAGGTCGAAAATTGCCTGTATCGGCGGATTGCACATCGCGGAGGTGTACGAATAATTGAAACGACCCAGCGTCGGGAGCGGCACCGGCGCCGCGAAAACGCACAAGATCCGCCCGTCCTATATAATCGCCGGCGAATAATGTATAAATTCGCTTTCGAGGGCGAGTCGCGTAGCGCTCTCGACATTTCCGTAAACCAGTAAATGGCTTATGCATGAACGCGTCAGTATGAATCCTGGGCTGGCTGCGGGCAAGATTATATTCCTATCCGCGAAACATCCTGCTCCCTCCCCCCCATTGTAAAACTGCCGCGCGAAACCATATCGCTGGTTCGTGCCGCGGCTCAATATTATCGAGCCGAGCCGCTCACGTGTATTATTGCAGCCGCTAATTTCGCGATACGTCATCCGTTTGACTGTTCGCTGGAAAATCCCCCTTCGGTCTCCCCGCCGTTTCTTAATTAGTCCATCCAAGTCCGCTTTAATTGAAATGACTTTTCGACTGTGGCGATAATTATTACTGCGCAGCTTTTGTCGTGACATTTTTTTCGCATGGCACGCGGGTATTTTACTGTCTAAAAGTCAATCGGTGGATTATCGTTGACACCAGCGAATAGCCACCGATTCGCAGTTAAAGTGTGCACTGAGAAAAATGATTGCATCAATAAAGCACGTATGATAGAACGTATTTGTTAAGCCAAACAGAATTTCTAGTTAGCACGATAGCGCTTGATATTTCATGACCAGAAGTTTGATAGACTTCGCTACACTGGTAAATGCTACAGGAATTCTGATTCGTCCGTTCTCTAACAGACGACTGGCTGGATCTACCGGATTTCTAATTAATGCAACTAGATTTTTTTTCAGTGTACCGCAGTGGTATACTTATACACTGAAATAAAAATCTGATAGATTCAACCAGTCGTCTGTTAGAAAATGGACGAATCAGAATTCCTTTAGGATTTACCATGAAAGATATTTCATAACCAGAAGTTTGCTAGACTTCACTAACAAATCTGGTAAATCCTAAAGGGATTCTGATTCGTCCATTTTCTAACAGACGACTGGTTGAATCTATCAGATTTTTTTGGAGTCTAGAGAAAGGTCCCCTATTACGGGAGCTATTAGGCTCCTGATATGAGATAGCGGAGCTTCCGCTAAATTAACAGGCGTCGTCTGTTGGTTCCACCATGAATCTATTGTCCTTGGAGTGAAATCTGTCTAGCGGAAAATTTATTGTTAGATCGTGCGGATCGATAGAATCGTTGCGAAAAAAGATTTGTCATTGAGTTTGGACGTTGAAAATCTGCTATCTCGTATTAGATTCCTATCTTATAATAGAGGACTGTCCTCTGACTTTAAATCAATGACCATTCACTGTTTTCAGTGATAATCCACTGATTGATTTTTGGAGAGTGCGGTCGAGATATATCAATCGCCGTCAAATCTCAAGGAATCGCAGGCTGCGATTGATTAATTTGTCCATACAATAATAGCAGCGATAAATTGTATCGGGAGAAAAGATATATGCGTACAAATTTGAGACGCGTGTGATAAATTATACAATGAATTATTTATCGATTGATAAATACGGTAATTAATGCGGCATTTGAGTTCATTTATTCCACTCTGTATTAATTTCGTGCATGCAAATTGTAAGAGGCTATTATTAGCAATAGCTAATAGAATTCTACGTGACAATTTATTAAACAATTCGATGAATTATGTTATCGGCCGAGTACACGTGTACCGCCAATAATCGCCATTGAACGTGGATACGCCTCGACGATTATGAGCCCCGATACGAATATCGAATAATATGCAGTTAGTTATCCATTATTATAAGCTTGTTCTTCATCGCGCTCTTATTGCAAGAACAAGAGAGACGTTCCTAATTCATGTGCTAACCGGGGTCCTCAATTATATTAAGGCAATTTAGGGAAGAAACGGCTTAATTGCGAGAAATCGTGTTCCCCGAAAATTTAATTTACAATTCATTTTCAAGATTAAGTTGTAGCGCGGCAGAGCAATTTGTGGTAGCCGGACTCGTTCTAGAAATACGCTTCGTGCGTCTTGCGCGCGCGCGCGCGCACGCGATTGTCGTACGACAGATTGTTCAAGCGCGTCGATATCGGCTGCCAGAATAGAAAAGTTCTTGAGCCTCTCCAGAAATTATCTATTCTGCAGCCAATCGACTTGAACGATTTGTCGTACGACAAACGTGATACCAGCCTTAGGCTGATAGAGAACAATCCGTAAACGCTTAAGACTGTCTCAGTCGTAGACGTAGGGCGAAGCAGAGAGAGACGTAAGTCGTGAAAGGCTATTGTATACGACTTACGTCTCTCTCTGCCTTGCCCTACGTCTACGACTAAGCCAGTCTTGAGCGTTTACGGATCGTTCTCTGCCACCAGCTTTATTCTGCAATGGACGCAAGACGCAAAACGCCAAGCCGCGACGCAAGAAATCGGCCCGTGGCAGTCGATCCATTCGTCTCGTATTCGACTGTGATCGGTCGATTTCGCGCGTTGTTGCGCGGCTTAGCGTCTTGCGTCCATTGTCGAGTAAGCTGAAAAGTCGCCGGCGTTCCGCGCGGAAAGACGCTATTCCGGCTTCGAGGCGCCGAGTCGTCGTCGGATGGCCACCGCGGCGGTCTCGAGAATTCAACGGAGATTACCCAAATGACGCTCGGTCGAGCACGGCGCGATCGGGGCCGCCGCCCATTGTCCGCCGGATCCGAGACGCTCGAGATCCCGCGGTACTCCAGGCTCCGGTCCTACGCGAGGTCTCCGTAAAAACGCCGTCGCGCACCGGACATCCTGCGCCGCGGAGAACATCGCGCGTAGATCGCGGCCGCGCGCGGGTTCGGACGCGCGCCGCCAGGCGCGCCACCTAACGACACTGGCGCACTCTACGGGCGGTGCCCCAGTTTTATCGCAGCGCGAGAAGAAAGAAAAAAAACTGCGCACACGCAATTACGAATCGCCTCCCGTCCGCGCGCTCGCGGAGGACTTTTCCCGCCCGATCTCGGGCGCGCGATTTCACCGCGGCTCTGGACGCGAGATAATTGGACGCGCGAAAAGTGCGCGCAGCTGCCGCGCGCGGCCGCCGCGGCGAGCACCTATCGAAAATCGATCTCGATCGAACGCCGCGCGAGATGTCACTTCGAGTTGGCGCGCGCTCAATCGATGGCGGCGCCGCCGTTCCCGCGCGTCGCCGGAGTCCGCCTGGTCGGCTCGAAACGGGAGTCGCGTTCACGAGGACGATGCACCTGCCAGCCTCCGTCAATTTCGCCGACGTCCGTGCGCCAGCGAGGAAAGTGTGATCCGCGCGAGTTCGAGGCGACGACGGTGATTTTCTACGCGCGCGCGATTGAAGATGAGCAGGACAACGACACTCCAGCCGGTCGACATCGATCGGCTCCTGGAGGCGATCCACAGCCTCCAGAGATCCCTGGTCTGCGCGATCTGGTGAGTCCGCGCGCGACGGCGTCGCGACGTCGCCGGCGAGTCGCCCCCCCGAGCGGACCGGCGTACCGCGCGATCGACTCGCGCTCGATGACTGCGACGGGTATAGGTTAGGATTCGAGCGGTGCAACAAGTGTCCGGCGCGACTCGCGGCAATCATGAATCGAGGCGGCTTGACGGCTCCCGCTGATTCTGCACGAGGGGACGTTACAATTGGACCCCCGCGCGCGAGCTCGAGTGATTTTCTATCGTCCGGGCGAGGCAGCGAGACGAGGGGGAGAACCGCCGAGGGCATTGTGGTGTACACATTTGCGGCGTTGCTGGGCGTTACTGGGCCTTTTCTGGGCATTGTAAAAATAAACTAAGATAACAAGATAAAGTAGTGCCCGCTGGGCATTAGTGGGCGTTGGTGCACAAGATTTCAGTCAGCGGTTACCCCCTTGCAGAGAAAAGTACACGAAGCCCAGTTGATATTTAAATGACACGTCCGTTGCGTTAAGTCACTCGTGCGAATCGAGAGACTTTATCATTGAACCCTTGGGGACAGCACGCTCATGTACTTCCACTTTGTTTCAGCCTGGAGCTCATAACGGAGCCTACCAAGACACGGTGCGGCCATTCATTCTGCAAGGCCTGTATATTAAAATTACTGAAGAACCACTGCCCGCTGTGCAAGGAGAGCGTCAACAGACGCACCATTTCCAAGGACGATCACCTGCAGACCTGCATCGAGAGGTTCAACGCGCTCGTCGCTGCCGTCCAGAACGACAGTCACTTGGACGACAGTGAGTCCTTTTCCGAGTCGACCGAGTTTTCAATTCGTTGTTTGATAACAAGCGGGTACGAAATCCGTCTCTGGATCGCGTTAATCACAATTAGAGAATTCGAAAAGGAAAAGCAGAGAGAGAGAGAAGAGTAGAGGATACGATTCCTCTGGGAAGCGGCCGCTGCGCCAGCGGAACGCCGCGGTATCGAGAATCATTACACTGCCCCCGCTGGATAATAATCGTAATTTCCGCGCTAACTATTGATCCGATATTGTGTTATTCAACCGGGAACGGAAGTTAAAAGCACGGCGCCGCGGCGGACGCCCCCGCCGTAAAAGTACATTAAGTGAGGTCGGCGCTACGTTCCTGGGCGCGCGCGCCGGAGGCCTGAAAAATTTAATTCTCGATACTCCTGGGCGCCTCGATTCGCGCTATACGTTTTAGAGAAAGCTCAATGTTTTATGAGGCCCTGGAGTTCGGGTATCACGTACCTCCCTCACGTTATCCGGCTCCCTCGTGTTCAACACTCCAAATGTCCCTACTATAGATTTTTCCCCTTTGACCGTGTTTTTCGTTACTCGCTTTAACGCCACTCACTACGCGCGACACGCTGGTCGCACTTGGTCGGTTCGCGACGGTTCCCTCTGAAATGGCCCTTTCCGAGGGCGAAAGATTGTGAGCCGAGCCATGTGGAAACCGAATTTGTCTTTAACGGCGAAAACTGGGCTTTAAAAGTCAACGTTACACCCGTTGGTTTGTTAATTTTGTTAACGAGAGTCTGTAGTTAATTAATCGGTTTTTTCTTTTTATTGCAAAACGTAGTGTTGAATTGTAATTATTGTAAAATGCAATGTAAAATATTTGCACGAGAATGGATAGAGCCAGGCGCACGTTATGATTTTGCATATACCTTTTACGCTTTGATTATAAAGTGTATAATGTACACGTTAAAAATATTATATAAAATATAACGTAAACGTTTAAAATTACAATTATCATGTTTTGTGGACATCGCTTATCGCGGAATAGTAATAATAATTCCTGTTCAGCCGCGTAACAATTTTATCGGTGCGCTAGGCGTCGATACGTTGTAATACATTGTGATATTGTTATCGAGATCACTTAATCGCGGTTTCCCGCGCGAAAATTGGACAAGATAAGATGTATTAAGATTATTTTTACAGTTTTGACTGTAATTTTCAGAATTGTACTCGCCCGCATAGATTAGCACGCTCGGTATTCTAGAAATAGGACAATTAGAAGATGAAATAGAATCAGTGACACTATTTTCAATGATATGTAATTGTTTTCTGAATGGCAATGAGGCTAACGCGATTGTATCCGAGTTGATCTGCCTTTTCATAACGTTAGATGTTAGGAACGTACCACTTTAGCAATATCGGCAAATAAAGCGAGACGGTTTCGTCGATATCCGCGATAAAGCTCCGATAATATCCGTGTTACAGTACTATCGCTCTCGCATCAGCCGCGCGATACGAAGGAGAGCTGCTGTTATCCGGACGCTAGACAATCCAACTCCGACAAAGAAAGGTCGTCGAGGAATGAGACGCCTACTCGCCAATTGAATCAAAACGCGGGCGGACAAATCAACAGGCCGTCGACAAGTCGCGAAACAACGATTGATTGTTCTAATCGTCCGCGATGCGACTTCAACGCGCCAAACGAGAAGTCTGAACCTATATCGCCCTCCCCCCTCGTATCCCACGGCGATGAAAATGACAATGCGATTCACAGCCTGCCGGATATTAAAGTTCGCACGTGGATACACTCGATGCCCCCCGATATACTGACCGCCGATGATTGGATCGCGGGGGACGAAAAACCGATCGAAGACAAAGCTAAGTCGGCGAAACCAATATCCGACGACAATGGTAAATCAGACGAGACCGGCGAAGTACGTCACGGCAAGATCGACGCGAGCCGCAGAGCGAGCAGAGGTAGAAAACGTGGTACGGTTTGCCCAAAGCGTATCGACGCGGACGACGCGTTGTCCCAGGTGGATAAAGGGGCGAGGCAGATTGGCGAAGTAATAGAGATCGATTCCGCTGCTAGTGGATTGAAATACAAGGCGTGTCACGCCAGAGTACGCGCGAAGGAGAGCCACAGGATTGCTGCGGGGTCCAAGTCGGTCAATCAAAGTAAGTCGTCGTCACCGACGGCGGCGAGCGATCGGGTCGCGACGTCCGCGCCTCCGAGACCGAGCACATCCGCGATCGCCAAGCAATCCAACTGGTCCGGCATGATGGAGTTCAAGAAGGAGATGAAACGGACGAGAAAGGGGAAGATGAAGAGACTGAACGTGAGCACCAAGAAAAATAGGGATCAGCCTCGGATAGTCGAGAACGTTAAGCTCTCGCCGAGCAGCAAATTCGACTTGTCTGGCGTATCGACGACTTCTAACAAAAGCGGAAAAGCGACCAACGTATCTGACCGGTTAGAGTCGAGCGATCGGAAACGGGATGCGAGTGATGGGAGTCTGGACTTATCAGAAGTGACATCGTTGAACAAGACCAGTCGTCAGACGGAATCGCATAACGAGAGTAAGAACGATAATCAGAATGCATCGTTCATCACGCTGGAGGAAGGTAGGAAGTTACGCATATTAAATCTGAACGCCAATCAAGTGGGCAAAATTATCGGCCTCGAAAGTGCCGCGGAAGATACTCAACGTTCACCGAATCGACGTTGCGAGGAGAATGTCGCTGATTGCCGTGATTCACCGCGAAAAAGATCAGGCGTACCGACGCCGGAGAAACGCGAGGAACATGTACACGAAATAATCCGTGTACAGGTTCCTCGGTTTTCTCCGGCGTTGGTCTCGCAAACTTCTACCGGCAACTTTAGAAGTTCGTCCCGCTTGCCGGCCGAAAAACAGACTCCCGGACCTCGAGAGACCCGTGACGTTCAAGGGAAATCGAGTGGGGCTGCTTCTTCTCAATTTTCGACGCCGAACAAGGGTAGATTATCCTTGAGAAGAAAGCCGGAGATCGACGGTAACAGGGGCGTTGCTTCGCCACTATCGAGTCAACTTCCGCTGTCGTACAGAATATTGATTGACAAACGCAACGAAGATGTTAGCGGTCGCAAGAGCGTCGATTCGTCAGTACACGTGGACGGTGTGCCGTTTGATCGACTGAAAGTTGTGAGACGTGACCTGAACTTCCAGGCAATTCGCGAAGATCAACAGCGGAGCAACCAGAACACGGTGTCCGCACGCTCCGGCACAGTCGAAGCTGGAGATGGAAACGTTTCCGGAATTGTTCGTCAGGACGGAAAGCTCGGTCGCGATTCTGCGGCGCCGAGGAGGCCCGTCCCAACGGGATCGAGGGGTCTCGAGAATCAGGGGCATCAGTCTCTCGTGAAATTTATGCAACTGGGCGCGTTAATTAGGCAACGTAATATCAGATATTTTTACCTGGGCACGACTAAACGCGGGTGTTCGTTGCCAGCGGAATGTCGAACTACTCCGATTTGCAATATGCAGCAATCGGTCAGCGCACACGAGGCAGCAACGTCTCTTAATCCGTGGACCGATTCGCTAAACTTGAGGGGCATTACCGTGGTGGAGAATACTGGTTTCGCGAATAACTCGAGTTCGCACCAAGCGGCTTCAAAGGAATTCCCCGCGTTACCATCGATTTGCGAAGCTCCCGCGACCTCGACGCCGAAAAGAGATTTAAATCGATACAAGAGCGCGACACTCGTCCGCTCTTCGAGCGCAAATCACCAGTCGGATAAGTCAATCGCTGAAGGATCTCGATCTCTTCGTGAAATGTCTCGTGCGGATAAGAGCGCCATTCACGGGACAATAATCTCGCACACTTATCCAGGAACGTCAAATTCTATTAAACTGCTGTCACCGGACAAAGATTCGCAGCTGAAGTTCCTGGAGATAGACTCCCCGAGCGAGCGCGAGAAGGCGAGACGCGCGAGCTCGATTAAGTCCGCTATCAAAGGAAACAACTTTTCCGAGATGGAAAGCTCGCGCCTCGCAGCGTCGGCGCAGGAACCTTTCACCGAGGGCTCGTGCAAGAAGAAGAAAAGAATGAGATGCGCCAGTGACAGAAAGCTATTTCAGGACGGGCCTGACGACGGATGGTCCCGTGATTCCCGCCACTCGGCCAGCGACGGCAATCGAACCGCGGTGAAATTTGACAAATACAGCAAATTATCCGAGGAGGCGAGCTCGGGTCGTTTGGCCGCGAATAAAAAACGTCGCTTGAGTTCCCCGGACAACCAAGATGTCGCAATCCCGTCGGTTTCTAAAGAACAGGACGCGCCTGGGACAAAATTCACGATGTCTGACTCGGACATGGAATCGAGATCGGCGACACGTGTTGACACGAAAACTTTAAAGAGGTATTGATGAAAGTTTATATTTTATTATATGTGATTCCTTATATGTAAAACTCTATATTTTCCAATGTAGGAAAATTAATAAACGACACAACCGGCAAATTCTAATTAGAAAGATTTACTGCGAAAAATATTGCCTCAGCCAGAGTCTGAACCTGGACCTCTCTGCAGTCTAGGCGGGCGTTTCACCAATTCGATCACTGAGGCATGTGGCAATATTTGTCGCAATAAACCAGTCTAACGATGATATCTTCGCGTTTATCTTTCGACTTTAAACTGCGCAGCGATTCGAGTTGTCGGCAGTACACAGAACTATCGATACGCGATTATGCACCCAGAAGAAAAGTTTCTTGGAATTTTGACCTTACTAGAGTTTTATTTAATTTCAAAGAAACGATTTCTTTGCCTTAACCAAAATTTTATTTGACTGAGGCTGAAATTTCTAAGAAAATTCGTATCTGTTTCTTCAAATCTAGCTCAAATGTTTTAGTACCAGTAAATAAAAATTTAGTAGATTCAAAGAAACACCATTTCAACGTACCTCATTTTTTGTTTAAAAACCTAAATAATCTTTTTTCTGGGTGTGTGCGTTTATTAATTTTTCTACATTAATTATTTACTGGTGACAATAAATCTGTATGCCTGTATTCTATATCTTGTCGAGTATCTCCCGTTTTCCTGCTTCCAACACGCGTGCTTCTTTTCCCTCTACCTTTCTTGTTACAATCTTATTTCATATTTTTAGTTTTTATCGTAATTTGATTTATGTGATTGTAGAGATATCTAGCGTTACTACTGTTGATCGTAATTTTTCTCTACACAACTAACGAACTATTTTTGCCGCAGTTGAATGTGTCTCTTCTCGCCCTTCCTCTTCTTTTTCCAAGCTTCTTGCAACTACTCGGAGCGATTACTATTATACGCGCCCGTTATTACCGTTACTTCTCAGACGAAGTAATGCAACAAAGCGAAAGATAGTACGCTGCGCATTTAATCTCAGTAAAGTACTCCTGTCATGATTTTTTTTCCCCCCCGAAGACACAGCGGCGAGTGTCAATGGAGCGCATCGATTACGGACACGGCTGTGAAAAAATGTTCGACCAGGCAGGATTCTGACGGAGAATCTCACCGTATTCGGAATATCGATGAATGGAGCGATGAACACGACGCAACGGAAAAAAGATTGACGAAACAGGGTGGAAACTGCCAGAATAGCGTCAAACCAATGGGCAGCCCGCCCGAAGAAACCTCGGCGGGTCATCAATCGTCTCGTTCGAGCAACGTATCCAGGACAGAGAGGAGCAAAGCCGCAAAGTCAAGCCAGAAAAGTCCCGCGAGGGAGTCGGATATGTTTGAGAGCAATAGCCTGTTCAATTCGGAAAATCTGGACTGTATACTGCAGCAGCAACCGACAAAGTCGAACGCGGACGACACATCGAGGAAACGCGTGGACTCCTCTAACGACGACATTATAAACAGAGTGCTGCAGATCGATCGATCGCGAAGTAATCCCGGCGCATGTCGACCGACAGTCTCTACTTCTGCCTCGTGGAACGACGCTACAGGTCAAAGAGAAAGGGACAGCGGGGAGGACTTGTTACAGGACAATTTTAACGAGATCATGGCCAACGTCGAGCAGCCGCAAAGCAAGAATCTACCTGGTGTCGAACAACCGGAACGCAATCCCGATCGCCCGCTGGCGAGACAGAAAACGCCCAGCTATCCCGCGATGACAGATGAATCGCGCCGCGCCACGCAGGAAGCTCCGATCATGTTCCCGTCATCGACGAACGACATGTTCGAGTGCGATTCTCCTAGAAACAGCGAGTCACCTGCGACGAATGCTATCTCAAGAGATTTTGACAAGAAGAATGTAGCCTGCAGCCAGGAAAGACACGGCTACGTGAGTGACCAGAGAGACAGAAGGGATGCAACGGCAAACGTCGACGCGTTTGACAAAGACTCACGTAAGAAAATCGTATCGAAGCACAATGTATCGCGAGAGATGGACAAGTCCCTCGAGGAGCGTGGTGGTTCGATACAATCGGCGGGTCGGCTTCACGTTGACGATGACGACACGCAAAAAGTAACGATTGGCAACGGGTCAAATTCGAAGGATGATACACTCGAGCAAGATTCGTTCATGAATATTACGCTGCATCAAGCTCGGCTGCAATTGTTTGAGGAGGATCTGCTCGGCGTCGCGGCCCAAAATCAAACAGATGCGAGAAAAACGATTTCGCAGGAAGCTTCACCCCGAGAGGAGCAACGCACTCCGAAAAGAAGAAGGCAGAATACTCGGTGCAGAGATGCGGAGCCAGAGGTAAGTGTTTGTTCTGTCTCACGATATCTTTCCTATTTTTATCTTTTTTTTTTAGTTTCTTCGCGAAAGTTTATCTTTGATATTCCGCAAAATAATGTTTCCCCATCTCGTCTCGAATTTGTACAAAAAATCCACGCCCGTAACGAATTGAGTTGATATCTGCAAGTGTAAAATTTATGTCTAATATACAATATTTGAATAGTTCTCGTGAAACCGATAGCGCGCGGAGAGAATGCAAGGGAAGCGCATCGCAAGCAGGTTTCCTCGGGGCTTATGGAAATTTCTACCTTATCGAAATAATTATAATTCGCCTAATTACCTTTCTTGCGTGCTCAAGTTTAAGATCAAAATTTGACCCGCGATATTAAATGCTTAGCAACGTAGCAACATAAGTGCGCTAAATTCTATTAGATTTCACGAACGTCGCAACGGGTTTTTACAACCTGCCCGCTTTATGAGCGAGCACTTTACGTCGGACTTGTGTAGAGTTTACAATAGTTTACATAGAAATAGAGCAGCGAATGCATTATGAAATAGCCTGTTCCGTACGTATACATCACCTTTCGCAAGCTCGCGCTGCTATAAAGTGCGCCATTTGCAATCTCATTTAATTCAGTCGGTAATTTATAACGGAATTATGATACGCGTGCGGTATATGTTGACCCTACGGCACAAAAGCTTCTCTGTGCGCCGTAACGAGTATCATATAGCACTTTTCAACGCAGGAACACTCGGCCGACGAGGACGACATGGTGGAGGGGACTCCTGAGAAAAAGATGAAGAGGTAAGTACTCGTACTCTTTACGCTCTTCTCTCTTACCCACGTGCACTCTTCGTGCCTGTACTTAGGTGTTTCTGCTGCTTAGGTAATATGCACGTGGCCATAAATACGATAGCGTACGTTGCGTGATTCACAAAGAAACGAGCTGTCCCTCTGCCTTTTCAAGCTTCGAGCACGTCGAAAAGACGGGCAAAAGTTAAAAATCATAAGATCGAAATGATTTGGTAATGCAATCGACTAACATGTGACGGTTGTTTTTTTTTAGTATAGTTTCTACTCGATATTACTTGTACACACTGAGGAGAGAGCTATTGAAATGACTAAATAGGTTTAGCTGACGGTATTTCTTTAGTTCCAATGTGTTTTTAAGCTAAACGTGTAGTCACTTATCGAAACTTTTTTTTAATTTACGTAGTAAAACAATAATTTTTCTAAGGCTCTATGTATCAAACATTAATTGAAAGTTCGACCACTTGATAAGGACCTGATACCTGGGTCGAAACGTCGTATCGAGTGTAATTTTTAATCAAATATATTGCCAGTTGGATCGACAAAAAGCTCTGTTTCCTATTAATTAAAAGAACGCAACGGGGTAATAAGAGCCAGACGCTAGATGTTAGGTGCGGATGTAACAAATTTATATTATTTATTTGAAACTTAACAACGTTAAACGTGGTCAAAACGTTTGACATTGTTAATTTTCAAATAAATAATATAAATTGTCGATGAATCGATATTTGTATCGAATAATTTTGTCTACAAAAGTGCATTAAAATCTGCCAAACAAAACACGCGCGATTGTTTAGAAAATCGCCTTAGAAAATCGAAAAGGGTGATTCTGAATATCCCTGTTAGTTCGGGACACGCGCGAGGTATATTGTAATAACGTTGCAGCAGCGCAGATGACGTTAAAACGATCAAACTAAGGGATCGACCACGAGCAAGTACGCCTAATAACTTCTTAACGTCGGTGTCGTCAACTTCCGAACGGACTCCGAGTACATTGAGATTGGGTCAGATAGCTCGTCCTCGCTTGACTGACGCGAACACACCTACGACACCGTTCAGAATGTGTCCAGCTGCGCAAAGTACGCCAATGACAGGGCACAATTCCATCGTCAGGCCGTCCAGTCGTCTCGACGTATCCGGCGGGAGCAGAAGGGTTGAGCGTGTAGAAAGCGGTAGCATCTTGTTGGCGAAGCAGGTGGACACGAGGACGCAGCAGAATGTCAGCTGGCAGCCTGTGCCTCAGGAGCGAGACCTGTGCTTCGTATGCACGGGCTTGTCGCAGGGCGAGGTCGCCATCGTCAAGAGCTTCGCGGCGAAGCACAACGCGAATTACGTGAACCAGTTCGACTCTGACGTGTCGCACGTTATCGTCAAGACCACCGGCGAGCAGAACGCGGCGAAGAGTACGTTGAAGTATCTGCAGGGTATCGTTCACCGAAAGTGGATAGTCAGCTTCAGATGGGTCCGGGACTGCATTATAGAGCAGAAGCTGCTGGACGAGGCTCCTTACGAGGCCACCACGGAGATGGAGGATGGTATTAGCGTCGCCGGACCTCGTACCGCGAGACTATGTGAGAGTGGTCTTTTTCAGGACTTCACGTTTCTGTGCGTCGAACCGTACGACAACGTTTCGCTGGATCAGTACCAGGTCAGTGTTCGGGTCGCTTAATTTTCGCGACCGGTAACGAGAAAGACGTCGCATTCCGAGTTTCCGCCCTCGGAATCGCTGGAACGTTTATCTCCTTCTTAGACACTATTAACTTTTACGCTGCCGGCATTTCTTCATTAAAATGAAAAGGTCTTCTTTTTTTCACCGAAAATTTACCTACATAAATTACACACACATATTGCGCAGAATTTCAAGATTTGTTAGAGCCACAAAAGTAACTCTTCCGGCAGTCTAGAGATCAACTTCTGTTCGAGAACGCGACAGAGCTTCTTGGACTGTAATTAAAATCGATTCGTTGTACATGTCACGTGGACCGGAAGGATTTTTATTTACGCATTCGGTCGCAGCCGCACCATTTACAGTTGGACCAGGTCCAAATCCATCATGTAACGATACCTTTGGTTTTTAGCGCTTGCTACTCGCTGCCGGAGCCTCGTTGGTCAATACCGTCGACGTTCTCGCTGAGAGAAGAGGCGTGAAGGGAATTGTGATCCAAGAGAATATTCATGATAAAAAAATTATCCGTAAGTTGTCGCAAATAAATAAATGAATGCGCGATGCATCCTTGTGCAAAAATATTTTAAAAGAGTCTGACGCTCATGTTGATATTTACATTAAATATACACACGATTTTAATTATCGGTATTTATATAAAAATTATAATAAAAATAGCTAGAAAACAATTCTATGGAAACGTATTAAAATACGTTTGTGTTTCGGTTTGTTGGATAGATCATTGGTGCCGAGTTACCAAGGCGGCGGACATTTCTGTGCAGTGGATAGTAGAATGTATCGGCCAATACAAATTACTTAAGCTAACACCATGTATGACCAGTCTCTCGCCACACGAATTGTATGCTATCGGCTACCCGCGAGATCTCGTAGAAGAAGATAAGGATTTCGTCGACGATGAATAGACAGAAAAAATGCGCGTGTTCGTTGATATTCCGTGCCATCATTTAAGTTTAAGTTTTCAGTAGAATAAACGAAATGGCTACGATAGATAGATTTACAATTATTTGGTAGTACAGTAATGGCTACGATATTTACTGTACTACCGAATAATTGTAAATTTATTTTTTGTTCTATCCAATATCTATCATCACGATACAAACTGTTATATACGACTTCATTGTTTCTACTTTTGTACACAGTATATATGAGCCAACGTTACCAAGTATATTGTAATTTATTTATGTTTTCCTAATACAGAACGTTTTCTATTCGCTGAAGTCTGCCTCTCTCCTCATTTTCCTACAATTCCCCGCACACTCGCCCGAGATCAACATCTTCGTTGCTCGTTCGCTGCTGCCGTCCGCTTTCCGAAAACTTCTCTCCGTCTGGAGATCCATCTTACGTAGCATTCCAATTTAGCCTCGAGAGTTTCCCCGAGACCGCGGTAAATGCCGGTCGCGAAATACCATCTTGGAGATATCTGACGCGCGCCTCGCCGATGGGTGGGTGCGAGAGAAGAAGACGAAATCCATGCGGACGTGATGACGCAAAGGACAGGTCTTTTCGCGATACGACAATGCCGAGATCGTAAAGTCCGCCTGTCGTGCGGGAACGCGTCGGGGGTATTCATGTATTCACCCAACACACGTACCCATATTGATTTGCCCGGGACCACCTGTAGCCAACTCTCATCCGCTCGCGCATCGCACGGCCTTTATGAATCCCGTCCAATGGTACGCAGACGAGAGGAAACGAACGCCCCGCATTCTGTATTCTCGATTTCGATATTAATATCGCGGCGATACACATGCGAAGAACGAATCGGGGGATATAAGGGTTCGCGAGAATTCGCGGCTGCAAAAGCACGCCGGTACTCTCCCCCAGACGTCGCGCGCCAATTGCCGCCGTAATCGACCCTATCCGTTCCGAATAATATCTCCGACGTGCGTCGCAAATTGATGAAAATATATTCGATGTTTACCGCCAATGGTGGATGACTGCGGCTTATGAATTATGCAGGCGGAATCTACAGTCTAACAATGGCATTCGTGCATCGCGACAGAACGCTTTGTATGAGCCGCGGTGAATTTTGATTTGAGACAAGTTACTCGGGATTTAACCGTCTCTCCTTTCGCCGTGTAGGGAGATTCGATTATGCCTCTTCCCTCACACCGTAGCCACGTAGCTCGGGGGACTGTTGAAGTTCAACCATTGTGCGCGGCTTCTACTGTACCCGTGTTTGCGAATCGCTCTCAATTGAACGGAGAGTATTGGAGGATTCCATTGTGTTTTCGCGCGACGCCACTCATCTGCGTGTGCGTGCGCGGGCGCCCATTTATGTCGTTCGCAGGTGGCAAAATAGTAGAACATTATTGTCTTCGAGGCGGCGCCTTCGTTAAATTGAAATCGTCACGCCAGACACTAACGAGAAAAGTATAAGCTTCTTTCTCGACGCTAACGAGAAAAATACAAGCTTCTTTATAGACGCAGGGACTAACGAGAGAAATGTGAGCTTCTCTATCTCGCACCAGCATAGCGGATGCAGATCTTTTTGATCGCGGAGAACCATATCAAAAGTATTACTTCCACGCGCAGACTCATTGATAATTACGCTACTTTCTACGACGTTTCTGCACGGAGAGAATTTTTTTTTCAAATTTACCTGAATATCACGTGATCGTTTTACTCGCAAAGTGGTAAAATTTCAAAAAACTCTGATAAAATGTATAGTCCCACGACTTTCGGGGTGAATTTTCGGAGAAAATTCCGCGTGTAGCGGGGAAAAATTTCTGTATGTTACAACAAACAACGAATAAATCAATCCGCGATCGTCTATACTTATATCATAGATAAGCGTCGGCCTAGCAATCAAGCGCGTGATTACACAGGGGTCATTAATAATCACGTTCGCGGGTGATAATAACGCTCATCAGATATGCTCGCTCCATCGCGCGTTGGTCTTCGCGTTGTAACGTATCTCGCGTAATAGTAACGTTCGCGCGCATGGCATCTCGTTGCCGGTCTGTTACGTAAAGCGTAGGCAATAGCCCCACGCTTATGAGTTCCCACTTAATCACTCCGAGAGGCAACAAAGTTCCGCGCTATCCCTACAACTGTCGGAGCATTCCATTCGGACGCCGCGTTAATTGCGCCGCGCGTTCATCTAAGCGTAGCTTTAATCCATCAATGCGTGCGAAACGCGCGCGTTCATGCGCCTAGACGCTTCGTTTGGACCTCGAGCGTCGGGGAAACTCTCGACCGAGAGGACACCTCTAAAATTTTTTACCTCTCGAAAATACGAATGTACTTCTCAAATTTTAATGGTGCGATCTTTATTCTCAATATCCCGAGTCGAAATTCTGACCCTATGTTGAACCTTAGGGCCTACTAATAAGGTTCTAAAATGCGTAGTTTTTGAAAAATTTAAGGGTTTCCATACTTTTTCCTCACCCTGTATAGTAGGACCTAAGACAGTAAAAGAGGTCGAACTGCAAGTACAAAATTGACTCCTACTTTAAAACTGATAGTGTCGGAAATATCTGCTTTTGCCAATTTAGCATTAAAGTAGGTCCTTTTAGGAGCTAAAGTAAATTTTTAGAATTAAAGATTCAAGGGAGGAGTAAAAAAATATAATGTCATCAAAGTAGGTTATCGCTGGTCTATGTAGGTGTATAGATCAGCTAAGTAGGTGTATCCTTAAAAGTGTCAAAATAGTACCAAAATTTCGACTCGGGATATCTACGTAAATAATACCTTTCTTACGTCGCGAGAGGAAAACGGACAATTGTGTAACCGCGTGACTTGAAACGGGTTAATGCACGTCCATATCGATGAGTGATAGTGGGCCATCAGCGTTTCATCGACCTGTACCTTATGCGTTTCGAGACAATACCACCCGCTCCTTAGTATCGCCAAATTGTCCGGTTAAATTACAATTTATGAAAAGTACGGCAATAACTTTTTATCGCTCCGATAAATTACTGTGTGGATCGCTGTTACTCGAAGCAGCTTCTCTTCAGGTCAAGAGATCACCTCCGTAAAATGGAGAGTCCTTCCCACCCGTGTAGGGAATATACAGAGTATTCGCCGATCGCATTTGACGAAGCGATGTATATATAGATTTCAACAATAGAAATGGAAACGAGAGTGTTTAAATTTTTCCATTCTTACTCAACTGGGAACTGAATTTATCAATATTTTGAGTTTTTACCCGATTCGTGCACGGTTATTAAATTGAATGCTAGCTAATTCGAGTTAACGTTTGTATTTTTTGCGGTATTACAAACTGAACTTAATTGAATTCTCTTCAAATATTTCTGTAGAATTTTAGATACGCTTTTGTGTTTTTTTTTAACTGTACGATTTCCAAGTTGCAATTGTAAGAATTTAAAACGGTTACTCTATTGATAATGTATCCAAAAATTTCATTATAAAGGTATTTTTGCGTGTTCTATTTAAAATTTATTCCTTTTTCGAGTTTACTATAGCTACTCTTTTACAAAAGCATAACAATTCCAAAATTATTAAATTTACACAGCATAAAAATTATGTTTTATATTGATTTCGCACAGTACACATCGAACTAAAAATTCTTTGGAATGTAAAATGTAATGTTTAAAATTACATATATGTTCTTTCGAAAAAGTCCCTCATTATGTTTGTATAAATATGCCCCAATAATAGACAGTTAAAATATTAATATCAGTACATAGGAAAAATCCAATAAATTGCTTGATAAAAAAGTCATGATATCGGTCATATTATAATAATGATCAATATATTGAAATAACCTCAAAAGTTGTATATTAATATTAATCGACGTATTTAAAATCCGGTAGAAAAAACTATCGTTATCCGACGGTTACTATTTCCAGCACGTACTTTACTTATTTTCAATGCCTGAAAATGCACGCTGATGTACGACGCGTGATAGTATCTGCTTTATCGCCTCACATATTTATTCTGTGCGAAACTTTCCCACGGAATGATACAATAAACCAGTGTAAAAAATGCCGCCGATAAGCGATAAATAACGAATAGCTCGGTCCACCGCCAAGACTACCATCTCGTGCGAACAATTTCACGGAACATCGCGCATGCCCTGCGGACAATAACGGACCGTCACCGGAATACGATGTGACGCGAGCCGGTACCTTTTATGAGCAATTTCGTGAAAAAAAAACTGTCACTTTTTATCTCCGGGGCATCTTTGGGGCCACACCGTTGACAGAATCGAAGAATGGAACGCCGGCCGTCCTTTCTCCGTCACGTCGTTTTCTTTAATTGGCAATAAAACGCAAACATCAAACGTCATCGTCACAATAGGCGGCGAAAACAAAAGCTCGAAAGCCTGGAGGAGATCGCGAAGAATTTGAATGAAGGCAGATTCCGTATTCGCTCGCTTTAACTTCCACGTCATGTGTCCAACGCTCATCTCGGCAGAAAATTACACATCCCGGGTAATTAACGTCTCGCGAATAACACAGAAAGAGAGCAGCGTGAGGGAATAATATTTTACTTACTATAGAGATTATTTGGTCGAGTCATGTTGTCATGGTTTCATTTAGAAAAAAAAGTGCAATCCACTTAAATTGCCGCGCACGAAAATTGTGCAACTAAGCATAAAAGCAGACATTTCCGTTTTTGTTTTAATTAACATCAGCTCTTAGACCGATATCTTCTGAATTAAAAAATTCTAAATCTTTTCATTTCCTTTAATGACTAAAAAAAGACATCTTATTTTTTCACGGTGGAAATGATAAGATAAAGTATATTCATAGATATATGAAATATCTGAATTAAATACCGAAGTTAAATATCTAATTTCAAACTAGAGATCTTTCCATGTTGATTATTTTACTTTCTGATAACTGCAAGGTATTGTAGTTGAATAAACTGTTACTTTAACTGATATTAATGAATGTACAGTAGAGTTACCTTAGAAATAACGAATCTAAAAGGAAGAAAACTCCCCACTAAGCACTTGCACCTTTTACAATAAATAGTACGACCTCTACGCTGTAAAATGAAACGATAGAACTTAAGAATATTGTATTTCGAGACCGCCATCGCCATCTCTAAAACCCAGAAATAGAACGTGAGAATTCATGAAGGTCTGAAATCTACCAGATTTTTATAGAATTATTCAGCCAATAGTCGGTAATGAAAATAAACCAAATTACGAGATCGCCTCAATAACGTACACATATAATAGACGAATTTGATTTCCAAAACGAGGTCGCGTTCTTCAACGAGCATGAAAGACAAAGACTGCAAACAACGGGGACGGGATTTGCGTGCGCGTACATTTGGATGCATCCGATGGGGAAAGATTGGAGCATCATCCCCGGCACTCTTAGCCCCTCGGTCCGCTCGCCAATTAACAATAGCAAGTGCCGAGAGACGACCTTTCCACTCTGCTAATTTGCTCTGGATTTAACTGCAGCGCACTTTAGTCGCAAAGGCATTCCGACAAGCTGCTCGACGCCCGCGAAAATGACTCTCGGTATCTATGTATTCGCAAATTGGTTTGCGTAACTGGACGAGACTATTCCGCTGGTCGCAGGTGAAATTCGTGCCACGGCGGGTCGAAACACGAGAGGAAAAAGTCAGATGGAAATTCAGGGCGATTGATTTTGTACACCGGGACGCTTAAAATAGCGAATTAAAGAGATCCGTATATAAGATACCTCGTTCAATGTTAGATAATGCTTGTCGCTGTTAACAAAATAAGTAAAAAAGCACTGAATCGCATAGAGGAAAGTCCTCTGTTACGAGATAGGTTTCTAATATGAGACAGCAGGTTTTCAGCACCCAATTCAATCACAATTTTTTTTTCGCAACGATTACACAATTTAACAATTTTCGACTAAACAGATTTCGTTCCAAGGACAAATTCGTGATGTCTATTAATTTAACAGAAACCCCGCTATCTCATATTAAGATCTTATTTCACAATAGAGGACTTTCCTCTATAGTTTCAGTTGGAAGAAAATTTTTATGAATGCTGTATGAAACAATACGCAATAACAATAATTAATTAATTAAAAATTATTACGCTGCCTCCAGCTTGCCCGGGTCTAAGTATGATTTGGCGTTCTAGTTTGTATTTGAGTTATATCTTAAAAAGGTCCTGATTAAACTTTAGTTGATTAATTAATCGTTATACTTTTTAATGTAACTTTATCACGACTTGATTTTATTTCCGGAGACTATACGGCATTACGTCAACGTTGATAAAGTAGCCGTTAAACAATAAGAATCATCGCGGGAAGGAGACGGTCGGATATCGAAGCTGGTGGTGTTCTCTCGTAATCTAACGTCCCGGTGTACGTCGTCGCCTGGTTGAAGCTCGGTGACGAAATTTGACACACGTCGCTTAAAATGTCACGCTGCAACGTGACTTGTAGCCACAGGACGTGGAGCTCAGAATTTACGTGAGTCGAGTTCGCAAACGATCTCGATGTCCGACTTAAATTGAATAAACTTGAGGGTTGCTATGGAGCGCTGCGGCAAAATGCAAGCACTTCCCGAAACCGTAAGACTTCCGGATTTCGTAAGCCTGTTTAGGGAAAATTCGCAACGTGGATATTGATAAATAAGTCTACGTTTTCGCGATTCCCCATAACGACGTAAAGCCTCACGATAAAGCTCCCATATGTTCGCGGAATGCGAATCAGTATTCATGTGCGTGTTCTTTTACATCTTCTTCGCTATATTTCTGAATTTCAATTGTGTTAATCAATGTACAGTCTTATTCCTTAATGCCTGGACCTGCATTTTTATCATAATTTTTCTCATAATAATATACGAGTCACTAGTTTCAGGTTGTACGTATGTGCTACCACAGACTTCTATAGAAGCTGTATGAACCACAGCCTGAAACTCATCGATGTATAGTTGGGAGCAAAGATTATAAAAATGTGAATCCTAGTAAAACTGAGGTCCAGGCATTAATGAATAAGACTGTACTAGTAACTTTCCTTTTGGAATCAAAAGGGAACGTAGCTCCCGCGGTAAATGTTCATATTTTACAATGACGAATCGGGCATACGCTGTTTCGCGCGGATGAAGCTTGCGGGTCTCAAATTTCGGGCGGAAATGGGGCTGAATCGATCGCGCAACTTTTGCAATTTTTAAACTGCAGAAATTAAATTCCGTGAAATCCGCGGGATTAATAGCAGCCAGCCGCGAAGCACGGAGCAAAGTCGGGAGAAAAGTTGAGATACGCTTCGATACCTCGCGTTATCACTGCTTCGATGAGTGAGTATTTTGCGGTGCGCCGTTTACGGCGGCGTGCGAGTGACAGCGGTTTATACGATTCGCGAATTATTATGCGGATCACAGCGAGGTGGGCGCGATATCCCTAACTTGCCACTCCTGCTGGGAGTCACGTAGAGGATGCTTTGTGCAACGAGCATGTAATTTCATCTCCACCGCTGGTCGGACATTTGTCAGCACACGGCTGAGGTCTCGATTTCTTGAGCCGCGTGACAGCCAATGTGATTTCGTTTGCGTACCTTATCCCCGTCCGTTTAAACAATTGCTCGACAAAATTCAACAAGTTCGCCAGAGACTCGTCAACGTTTCAACGGTCTGTCGTCTGGCGTAATTTTTCAACCGAAAGCTAAGCTGTGAAAAATCATGGTTCTTTTTTTAGAAAGCAATGTTGCTTTTTTTATTTCTGTCCTATGAGGGGGCTTTTGTTTGCCACGTTAAAGCTCCGTCGTTTTATTTACGGTTTCCTCTTTCTTTCATCCCGTGACGGTGATTTATTAACACATTTCCAAACGATATAAATACGACACTTTGAGAGGCTCTATGTTAAAATTGCGATAAGGTAAAGAATTAAAACGTTACAAAAGTGAAGCAATGATTAATTGCATACAGGAAAATTTTACACGTGATTTACTTATGATGTACGACGGAAAGTGATGGGGGAAAAACAATGTTTAATGAACCCGGTCTACAGAGGGTAAGTACTGTGCCAGAAGTTCCGTAAATATAATTCTAGTTATTCATTTCAACCGTGGGACTTTATTCTTTACTCTGAGTGATTCGGCGCAGCTCTTATAATTCTCAACTGTCGTAAAGAGTGAGTCCCCGGAGAATCAAATGGCTTATTGCGAAGTTGTAGCGGTTCGTGCAACCGCAGGCGCACAGAATATTTCCCAATTGACAAACTTTACACGTGTATACGTGCATGTCACATTTGTACGCTGCGTATGCACACGTTTCGATCTACCTGCGCCCGAGAACATAAATCGAGAAAGCGGGCTGTTTGCTCTTGCAAAACGTTATTCTAGACCCATATCAAAGCGGTACTACCATTAGTGGTAGTATGTACCGAGTATGAAACTAAATTATTCGGACTCATTGTAATTTTACTCGGCTTTTTCTCATACTGCATTTTCCTCGCTTTTCCTTCGCGCAACTTCTTTATGCGTCTACTGCGTCTCCAGCCGAGGTTGCATTTTTATCTCTGCGCCGAGTCACGAAGAAAATTGTCAGTAAATTTATATTGTCCGAGTGCTACAAACTTAAGTATTTACAAGACAGCAAGTAAATGGGAATAAAAAAAGCAGTCTTGTATAATTCAGGAACCGACGCGGGCTGCATAAAAATTAATCGAAAATCGATTACTGCTTCAAGCCACTTCGAAATAATGAATTAATGATTTCTCTAGCTAGTAGCGTAGTATATTTTTTTCTTACAATTTTTATCGCAAAGAGAAGTCGGGGGGGAACGTTTCCTGAATAAATGAATGAGGATTAAAGCAGGATAATTACATAAAATGCGACGTAAGAAATGTGCAAGGTGAATCAGAATTGTATTCAATATAGTCGATATCTGGTCGAAGATAAGATGTACCGATGTACCAAAAAAAAAATACGAATACGAAGTCGCAGTGGAAGCGAGAGAATATTAATATTATAATACTGTCGAATCGTCGGAAGCCTCCCTGCGGGGAACATTGTATTTCATTTTTCGCGTCTCGCCATAAATCTGCGCCGGGTTTGATTAAAACCGGCGCGCGTGCCGAAGCAATCTCGCAATTTCGCGATCCGCGGGATTTATCCAAGAAACCAGGAGCCCGGCTCCGCGTAATGCGACCCATCGAAACTTTGCGGGCATACGCGGCATGCGGGAAAAATCGTGTAACGAGACGTGTTTACGATGGAAAATACGCGAGAGACCGGGGCAAAAATGATGGCCGGCAAAGTTGCGGGCGTTGGAGCAACCGCTGACAAATTCTGCCATTTCAACGGGCAGAGGTGGAAGTTCGCGACCGTGGCTCGCGCGAACTAACGAGTTGCCATATCGCTGCGAGCGCTTTGGATAATTCTCTCGTTTTCGCGCTTAGAGTGGCCCTTCGCAGCGAGGGCCGCAAAGCTGTCGTCTGTATTATCATTATAGACATAGTATATAGACTGCGCATTTTGGCTGCAGAAGTGTACAAACTTTAGAAACGGACAACATACTTTGGACTAGAAACCCTGTAATCAGAGACTGGCCACAAGAGTTCGTCAAATTCCTGTGAGTGAGAGAGAAACACAGGCTATCTCGTCTGCCTCTACAATCGTAGAATCGTAGAAGAGTGAGATAGCCTATGTTTCTCTCTCACTCGCGGGAATTTGACGAACTCTTATGGCCAGTCTCTGAATGCAGGGTCTCTACTTTGGATCTTATTCTCTCTCTATCAATACCTGGAGTGGAGCAAAAATTCAATATGGCTACTGTGCTTGACAGAGTGGACAGAGCCGTTGTGGACGACACGGCCTCGTCCACGTCCCTCGGCTGCGGTCTCGGTCCCGTCGCCGCTGTCCGAACCTCCGTCGCTTGCTAGGGCACGCACGCAAGGCCACTGATGACCGCCGTCGTCGTCGCCGTATCGCTTATCCTTTGTAACGCTTATCCTTTGACCTCTATCTTTCCCCTACACTTCTGTTACTCTTCTGTTAAACCCACTACTTCACTAGACAAAGATGAGATGCGACCCAACACCAGCTATCTCGTTCTAAAACTCGTACACGTTTTCACACGGGTGAGGTAGGGAACGCGCAGTCTATTCTTACATGTCTATGATTATCATTCGGACGAATTTCCCTTCCCGCGAGCCCGACGTTAGCAGCTTTCTCGCAGGCTACGAGTTCGCGGGACCGATAAGACAAGCTTATTTGCGCGTCCACGGCTTATATATCGCTTGCATATACTTGAATGTTAAGCTTATCTATCCTTAATTAAAGTTCGTTGACAGTTGTAAAGTTCTCGTCAAGCGAGCCACCCGCCCGACGTAATTAACTCATTATTAAATTACGGGATGCGAGTTATATTTTGCGAGAGGCATGCGCAAAGTGTGTAAGTAATTCAATTCGAACTGGTTCAAAAGCTCATTAAAGGGAAATATATGACAGAACGTAACGCTTCATTACACAAACGAGATGCAAACCGATTACACCGTAGGGTCCAGAATGCACACGCATCGAAATATGTACGCACGTAGGACGATTTTAGAATCTACCGATGGTCAAGTGACCGTACGTCTCTTTATCAATCGGAGCGTCGCGTGCGAATCATTTCTATCTGCTTTACACTCTTGCTGGAAGGGAATTTACGTATAGCACGCGCACGGCGTCCGAGCACGTCGATGTTAAAACATTTTTGATATTTTAGCGCTTCGCGTTATCGCATATGCGCGCGATAATGCATCTGTACGTGGCGAGAGTGCATTATTAAAATGCGCATCAGCATTTTGCGTATTGCGCAAAACACGACGGACGCACCATCGACGAGGTCGCTGATATTTTCCGTGCCCGCGTTTTCGAACGAGATTATAACGCTGCGATTTTCGCAGGCTTTAATTCCCCCCCGTCGATTATTCGCTCGTATTACAATCGTATTCGTTACGGAGAGCAACGACCGTAAGAGGATTAATATTGTATCTCAGCTATTATTTATAGATGAAATTGCACGACGGTGGAAATCCGCGCTTTGAACGCCGCTCCCGCCGTCCGTCCGTCGCTCGTCAGACGCGGAGGGTCAACTAACGCACACTGCTGGTGCAGAGGAAAAAAATCACGTTCTTTTTACATCCACTTCCTTCTCGCTCGGCGACACAAAAAAATGGAGTATCTTAACGCTCCCTGTACTTTTGCACGTTGGAAATCTGCAGGGAGGCGAGTAAAGTAGCATGTCACTCGCTCGCTTCTTTCAACGCGGAAAAGTAATAAGAAACGTAAAAGCGAGTAACTTCGCGGCGCTCGACCTGGTGTCCTCAGTTGGCTTCGCGTGGACCATTCGCGACATTATTTATCGGTATGCTCCTACAAGTTAGAATACACAATTCTCGCAGCTACGCGGGCGAGAAACATATAGCTTCCGGGATACGTGCATCTGTGCTGTACCTTCGCGAGACCGGTGTGCCGCGACGTATTCAGCGCTAACAACATTTTCCCGTCTTTTAAGGGGATCCTAAAGCCGTCTGTTTTACCGACATTCTTTGTTAGAAGTAATCTTTTAATTGGCTTTATAGAAATGCAAATCCCTTTTACGGAATTAAAGTACGCAGCAAAATCTAGGCTGGTCGACTTTATATCAAAACAAAAAAATTTTTAATTTTACTAATTTGTGGTACCCTTGACGACAATATTTGCTTGATACAAGAATTCTACAATGAATATATACAAAATGAGACCAGCAATTCGATCCAAAATCTCGGTCCGACAAATGTGTGGCCAATAAAATGGCTGCTTTTTCGTAAAAGTTACAAATTGTGATTGGCTGTAAATTTCTCGGACCGAGTAGAACTTGGAATTAAAAAGAGAATTGACGTTTTTAATTCCGTCTCCTATCTTATCGACACTGATCGAGTTCGCCAGCGGCTTTAGGATCTCCTTAAAATCCACCTGGCACAGCACACCAGCGTGTCGCGACGGACGCGGGAGATCAAGAAGTCATACGCGGCAAATCCTAATACGGCAAGATTCAAAAGAAAGTATTCGGCATTCTTTCGACACGTTGTTGGTCGGTTCGTGCGCAACGACGCCGGTGGCAGAAACCTTCATAAAAATGTATGGCGCGTCACTCGTATCGCTCGGAGGGCAACGTGTCGCGCCTTTGAAGTTCGGGGACGTAAACCAGAAGTTTCAAATCGACACACGGGACGACGACTTGCGAGAGAGGAAACTCGCCGATATTTATTATAATCGACGTAATCGATGGTATCAACTCTGCTCTTACCGTAATTAAATAAGGCGGATAAATTTATATGAGTAAATTGCGTTTCGAGAAGATGCTGAAGTCACGGCTGAACTTCGAACTTGTCGATAATTTAACGTCCTGCATTGTCACTCAGTCCAGGACATATAAAGATGTATTGGAAACATGTACACATATACAACACAAAAGAGACAAGATTAGAGATATTCATGAGATATCTGTCCTTGTCTAACACATTGTAGCGCCATGTGTCGCAAGATCTGACACCTACGGTTTGTTATCCCGTGACTACACTTCGGGTGTAAAGATATGCGTTTTTACATAAAATAAAGTTCTTCGGTAATATTTTTTTATTAGCCTTTTAATCTTAGTTTTACTGATACCAAGTTGTTCTTTCATCTAATCCGAATTGCAGGCTGCTTTCGATTTGTGCAGAAACTGACCAGCCTGCAATGCATTTCTGTACATACTTTAAGTATATGAAAGGCTGTTTAATTCTGTAAAACCAATTCAAAGATAGCTGTGCCACACTGCATGTCCAGCATCCCCTTAACGACGTTCACAAAGCTGCATTTTAGAGTATGAAGAGATAAGGTGGAGTAAGTAAATACTCGAGTTAATTAAAACACACCGCGAAATGAGACAGTACGTGTTCTTAAGAATCATCAGGGAAAAATGACAAGGGAAGGAAGGTGAAACCGAGTTATTATCCTTCGCAGAGTGTAATTATAACACAGGCTTAATTATAACGTTGCAATAGGTGCAAGTTACGATAATCCGCAAGGCGATGTGTGGCTGAAATATAGAATTCAAAGTTGAGATTCCTTATCACGGAGTTTAATCGATCCGCCGGTGTGTGATTCGCGTTTAGCACTTAATTCGGTCGCTTGTTTCGAAACTATCTTACACGCACGCACGCGAAACCCTCATGCATATGCACTCGCGATCGCGACGAGAGTGAAATTCTATTCCGGATTCTATTTCCGATATCGCTGCCAGAGATTTATCAAGGAAGTTTCTGGTACGCCGGCGTCCCCGGCGTGACAAATCTTCACGCTATTCGGTCCTATGCACAACTTACACTTTCCCGGATAAATGTAGAGATAACGTTATGCGGCGCGCAGTTGTCTCGGCGTGCATTTTTCCGGGCCGGAAAAATATTTGCGATAAGTTGAATATTCATAGCATTTGTAGAAGGCGAGCTGCCAAAAAGACCTCTGATAGATTGGAAAAATATTTACCTTAGCCTCTGAATACATGAATAGCGCGGGCTTGTTTTCTAATATTTTCCACGAGGCGCTCCATTTTAATGTGACATTTTCAAGCTTCGCGTGAATTTACTTTCAACAATAACGCTTGCCCTTTCCCGCAAAGCAGTGAAGGAACATATTTTATGTGCACGCATGCACGTATGTGGAAAACATTAAATGTGTACGTTTGTATTAATGAATTAGAAGGCGCTACGTGCCTCCAAAGGCCGCTCGCCGAGCGCCGCTAAAAAGTGTCTGCACAGATAATATTAATAAAGAAACTTTTATATTGTGCTAATTTATCCATTGTAACGCGGGGCCTGGCGTGTTATTCATTAGCGAGCGCGGTATAAATCTTGCCCGGATATAGCCGCTGGGATATAATTTCCGTTTCTGAAAGTCTTAATTCAATTTTTCTGATTCAATTCGCCGGTGTTCTTTGCGCGTATCGAATACAGGAGCGTTACGTGCCTTGTTTTCGGGATAGTTCCTCACTTTGGAATTATCCACGTTATCTAGAAAAATTTTTGCGGTCGCAAACTCGACCGGAACGTGAACGTCGAAACATCAAAAACTCCGTTGATAAATCCTCGCGTACGGGAGATCGGAAATTTAATTCAAAGTATAATTTTCTCTCTTGTATTTACCGTCATTTTACAGATAAATACGAGGGATAGTGCATCACCGCGGCGATATGCAGAGTCGCGAGATTCATTTCGAATAAAGTGTTAAATATGAGCAACGCTGACGATATTAACAAACGAAGTTTCTCTGTTTCACAGCACAGTCCCGCTCAATTCTTAATTGCCTGAAGCGAGCTACCGAGGATCTTTCATCCTCCGCAGTTTAGAGAATGCTTGCTCGAGGATCAAAAGACGGTAGGTACACAAATATGTTATTTATCTAAAAGAAGCGTCGTGCGTTTCTTCACTTACCTGAAAACTCAGATGCAGAACATTTCATTGCGAATTTTATTTTTAGACTAGATTGTTAAGGTAAACCATTCAGGTCTGCTTTTTCACTTTCCGGTTAACTGTTAACCAGAGAGGTTGGTCAACTCTCTGTCTCTTCTCAAGTAATAACATAGAAAAAGATGGAGAGTCGGCTAACTTCTGGTCAACAGTTAACCAGAAAATGAAAAACCGAGCCTGAATTGAGTAGACTAAATGCAGAAGAACACAAACGTTTATAAAAATACATATTCTTGCATGAAACAAAAGTAACTGCCGCAATAAAATATTGTAAATACACACGCACGCATGTATCGTTGCGCAATTTTAATATGTTTGACCTGCTGTACTGATTACGTGTAAAAATAATTTTTGATGGAAACTGTAATTATGCAAGCGTGTCACGTCAGAGTCCATTTCGTGCAAGAGTGAGTTATGAATAAATTTATCGACAGCGGCAGACGCTTAATCGTCAGTCGTACGTTTCTGCTATCGGCCTATCCTTTCCCACGCGATCATACGCTCGATGAACCTGAAATTCCATCTCTCGCTTGGACCGCGAAAGATTTGTCGGGGCGGAAGTTTGCGATATCTCGACACGCCGACCGGCCGAGTTCCTCGTCGCAATATTGCACGACCGGCGGGGGTGTTGTCGAAATTCCATTTTCGGTCAGGTACTACCAAGGACACCCCCGCGTAGTGTCGTCGATGATACAGAAAGATAATGAATCCCGCGCAACTCCGGGCTCCTTTAATAAACTCGCCGCTTAACGTGCTTTACGGCGTTTCATATAGTTTTACGGCGTTCCGTTCGCTTTAATCTCCGCCGTATGAATATTCCACGCGGATGAAATTGCGATACGCGAAATCCGAATCTCTTCTTCCGCGCGGACGATAATGATTAAAAAAAAAAAATAGTTCGTTCCGTACTTCGCGAGTGGAATGTCGATTTTCAGATAAAACGAATTCGACGTATATCCCTTTGTCCTGACGTGGGGAACGCGTAAGATAGCCGGGACAAAAATATTCATTTTTGATAGATACTCAATTTACATTTCGCGGAAAAATATAATTAATAATCGGAAAAGTAGGTCGGCTAGATTTTTAAGTAAATACGCCTGTCTTTGATTATTACCGCCAATTCTCTACAACGGTAAATATCTTTCAACCAGAAAGAGCGAATATTTTTACGCAACTTTGAATTAAATTATTCTGATTTTTTTTTTCAATAAAACAATTAATTTTTCAATTAGTGGCCAGAATCAACAATCGTGGTCGATACCAATTGGCGTACATATTTCACAAATTGTTATATTAATTTCGCTATTATGAAAATTTCAATATTCGTTAGTATACACCGTAAATTAACTAATATTTAATTTTAATTTGCGAACCTTTTAATGCACTTTATCGCAACCTTAAATCACAATATCCTTCTATTCGATTGATCTGTCATTGGCGACTCTCACGCGAATCCAAGATTTATATCCCGCCCCAGGTGCGATAGGACAGGTAGGCGAGAAAGTCCCCCTGTTTCTATATATACATTTTTATTTCTCTCAAGAAGTTTCAATTTCGATGATTAAACGCGAGCATCAACGATGTTTGGTCCCGAGCGCCTCGTCCCCCGTTCTAGAAATCTCCTTTTTTATTTCGCGAGTAAAAACGGTATCACAGAGCAGATTGTTCCGTGCCTCTGTTCCTGTTTGAGAATGAATAAACAGTATGGCGGCTGCCTAAAGGAATAGGAAAGAAATACAAGCATCGCGAATTTTTAATTACCCGACTGCAAAAGAGGGTCGATGTACATTTCGAAGTTGAGAATTCCTTCTTGCGCTTTTACAACGCGTAAGATAATTATGAAGTACATTTTTACCCCATTATATATACCTATCTGTGCGTTTGATTTTAAAAATAATCCTCTCCGAGGATAGAACGAGACCTGGTGGGACGATTTTTTCGAATGGATATAAGAATTACCGCGATAGAAATAAAACGATAAATGGAAAAGTAAAATTAAAACAAATCAACGTATAAAAGTAAAGGTTGTATAAAGTCATTTATATCGTTAAAACTTGTCACTTTATTCAATACCGTTATTTTATTAAATATCAAAGGTTCGGTAAATGGCCCTGATTAAAGTATTGATTCCGCCAGCCCATGCTTTTGTGAAGTTGTGCTTTATTTGTTGGTAATCAAGCGCTATGTGCCTTAATGAGCGTCAGGGGAGAATTATGGTTTCCTATTGGCAGCTACTAAATAATTACAGCAAAAAGTTCGATCTTTTAACATCATAGAGTATTTCGAAGAGACCAAGGAATATGTGCTAAAAAGCTCTCTATTAGAGAGAAGAAAAATTGCTATAGCAATTATGCACCAGCAGTAATTGCGTATCAAATCAAGATGTACTTTAATATAAACAATATTTATTCACGCGTCCAATTTTTTATTTTTGAACATTGTAAATTCAAGAAAGTTGCTCATATCTTTTACAAAAGCTTCAAAGATCCACAGTGGAGAAAAGTTTTCATTCCAAAGGAAAATTGTCAAGCTATTTTCTCTTGCAATTTCTCTTCTTTTCTGTATTTAATATGTCTTAAAATATTAAAGATGTTTTTCTTTTAACTTCATAGCTGCGCTTCACGCAATTGCGAGGCACACAATTGGAATATTAAACGAAATATTTCACACAGAAGTTTGCGAAACATAAAAGACCTGATTCGTATCGCTAATTGCGCGTAGCAAGTACACGGATAAAAAATGTGAAAGAAACGTTAAAGAACGGATTAGTCGCGAAAAATTGATACTCTTTGCGGTGCAGAGAAATAAGTCGCTCGTTCAGCCGAACGTGAAAAACTCCCGGCGGCATTTCTGGCGGTTTTCCCATTCTCCGTTCTTGCTTTAGGAAAATTTACCGCCGATTTCGAAGATGACGTACCGCGCGGTAACGCTTCCGCGAAGTGCACGGAAAAATATTGTCTTCGCACGTCCACTGAAAGCCTCTTTCGGCTCGTGAAAGGTCTTTCTCCTCTCGAGGCTTTCCCTCAAGTCGTACACGAGCCGACAGATTCACTCTCGGCAATTCACGCCGATGAAGCTGCGTGTGTCGATGTTCCAACGGAAAAATTTTATTGCCGTTTCGCGATTGCGTTCCTCTGCGGAGAAACGAATTTCTCTTTCTTTCAGAATAATGCCTTGCACACGAAACCATGCCTTTCTTACGCGCAACCTCCTGGAAAGCGTATTAACGATTTGCGGTAGTCTGCGGAACGCGCAACACAATCTCGCGTAGGATTTGATGAAAAAATTCACTGCAGAATACAACGCCATATTTCACAATTAAATTATTCAGCTTTCAGCAAAACAACGTATATATTCGTTCAAAGTGCTCGGTCCTTCGTACTGTTTTCATTTAGTTGTTGTCTGTGTTGTATTTCTTTCGTATCTTTTCTAACATTGCATATTTTTAAATGTGTACTTTCAGAAAAATATTCAAATAGTAGACGAACCACTCTAGATTACACAATATAAAAATAAGAACAAACGAACTGTGTTATTATTAAATTGCCTGACCGCAGATCTTTGCTGTTTCTGATTTTCAAATTTTCTTTTCTAGGTCCTCACTAGGCAATTTTGCGTGCAAGGTTTTATTCTTTCTAGAACTCTTCTAGTTTTTCTGACCTGGGGTGAGATTTTTCGCGTATAATTTCGTAAATTTAAATGACATTATCCTTAACGAGGCAACGAAGACGCTCCTAAATGGCGTGCACGCCACAATTAGGGGCAGCAAGGCGCGTGACAGGTTAAATCATTAAAGAAAGCGTAGAAGGAGTCAGGTCTCCCTTAATGCTTCTCAATTTATCTCTTCGAGCGAAGATGCGTCGTTTACCTTCTCGATGTCGGATCATTAACTCTCCGTTAAATTTGAATTACACCTTGTCCATTTTGTCCGAACGTTTGCAGAATTTTATTGGAAATAAATTGTGACAAATTCTCCTCTATGCCAAGGTATTAGAAGAAATAATTGATATATGAAGTGTAATCAATATTCAAGAGCTACTCGTTTGTACGAATGAGAATTGATGCGCCAGTGTGAGTCTTTACGATGTGAAAAGATTTTCCGAGTAAAAATTGGAGGATTAAGTATTGTGTACGTAAAAATCGTCTTGCAAAAAAAAATAACAAGGCGACGCAGGCTGCGGAGTGTTGCCTTGGGAAAGCACACACTCGAAAGATTATGCCGTGTAAAGCGGGATTATATCCCCCGAAAGAGAGGACAAGTTTCTCAGACTTGCACATTTAAATGCGAGCACGATTTTGCACCTTATTCGTAAACTAATATAAAAAAAGGCCCGATTGAATCGGCAAAGGAATTGATTTCTTAATAAGTTGACTGAGCTGCGTTGTCTTACACCATTCTTTCGATTGCTCATTCGCATACAATGGATTACTAAAAAGTTTAATACCTTCGTACAAATCAGAGGCACGACTGTTAATCGATGAGATTATTACTACAGCGAGCGATAAATATAAATATAAATCAGAAACAAATTGATGCGATTGATCTTTTATGCTTTACATATTCCCTGACTTAAAACGAGGTGATCGATAACGAATCGCTAATATGCACCGCTAATGTATGATTTATCAGAACGCACGAAATCCTCGCCTCCTAGAGAGAAGTTTCTATCTCGCCTAGCTGTGTTTGTGCGTATACCGTTTCTGTAAATTAATACGATGCGATTTTGATGGAACCGGACTCATTCCATCCTACCATTCGTGCGCGCAGCAGCTAATTGGTCGTTATTGACGCTACAAATACGGCATCCCGTTTCAGGGGACTTTTATAAAGAGAAATGTGGAATCGTATCGAGTGCATCGGCAAGGAGAAACTTCGTCTCCGGGAAATCAGCGATAATTGGAAGTAATTGTGCCAAGCGTTCCCCCGAAGATGGGTGAGATCTCTCGCCCCGCGCGCTGTTTTTTTTTTTTGAAGATTTAATTCGTCGTCGACCATTAATTACAACACGCCCCCTCGACGCCTCCGTGTCATTTATAAAACTTTCACGCCGCGGCGTGTCGCGCCTTAATGGCACCGTGTATATGACCCAGAGCAGATTTACTCCGCGCCAGGCACATTGATTTCGACCATCCAAACCGTTTACGAGCGCGTGAGTCGGTAGCAAACCCTCGCGCAATAAAAATGGAGCCGTGCATAAACGCGCCGATGCATCTTTTTTTTTATATCGGATCGCGCGATTCTAATGGTCATCCGCATTCAAGCCCGACGGCGAACCGCGCCGATTTATGCGCGTCACGTCTCGGGAGAGATTTCGCGGATCTCTCACGCAACTTATTTGCGCCGGAAGTGGATCTAGCCATCGCACGTAAATCGAACATTTCTCTGGGCGCGGTAAATCGAGCGGACGCGCGCGACCATTGCACTTCTCCCAGACGGCGAGAAATGAACTAAACGTTACACGGCGATAACAAGAGCGGCAGAGAGATGGCAGCGGAGACGAGGGTGGGAGGAGTATGAGCAAAATAATAAATCGCTATTCTTCGCCGGTCCCTCGAAATGATGTAACGTCTTCCTTGCAATTTCCTGCACAATACACGCCATCGTTCTTCTTCGATACTTTGATACTTCAGCCGCCCTATGAACTTTGACGCGGGCGTATATTAACGTATTAGCGGGCAACGTCGGCCTGATTAATGCTTCGCGAAGTGACGGATGAATTTAACACTCACGGAGAAACTAAAACAGAGAGAGACTCGCTAAATTCGTACAGCGACCCCAAGATAATCGCGAAATCTGTCCCGAATCTTTCACGCGAAACTCCGTTCTCGCAATACCTCGATACGTTCTCGTATTCTTTCCTATACACTCATACATTCATCAAACTTCGTGTACACCGTAGCAAAGCGTGCGTATTTATTCGCAATTGAAAATGATTTAGATAAATGATTTTTATTCGCGTTACACCGGTAAGGAATTTTCAGCTTTATTGGACATAAATCATTAAATTCGTATTGAATAGATTGAAATATGTGTAAAGAAGAGAAAATTATATGGCATGGCGCACGGACATATTTGTCAGGGGAAAAAACAGATCCTGTATAATTTATAAAAAATGATTTAGATTAGAGTGCGCCACATATCACGTCGTTAAACGCCCCAGCCTCGCTGAAGTCTCGACTCACGCAATTAAATGTTTAAGAACTTGCAGCGAAGGAGAACGTCTCGACCCTCGATCGTTTCTCGTCTCTCAGTCATTAGGCGCGAAGTCATTAATTTCTTCAACTTCGCAGCGATCGTCTGCACGAGTAATGTTTAATAAAAAAAAAGCCTAACAAGCAAAAGAAGTCGCAGTTGCACGCTTGACTGCGCCACGATTCAAATTTATTCAAATATATGCTGACAAATAGAATGTAAGCATAAGCAGAAGAAGAGAAAGAGAGAATGAGAGAGGGCGTTCGCGTGAAACTCGTCGGACTGATGGCAACACAGAAGAGCAGTCGGTTACAAAAGCTTGACTGGATTACAAAGACACGTTGGAAATGCACGAATCTGCACTACGTAGCTGTGTAATGGCGTTTTCGCGGTTCCGAAACGTCATCTCGAATGTTAAATCCACGAATTCTCGCGCCGAAGCGGAAAGTGCTTATAAAATCGCGCGGTCCGAGATATAACCGGTTCAACTCTCGCCGGCCGACGTATTTGGGCAACGGAGGAAATTTTCAGTAATATCTTCATCTGAAATTCTTCGGGAGAGCTGCTCGGAAACAGAACGTAATAGAAAACTTTATTACGGTCCGTCCGACAGTAATTATATTCCATGGAATATAATCATCCGAAATGCGATAGCGAGATCCGACGTGCATTATTACAGTTTCCTCGAGCAGCAAGTTGAAAACAAGCAACTTGCACAGACATAAAGACGTAAACAGAAACAATATATGGCGTGCATGTAATTATACAAACGTGACAAAATACGGCGGGAAATTGCGCGGCGTTAAATTCCAAATGATCCTGCCAGTTTAATAAACGCATTAAAACAGAAGTTACTATATAAGCAATTACATAACTACCTCCAGTATGAACGTTTCGCGCGAAATTTACGTGAAAAATACACTTTTGTCGCGAATATTACACGAAGGAGAGAATTTTATATTTATTAGAGAATGCTTTACACGTAATTGCACCTTCAACTTTTTCAAATAAGATATGCGCTGGATGTTTTGCTTATATCGCCTTCGGAAAAATGGCGCGGTTTTTATCGGAGATGCAAGTACGAACTCGTTAAGCTCCGGAATAGCCCAAATTAACCTCCGGGGTGTAATTAACCCTCGGTAAGAGCTACCCACTACGGCTGTACCTTTATCAATAAATAACTCTGTCGTAAACGTGACAAGAGGATATTCACCCCATTAAGATTGTCAAGTGCTTAACTTACGAATCTATCCCTACGTTCATCGACGCTGCATCACACGTAAAACTGAAGGGTGTAACTTTGTGAAAATACGTAGCCCGCCGAACCGCTAAAACACTTAAGAAAATTCTAATCGAGTTATCTCATATAACAAATTCACTCTAGCCTTCGCAACGGATCATATCGGTGTGTCGGTCGATCGATGTTAAATATGTACGTAAGATTTTCAGCGCGCAGGTTTCATTTAGAGAAAATCCCCTATTATATATAAGATAGAGTTTCAACATCCAAATTCAATCGCAAAGCTTTTTCTCCGCGACGAATTACACGATCTAACGATTAACTTTCCGCTAAACATATTTCACTCCAAGGGCAATAAATTTATGGTGGAATCAACAGATGATGTCTATTAAATTCAGCGGACACTCCGCTGTCTCATATTAGGAGTTTATCTCATAACAGGAGACTTTCCTCTACAAAAATACAAATTTGCAAAGAGCACCTATTCTTACTCTCCGCGATATTCTCAGAGAACTTCATTTCCGTAATCTTTCGGCGAAAGCGGGCGGTACGGCAGGAGAAATTAAGAAAGGGCACGGAGGTGGTATTCCCAGATCTCTCGTTGCGCCAGAATCAACGGCGTATCGTTGTTCTCTTAACGAGAAAGCTACTCGTAAGGGAAAACGCTATGACGTCGTCGCAGGGCGATGCGACGGCCTATTCATCGAGTCGTTCCACTCGCATTAAAGACCGACGCGACGCCGCCGAAAGCCAAGAAAGCGCCCGGGCGTAGCTATTGCGGCCGCGTTAAGTCGGCTTTAACGGCTTAGCGAAGCTCGGTATCGGCGCCGCGTCTTAACAGCGATGTGTAAAAAAAAAACAGGCAGCGGAAATAAAGACGGTGGGGGATCAAAAGCGACCCCGACGTAACGCGGCGCGACGCCTCGACGCGGATTACACCCGCCTCGTTTCTTCTCATACTCGTTTGCTTATGAACGTACTCCCGTTGCCTCCCTTCTCTCATGGCACACGTGAGAAGCTTATTGTATTTCCTACGTGTAAACATGAGGCTTAAAAATGGAATATACGGTGAGAAATGTAGCGTATTATATTCGCGCCTCCTGGTAAAATAAGCCTTCCGTGTAATATACGAGCAGATCAGAATAGAAAAAGCTTGCATAAAGTATTACATAATGGCACAACTCTTTCCATCGTACCGCAAAAATTACTGTTATACATATTCGTACGTGGAGCGCGCGTACGAGGGGGAGCACTTCGGCAACTCTAAACCGCGGTACGCGAGAAGCAAATCTATAAATCACAGACGAATCCGGCGGATTATGCGCCAACACGCGCGAATTTGTCGATGTATAGACCGGTAACGGTATCATTATCCGGTTTGCACTTGGATTCAGCTCGTGAAAAGCCGAAAAAGGAACGCGATAACTTGGATCGATAAAAAAACATGGATCGGACTATAATCGCGTTTGGCGCTGCTGAATCCTTTATCGATCCTTTCAAAAGCGATTGTTCGCGACCAGAAGCATCTTTTTGCAAACTTATTTTCGTGCCAATACAATATTTCCCTATTATCCGTCTTCTCGGTGTAATTTTTCAAACCTGCCTTCTCCCATTCGATCATTCTTGTTTTCGGAATTAAAAATGCGTTGTTACGATTAATAAACCGATCTTTCTATCTCGGGAAATTAGATTGTCTTATCTGCGGCTGACCGCGACGCGTTTGTGGGATGGCCGTAGGAAAATTTCGCTTTTAATTTTACTTCGGGAGACACATGGCATCATAAACGGAATCCATCGCGTATTGATGCTCGATATAAACTTTTAAACTCGCTCTCTTCCTTCAAATTTATTTTCTCGGAGTGAAATATACATATGTCGAAAACTTTTCCATATTCGAACGCTGCGCACTTAGAACACGTACACATGTAAAGAATGAGTAATAGATTCGAAATATTCAGAGGGATGTTGAATAACATGACTTCTAAGAGAGAAATTTCGATAAGAAATTCATATTCAATACTTCTATGGTCCATGGCGAAAATCAAAATGCAAATCTTTCAAACACTCCCGCAGTTAATGGCACACGGCAATTTCTCTTTCTGATGAATAATAATATTTGTATAATTTCCCACTATTTATCTAATTTCCCTAATGCATAACTCCCGAAAAAAGGAATCCATGCTCCTAGCGGAGAGACAAAATTATATTTTTATCCGCAAATCTCCGAGAGCTAATTCATGACCCCAACGTTCTTCTAATATAATGAATTATCTATGCTGCTGAATACCTGCCGAATTACGGCCACATTCATTCATCTTTAATCCCCATTCTCTCTCTGGGACTGAGAATAAATTGAGGGTCGTGCATACCGAATTCCTATCCTCCTTTCTCTCAAAATTCCCCCCAGAACATTCAGCAGCCTACACAATAATCTTGGCCATTATGCGAAAGACATGTTCAAGTGTAGGCATAGACATAGAGACCGGTAAATGTTATTATCGTGCCATGGTCGTGAAAGTGCGACGATTCTTCTATTTGATGAAGAGCACGAGATATTCTAATTTCCCTGCATTTTCTATCGATTCGTCTGTACGTCATAATGCACATTTCGTTTTCAAGAAATGACAGATAAATTTACGAGAAGGTACAACGAAAGATACCCCGAATAGACTTCCCACGCCTTGTAGAAAATCAAGAGTTTGGTACATAAAATTTTTTTTTTCGTTAAATTTTTCTATCGTTATATGTCTATGATTTTCCGAAATCATCAATCTGTAGTTATTTAATGTTGTTATTATTTACATAATTAATTCATTACGCATTGCTCGCAATCTTGTTAATTATTGTATGCACGTTACATATTAATCGCGCAGGATGCACAAAAACTTCCAATGTATGAATGATAATGACGGGGAAATAAAAAGATATTTTTCCAGCGCGATAGTGCCACTGAAAATAATTTTTCTTTCGCCCGTCAACATTAATCTTCCGGCGAACATTTACATCACTGTCTGCAGTAACAGCAAACATCTATCTGCTTAGTATATAATGGTTCCTATTAAAATCACACAACTTTCGCAAGTTGTGTTATAAAATATTCTTTCCCAATCCTTTCCTAATATTATCTAAATTCAATCGAGTATTGGTTAGTTCGGCAAATGGTTTGTCGTTTTTCTAACCTCTGTACTAAATAACACTAGAAAAATTCTTTTAAAAAAAAGAGATAAATTAGAAGAAGCCCCTCTAGAAAAAACCTTTTAAAATCTACAGCGACAATTTGATTTTGCTGAAATTTTGATTTCGACTTTATCCGACAATCCGTGACAAACCTGTCGCATCAAGCTAATATATCCGGATATTTCACGTCACTGAATACATTGTAAAAAGTACAACGGCTGCGTGTGCGGTCGATGAATTATTTACACATTGCGCAGCTTCCGCTATGCAAATTATAGGAAAGTAATGATCAACCGAACCTGTCGCGCGCATCCTAATCGACGGTGGAAAGCCGTTGACAAGAAACCTGCTTGCGTCTCGCTTCGTAAGTAAATGATAACACGCTCGGCGGAAATGAAGCGATAACGCCGACACATCGCAGCGATTCTCGTTGGAGCCAATTAAGCGAGGCAACTACTTGTCGCAACCCGAAAAGGAAACAGAGGAAAAAAAACCCGTTTACTGCCCCTTCTTGATGATTCTGTTCTATCACCCGTTGTTATCCTCTTTCCGGCCACCTCCGCGCATACTCAGTACACAAATGCACGACAAAGTTACTTTGTTGCTGCTAATTGGTTCGCGCGATCGATAACCACGCAGTTCGAGCGCTTAATCCCATCGCAAACTACACGCGTGGCACGGCGTGACGTAAGGACACGCGTGGACACGCTGTTTGTGCGTTAATTCCACGTTGCCCTAATTCCACGGGTTGAACACACGCTGATGCAACGCGAAAGATAAAAATAGCTTGGCCATTTAATAGCATCCCGTTTGATACCGTGCAATATGCTATTCCATATCAGGGAAAGCTTTCTCTGGTACTCGCAACAATTTTGTAAGCTTTCGTCGTCGCTACCTTTTATCGCAGTCTGTAGCAAGAGTATCTAAACGTGTCTACGTCTCTCGAAATCGCGCAGCTCGTGATATCTGACGATAGTAGGCGGCAAATGCCAATAGAGTGAAGATATCGGACGTAAACGAGACGTGCATGCCTAGCCGTGTGACCAGAATAAAATGGAATATTTGTATCGGAAGCTCTGTTAACCTTTGACCGTAAGGTGCCACGAGAAATCTTACATTTTATCGCCTCGCATGTACATACACGTATCGTCCTTCCGTAGGAATCTCGATTACGCGGCTGAAGGATACGTAATTATTGTCGCGCGTCTCTCTGTCTCTCCCTTGTCAAATTAAAAATCAGACTACGTCACGAACTCCTTGATAATAATGATAAATAGCGAGTGACATAATTTCACAGAGTGGAAACTCCACTCCGTTAATAGAATTAAGAAGTATTCGAGCGAGCGCTAAATAATTTTCGTGGAATAGCTATTTACGGTGAAAATGATAAAGCAACGAAATAACGGACTCACCAATATGTGCTTCTACAAATTAATTTACGCTGCGGTGGCCGGTATGATGTCGACAGTCCTTATTAGCGTGATCACCGTCCGAGTGGTAAATTTGCAATGGCCAGGACGAATAACGAGGCGAAACGCTTCCACCCCGGCGCATCCGAAGCACTTCATGCAGAAATGCGCTGTCAATAAATGTATAAAAATTCGATTTTCCACCAAGAGCAATTTGCGAAAGGAAAAAAAATTAAGGGGGCGTAAACGGGTCATTGAAGAGAACGAAATGGTACGTTTTTAAGTTTTCACATAAGTTCAGACGCACGAAATGTATGAACGTAGCGGCGAGACGAAACGGCAGAATTATTTAACGTGTTTATTTCTTTTTAACTTTCTCGTTTCCACGGCCGTCTAACGCAGAACCAAATAAAATAAGTTCGATCGCGCACGATGAATTATTTATTGTATTCCGCCCAATATCATCGAGTTTTGTAAATAATCCATATTCTCTGCATTCCGTCTTCGATTCTCTCGTCTATTTAAATATAAATATCAGAATCTCACCTGTCCCACCTAATCCTCGATTCTTGCGGACTCCTGAAATCTCCTCAATCTCCTCAATCGCTCGAGTAATCCCCGCTCAGACAACAATGCAATATCGGTCCTTCGGTAATTTATTTATCAATACGGCGCTTTTATCTGATCGTTTAATTCTCTTCGTGATATCTCTCTTTGATCATCCTCTCTTTCGCCTCGAGCCACCGAGAGAGTTCCGTTTGTCGGTCTTTAAGCGGTGCCTCCGCTCCTCTTTGGAGCCAATTTGCGATCATTGAATATCATTACGTAGCTTTTACTTCCGCAAAGATCTGTTGATTATTTTGATCCACTGAGGAACAGTCCGTGTCTCCCGATTACTCGTCCCTTCGATCTTCGCGTTACACTTCATCTCTCCAATGTGCTTCGTTCACGCGAGTTCATTGACATCCGGCCACTGCCCGACTGTCTTCTCTCTCTCGACACTCGTCTCGTCCTACCGATTCGAATCCACTCGTCGCTCGATCTCTCTGTGGACCAAATTTTCTATTCCTCTCTTACGACTCTTACGACTCCCGATTCGCGATGGAGCCAATCACCGATCAACTTGCCTCCTCTTCGTCGCGATTTTGATTCACCGTGTGAAAATTCTCCGTGTCTGATGCACACCACCCCGATCATTTCTTCGTGAAACAAAATCGTCAACTCATTGTCAGTCTCAATCCTCCCAACAACCGGTATCGTGATCTCGCTTCGCTTGAAACATGTAAGGTACTCTCTTCGGTCTCTTCTCGATCGCCAAAATCGTCGATTTCCACCAAGGATCGATGAAAAATCACCCGTTGATCCAGAATAAACTTTCCGCCCGGCTCCGATCTTCTTCACGCGCGCAGGATCCAGCGTGGTCGAGGTGACGCGGGGACGACGGCGAATGATCCAGGAACGATCGAGCGCGAAGCAAGGAACGGACGAAGACCGGCCGGTGCGTCGGACCTCGTGGATGCTGACTTGTTGGCTTGCGGAGTAACGTGTCGCGACTCGCGAGAGTGGGTGGAGTGCGCCCCTCGCCGCCGGGTGGCCAGGCCAGGTCGGCGACCGTCGTGCCCGTGTCCTGCGAATGGCTTGTACCGGCGGCGCGCTCGCGACTGGGATCCTGGATTTCGGATGAGGGGCTCGCTCTCAAGAATCAAGCACGCAGGCGCCGCACGCTCGCCGTCTCTTTTCCTGGCGCGCCGACTCGCCTCGCCTCTCTCTGTCTTCCTTACTCGGCAGCCTGCCGGTGCTCGCCTGCTCCTGCTTACTCGCGGGGTGGCTGATACGAGAGAGTAACCTACCCTGTCCACCTGCCCCTACCTGTCTGCCCCTACCTGTGCTCCTACCTGTACCCCTATCTCTGACCCTGCCTGCCGATACCTCAGAAAAGACGCGCATGCTATTAATAATTACCCCGGTGACGTGGCCTGAGAGACACGCGAGCGCATTCGCCGCTTCCTGACGTAGTCCTCCGGTTAATGACGTTGAGATGCTCGCGTTAACGCGGCGCATCCACGTAGATGCATCAGGCTAATCGCGTCAATCTGGTCGACGGGTCTCGAGCGGAACGCGCTAAGCGGAAGCGATTACGCGCCGTAACGACTGATTGCGGAAGCGTATAATCCGTAAGTAAACAGCATACAAAGACAGATGGATCATTTTCTCAACGTTTTATCTCAAAAATCTCTCCTTTTTTCATTTGTTTTTCGAAAAGGGTGCAGTTTTAATCAAGCTGAGTGTCGAATATATCCTCGCAATATTATACATCGTTACGCTCCGTGAAAAATATAACGAAAAATAAACTTTATTACGCTATTCGCTGCCGTTCACAAATGTCAACGTGCGAGTCTTTTTGTTCTATGATGTCTTTGTTTGCTCCTGTTCCTGGCTCGTAGGGCTAAGCGAGCCTGCTAAGGGTCGCTCTGCCCATCCACTTGCCTAGTCCTTCGCTACGTGCCTCGAGTATTTTCGCCACGAGCCTGCGTTACCTGCCTACATACTGACATTTATACGCGCTGCTTGCGTAGGCTGGGGACTTTTTGCTCGTGTACAATGTAATACCCGGCCGGTTTCAATTCGAAAAAGCCTCGTAAACAACTTTATATAGACACTCGTCTTTCGAAATCACTGCGGTAATAACAAAATGAAGATGTGCTAATGACGCAAACAATTACACTAATATCACTCTAATGGAGGATTCTCAGTGCATATGCAATCGTATATGCGTATTAAGATTTCAAGAGCATTGTACAGGTCGCTCGGGATCCTATGCAAACTACCTAAATCCCGAGGTAATGTATGCATTCAAGGGACAATTTATGACGATATACACACGCATACATGCGGGATACGAATTATGAATTCGTTACTTTTCTAGGGTGATCACTGATAGATATAACTTTCATCAATTCGATGTAATAAAGGCCAAATTGGAAGACTACTAGTTAAAAGGAGTAAAGGACTAAGAGCCGTGAAATATTTAGACATTAACACCCTGTCACGGCTCTTAGTCCTTTATTCCTTCTGATTTGCGTTTATCACATTTGAGCCATACGAATTTTACTACTAGTCAACTTGCCTAAATCAATGATAATGTCACAGGGCGCACAACGTAAGCTTAATCTTTCACTTGGTCACTTTTCGAATGCCTGCTTTCGACAATCTATAATTCGTGTCAGAATCGGGATGAAATTCAGGTTAAAATATTATTCATAAATTTATGTGTTGTAATATGGAAACGTGGTACGTGCATATTAAAAAATGTATTAAGTTACGTCAAAATACGCAATGTGTAAAATCACCGGAGCAGAATTTTATTTTATGAAAACGTGAATTGAAATCTCTTTGGTCCTGCTGTAAATCTTTCAGTGCAAATGTTATAAGTCGAACAATAACAATGTACGCGGACGGAGAGCGTTCTGGCCGAGACAGCAGGTGATATGATCGGGATAACGTATCTGACCCCCATCTCTAAACGTTCGCGAACTTTGAAACACGCGCATAAACAAGCTAATGCATGTTAATAAATCCTCGCTGAAGCTTGAGGCAACGAAGAGTGGCGCAACTTCACGTGCACTTACGATAGCTTGTAACGCTCGCCTACGCGCTGCATGCTGCGACTATCCGTAATACATTGTATACGCAGCCATTTTCTACTCACTGCGTGACATTTACGACCTGTCCGTACCCCTCGCAACGTCCGCGCGCACGTCGCTTTGACTCGCTTTAACTCGACTGTGTACGGAATTACTCGTCGATGCTTTAATCTTCCGCCCGAACAAGACCCGATACTCTTAACTTTGAGCGCCGGCAATTAACTTATCTCCAGTCTTGTATTTCTTCCTCTCTAAAGGAATGTAGATAATCCAACACTTGCGTCCCACATTTATTATTATAGTTGCAAATAATTAATGTATAACTAATTAAATATTATTAATCAATGCTTCGCAATTAAATTATATTTTTGTTAAATGTTTGCCTCGCGGTTGTTGTTTGAATCGCTAATTGACCATCTTGATTATTTTTCATTCAGAAATGTGAACTTATTACGCGTAATATCGATTGTTATTACGTTCTCGCCTGTAAAAGATCTCATATTACAAGTCTGGCAAATAATATTATTTTTCCAGATTCTTTCAAAAGAAATTCTATTTGTGACTTTGCCACTGCCAAACACTTTATCCATTCGATTGACTCCGACGATCGATACGAAAGGATCGTGTATCTTCTTCTCTTAATAACATTTTTCTTCTCCGTAAGGAAAATTTTCCGCACGGTCTTATTCCCCGTGTATTCCTCCAAATGTATCCTCTGCGTTACATAAATAACTCTGCAGGGTATTCACTTCCAAGGGAGCGTTGTACGTACACACGTGGGCATCCGCGTGTACAGGTTGGAATAAATATGCAAAATCCTTTACATTTACGTTGCATAAAGTTTTATGCATTTTTCAACGCGTGCGCGTATAATGCTTGGCCGCAAGCGTTACGGCATTTTCCACGTCGAACCGTAATACTGACCCCACGCAACGCGGAGTTACGACCGCGCAGCCAAGGACGCCCGTGCGTCCCTTCGTATTCCGCATCGAAAGCCGCTGGGATAAACGTCAGAGACCGGACGGAAAGTGCAATCGTGATGTTCAAGTTTCGTTCGATGCGTACAAGCGAGTACGTGTAAACAGGCCGTCTGCAATTAAGCAGACTGGCGGATTAACTCGGGAGCTTTGCGCGTTTTGTCTCTTTCACACGAGCAGTTGCATACCGCCGAGAGTACACCGCGTGCGAGATAACACGCTCGAAAATTACAGAGACCGAACTCTGCATCTCTCGTTTACGCAAACCGCGGCATCGCAACCGATTCGGTTCATCGAACTTCTGGTGCGACAGCATATTAATCGCGATAAAAATATATGCTCTCGTTACGATGTTTACGAGGCTACGAAAATTCTATACTCCTTTCCTTCTACATCAAGAAATTATTCCTCTTACATTAAGGAATATAAAAAATGAGATTATTCCATTTGCATCAAATACATACAGAGAACCTATTTCTATTCTTACAATAATACGCACCTAACTCTTACAACGTAAAACATTAATAGAAAATGTTACACAGTACACAATGTGTTACATATGTGGCTCTGTGCTTATAATTGTACAACATTTTTTATTAATGTGCAAACGAAAAATCAAACTGTAAAGGCAAATTTATCGATCAATTGCATACGAAACTATCGATTAAAGAACTATGTGAATCAAATTGAACTAAAATTTTATTCGACAGAAACAAATTGACCTATATAGAGGCCCTCCACCACCCCCGCCGCGTTTAATCGACGGTCCTCTTTTCTTTACAATTTGATTTCTTACATTTTTATTATTTATTTCATTTTCCTTATAACTTACTTTACAATACGTACTTATTATATTAAAGTTACTATTACTTCGTTAATTTATGTTATCTAATATTTTAAACTCTCGAATTATGTCCCCCTATCCCCGACTATCCGAATTCCTACCTACCCGTATTCCGCTGTATAGTCTTATTAATTTTCCTATCATTTTCCTACCTATCCGCGTTTCACCTTTTTGTTAATAAACCTACGAGTCTTTCGTTAAAACCGCGACGCGATTTATAAGAGGTTAGGAGTTATACGCGCGCGATTTAATAGGGGTCTTTTTAATCTTGCACATATGCAAGAATAAGTAAAGAAGGAAAGAATATAACCCACCCGAATTTTTGCACATAAGAAGAAATCAACATATATCGTACAACATATTCACATAATCAATCAAAGTGGCCAATATTGACCACTAACTCGGCGTATCCCTTCGTTGGGCCAGATTGGACATACCGTTGCTCCCGGCCATACAGTCTGATCATTTTGACCAGAGATCAGAAAGGAAGAAAACTCCTTCCATAGTCGGTTTATCGTCACCGACAAATATTTCGTACGGTTCGAATATACGAGTGACGATCGTATCGCAAAATGCACGACCACGAGAACTTAATTAAAAGAAAAATATTAATTCAAAAAACTTTACGGTATATACGTTATATACGGTATATACGGTACATAAATCAAATTTATTTTTACTTTCGTTATTTATTTAAACATATTGACCATCTCTTTGTAAAATGATATTTGAATTCAAAATTCGCAGATATAGAAAAAAATTTACTTCGCGTTAGAGTGATTTTAATCATATTTCTCGATAAATTAAAATTTATAATATGGATAAAATTAAGTAATTAATAATTAATTAAATTTTTTTCCTGAAAAACCGATCGCGAAAACCGACCGCGTAAACCGACCGCGAAGATGCGTGTAATTGTGCATGTCATTCATGCGA